>NC_046661.1:80215103-80217041 GCF_010883055.1 Belonocnema kinseyi | reverse complement strand
ATGTTATTAAAATCAAAATAAAAAGCAGTGAAATTTCCACGAATTTTTAGACAAACCTTTGATTAAATTTCCTATTTCGGAATCTCTCTTAGGTTGAGCAACCCTAGTTTTTAATCTTCTGCCAGTTTCACTGATGCAAACTCTATTGCTATTAGGTATTAGGACCTTTATTATATATTTTAATTGAATTTCATTAATTTGAATTTTCAATATTTGACACATCAGTTTATTATTTCGTTCAGTGCAATCTTATTTTCATGAAATTACAAAAATGCAAAGGGGGTCATTTGGCTGAAGGTCCATAACAAATTTTAAAGGGTAACGAGGTGAATGAATTCGTACAACTAATCCATTATTGGGGCACACAGGTATCTCGCTAATCTTGGAACCCTGGTTAGTTTGAAATTCTATTAGGGGTTTAGGAGGGCGCTGTTTTTTGATACAGGACACCAAGGCAGCCAATCCAAGTACTTGCATACTGGCGAAGGAAGTCAACGTCGTCTCGCTGCTTGAGCTATGTTCTAGAGACATGATAGTGATAGTCACGGATCTGAAAGGAATAGGAAGGCTTGTCATGGGATCTGCTTACACTTCATATCGCAGCGACACCAATTCACCAGTGGAGGTACGTACACTGCTGTAATTCTGCAAGGTAAGGGGCCTCTCTCTTTTGCTGGGGTGCGATGCTAATTCCCACCATACTTTGTGGGGCAGCACGGACGTCAACTCAAGAGTTAACGATCTAGTGGACTACCTTATCACGACTGATTTAGATATCCTTAATACGGGGAATACCCCGACATTCGTAACACAGTCAGGGAGGAAGTCATTGACATCACTCTCTGTACCGATAGTTTTGGAGACAACATCAATAAGTGGATAGTCTCCGACGAACCCACTCTCTCATATTATTCACAGATAAAGTTGAGTTAGAATTTACAGATCTCACGGGCTCTAAATGGGCGAGATATTCAAGAAGAACGGGCTGGGGTCAGTTTTCCACGGAATTAAGAAGTGCACTCTCAGAGGTGCCTCGGTCAATTAGAATAGATAAATTGCTTCATCTGTTCACGAATCAGGGACACCACGTTATAGGCTATGCGGACGATATACTAGTTATCATGTACGGCCAGCAGCTGGATGCGCTCTTTGGAGTAATGCAGCAAGCACTAAAAATAGTAGATTCATGGCACAAAAGGACTGGACTTTCAAGTCAATCCGAGTAAGACGGATGCAGTTGTATTTACCAGAAGGTATAAGTAGGGAACCACGAGTACATTGAAACTGGCTGGACAACAACCGGAAATCAAAGACGAGCAAAATGCCTAGGATTCATTCTGTATCAGAAGCTGTAATGGAACGAGCTACAGGAGAATAATTCGTCTCGCCATCAATCTTTACTGTTCTCAGACAGATTCTTAAAAGGTGATTCTGTGTCTTGCCATTAATAATTTATTAAACGTTTTAAAAATTTGCATTATTTCGTGCGTGAAATATATTTCACTTCACAGTATATGACACCTGGTAGAGTTCCAAACTTTCATAAATCTTTTTTATTCGAAAGACAGTTATCTAAAGTGTGGTTATATTTAAAATATACGTTAATGCTAAATTTGTTTAAAGAACCTTTTATTCTTTCCGAAAGGTCTTATATATCAGGTGAAATAACTTTGAAATCTGTTTTATTGTATTTTTAGCAATTTTTCTGTTAATTATATAATACTACACATAGACTAGTACTACACTTCTGATTAAACCAATTTTTCGACTGAAAAAATTGTGAGAATCATAATGTAGAAATGAAAAAAAAACAGATTTAAAAATTATTTAAAAATATTTTGTTAAAAATAACGAGGTTTCGATAGAATGCTGGAGAGAGAGTTAACTAATAAACGGAGGATAAATGAAATGAAATTTATTTAGAACGTGACATCAGCC
>NC_046661.1:80213428-80215003 GCF_010883055.1 Belonocnema kinseyi | reverse complement strand
GAACTAACTTACAATGTATAGAGTGGGAAGTCGCTGACATATATGTATAGGTGGCGCCAGCTTTGTAAAGTGATAAATACGAAATGACTTATTCCAACATATTTAAGTAACGAAAAAACATTCTATAGTTCCTCTTGACATTGTTTCTGTTTTTCATAATCTACCGTTAGATGGTATTTGGTTTTTCGTAGCTTGTGTTGCTAATCCAAAAAAATGTATTTTTTTCAATGTTTTTCTTTTTGACTAAAAACAAAATCTATGCGTCCTATCGAAAAGTGATTCATTATAAATTTGTATGTCTTTCCAGGACGCGCAATTTTAGCGTTCTCATTTTTTTCGTATTTTGCATTGATTGACCAAAAAATCGAATTTTCGGATTTTTAATTATTTTTGGGACGATCAAATTTGGAATTTTCAACTTTTCAACCAAATAAAAAGTTGTTATCATAATCTTGTGGGACTTTTGAAAAGCAACGTTTTTCTTTTCTTAACTTTTTCATATCATGCGTTGTTTGGCTTAAAATGTTCATTGTAGTTTGTTTTTTGGATTTTGAAAATAATCTGACGCTGAGAATTTTCATTTTACAGAAAAAAGTCACAAGGATAAATTATTTGAGGTTCTGAGTACTATAAATAATCGTACATAGAATTTTGAAACTTTGAAAAAATATGGTTTCAAACATTTTTGTTACGATTAAATTTCGAATTTTCCACTTTTTGACCAAATTAAAAAAGTTGTTATGATCATCTTGTAAAGCTTTCAAATATCAACGTTTTTCTTCTCTTGACTTTTTTATATCATACTTTGTTTGGCTTAGAATGTTTATTTTAATTTGGTTTTTTGGATTTTGAAAATGCTTTAACTCTGATAATTTTGTTTTTATTGAAAAAAGTTAGAAGGATATATTGTTTGAGTTTCTGATAAGTATTAATAACAGTTCATAGAACTTTGGAATATTAAAAAAAAGTGGTTTCAAAAATTTCGAAAACGTCTTCACTTTTTGATTTTTGATCAAAAATAGCTGGTTTAGGAACTTGTTTATTCTTTTTCGGCCTTAAAAAAGTGTGCCAAAGCAGAATCCAATCTGATAAATTTTTGTAAAGTTATCCTGCCTACAGAATACAGACTACAGACAAACAGACAGACATACAGTTAAAGAAATTTAAAGGTATGCCCAATTTTTAATTAAAATTTATCGTCTTAATTTATGTATTTTCTTCTGACCTAGACAATTCTTCAATAATTGCTTACTTACCAACATAAGTATGTTGACACAACATTTGTGGTTTTATACATCGAAAATTCTTTTCAGAAAAATAAAAAATTCCATTTTCAAGAATCTGCAGACCAAATTTTTTTTTTACAATTTACGTAACCGAAATTCTCATGGAAACTGAAGTGCGTGAACTTTGTTTTAGAAAATAAGTTTTGTTATTGAAATTTTAGTGACAAAGCTAACAAAAAAAATTTTCTCGGTTTGTGTCTATTGAGAGTTTTTGGTACGTTTGTTAAAATTTAGTTCACAGAAACTCGCTTCTCATTGGTTAATTAGGCCCAACTTTAAAGCTTAATCG
>NC_046661.1:80205298-80213328 GCF_010883055.1 Belonocnema kinseyi | reverse complement strand
TACATCATAGCTAAGAAGAATGAAACGAAAGTAATAAACTAATCGTCCTTATCATCAGCCATCTTGGAGCTGCCAAACTTTCACTGGTTAATAGCCTCAAAAGCATCCCTACGTGTCAACAATATGTTGAAACACTTGAGGGGAAAATGCAAAAGGCGGTTGTCTTTGGGTCGCTCCGTGTCCACAGGGTGCACGAGACTTTTCCCGGATCGTCGTATTAATTCCTCTACAGGCTGTAATCACTTATCTTATGGTTATGAGACCTGGTTATGGCTGAAATTTCACCGTGATTTCGCTGGGAGCGGGTGTAGTTTTCCAGATTAGCACCCGCTCGGGGGAAAATCCTGCGGTTCTACTTATGACAAACTTTTAATTTTACATATATTGTAAGCTTATGGATGCTATCAATATAGCATGCAAAGGAGTGAGTGCTCTAAGTTCACCCTAAGGCTATCTAAAAGAGGGAGAATCTCCCTGGATGATTCTTATTTGTAAAATAAATTTGTTATGAGACGGTTGCACGGAGTAAAGGCAGGAGATTTCAAGTAAAATATTTATTTATTCAAAATCCCTATTCTAAATTACAAAATCTTTTATTTGCCTTGACTAAAACCTGTTTAAGATGGTCAATGACCTTATGGAACTAGCCCTACTGACCTAGTAAGGGTTTATTATTACGGTAGTTAGCCTTAATGATAATCAATCAATAGTTGTAAGTTTATTGAAAAGGGATCCTAAGCCCTATAATGGTTAATGAGCTTTTATTACAATGAGGTGTCACTATAAAAGGGTGATGCACCTGACGCGCGGTAACTAACCTGAGTCGAGGCGCCCTCGGTCTCTAGGTGTTCCTATACTCCTACTAAGAGGGACAAAGAGAGCGCTCTACTGAGACCGAGAGAGATATTTATCTCAAGACGACACTTTGGGTCGAAACGTAAGAATAGCCTCTACCGAAGGCTGACAAAATATTTGGGAAACTATTTTCTTTTACCTGGCACGCAGGCTTAGCCGTTTTCTGGAGAGGGTTCGAGCGAATTTACACTCGGCCACTCTTAAACAGCTAAGGTGAGTGACAGGGTCAATAAAATTTCACCGTCCAACTTCTTGGCCCCGGTTACGAGAAATTTATCTCGCTCGTGACGTCTGGAGTCACAATGAAATTTTATAATGTCGGTTGAGAATAGTTTTATGGTTATTTGCCTTAAGCAATTTGGTTTAAAAATTTTATATTTAAAATTTTTAGGAGGTCTCTGCCTCAGAAAATAGATTCGCGTTCGAAGCCTTGAAATAAAAAATCGAACTTCGATGTACAACGTCGCAGAGAGACACTGGAAAAATAGCCACTTTACTGACAGGGTGCGAGCGAATTATTCACTCGTCCTCTCCTCAAGCACGCTTTAGTTCCTAAGAAAAATAATAGAGATGGGATTTCTCCCGAGTCTATTAGAGATCAACTTAGAAGAGAGAGACTCTCTACTAAGGATGTTTTCTACGAGTTGCCTCGTAGAATTCAACTGACTTTTTAACTTGTGCTGCTCTATGACGTAACTCGCTGGTTACATCTGCTTCTCTTTAAAATTCGCACATGAAGACAGAAGTACGAAAACTATCATTAATCCAATAATGAAAATCACTGATGATAAGAGAGAATTAAAAAAAAACAGAAAAAAGCTTATTCTATCGGTTGGATACTACCTAGAGAATACAACAGAGAATGAGAAAAAGAATGTATAAAGGATAAAATCTATTTGGCCAACATGCCCTTCTTCATGGAGAATATCAACCTCTTATAATCCTCTCGGTTACTTCAGTGTTCGTTCTGAAGGACATCTCGACTGCTCGACAAGTAGCTGCGTTTAAGTGGCCATGAGTATCCCACAGTCCAGGCCCGGTAATTGTCACACGACTCTGCCGTCTCATCTGGATGGTATCTCCACGTTTTTTCCTCCCTCACAATGACCTGCGTTTGCTTCTCTAGTCGTGCCGCTGCCTTTGCTTTCTGGATGGTCCTTGCCTTCTCCCGTTGTGCTGCCAAATATCTCAACCAAGGCTCATTTCTTTCCGGTTTCTCGATAACAGCTCCTTTTATCGGTCGAAATTTATCCTTGTTTGAATCGTTTTCCTTTTCTGTCAGTCTCTTATGAGCTGGTCCCTTCTTGGCCTTGGGTCGTAAATCCTTGTTGCTCAGAATATCCTCCACCATGGAATCGTAGCGACTTTTTCCGACAGCAAAGATTCCTCTCTGTTGCTTTTCCTGACCCTTCTTTTCGACATTTTGCCGCCAAACCCTTTCTGCCTCATCCGCTTGTTTGGAAGTGCTAGGTATTTCCAGTTCTTTTCTCTTAGGTTCTGGTATTTGCTCTGCTGCTGGGTTTATGAATTCGATGTAATTTATTGTTAATTCTCTCAGGATCTCCTGCATTAACTCTTCTTCTGCCTCGGGCACGGTGATTTCTGTCGTTTGTTCGGTTGCTGTTGTAGCATCTCCAAGTTCAGGCATTGATACTTGTACAACCTCGTTGTCTTCTTCAGTAATATCAATCACTGTCACTATTTTGTCACTCTCTGTCACCGGTATTGACTCCTTATAAGAGATTTCCTTGATTTTCTCAACGTCGGGATTTAGCACGAGTATCACTTCCGGTTGTTGTTTTTCTGGCGCCTCTTCCGTTAAATTGATTAAGGGAATGTCTGCTTTGATCTCCTTTGCTTGCGGCTTATCATCCTCAATCGTTATCACCTCAGTCATCTGGATTTTTTTGTGACGTACGTCTCTCACCCTCTTGTACGTGTTCACTTTCCCGATCTCGGTGCCTGGCTTGTGAGGTGTGTATCTCAGCGCAGAGAGTTCGTAGCCGGGTTTAGGTATTTTAATTTTAAATTCCTTGATGTTAAACTCGATCACATCTTCTTCGTTCTTTTCTTAGTTGCATTGCACTGCAACTTCCCAATGGGTGTCGGGAACTTCGAACTGTGTGAAAGCGTCTGGCATCTTTGGCGTAATAATCGTAACTGACCTTTCTCAAGTGTCGAATGTCCGTTGGACCTCTTGGGTACTGAATTTTATGGTTTTCCATCCCCTCTGTCAGTTTCCTCAAACTTGTATTTTCTCAAGTCGTTGGCGTGGAACTGCCCCCTCTCCTTGTCCGATTTTTCGTTCCAGAGAATATATTTTGCCATTGTTCCATTTGTTGTTTCAGATACTTTACATGCTCTAGCAAGTACCGACTCCCCTATGGAAAAGTTCACCCCTTTCTTGTTCTTGTTTAATCGATCTAACAATTTCTCCCGTTTCTCTTGATTCTTTCCTTGAGAACGATTATTTGTTTCTCTCGATTTATTTGTGGGTGCATCGGCGGCGCAGGTAACAGGTCATGCCACCATCGCTTCGGTTTCCTTCCCCACAACGCTTCATAGGGGGTAGTTTCGGTTGTGTCGTGGTGAGACTCATTTAGGATGATTTCGATCTTTTCCAATTGATAGTACCACCCATTGTGTTGATCGGGTATTAAGAGCGTTCGAAATAAGCTAGCTAATTCTCGATTCACTCTTTCTACCATATTAGCCTAAGGATGACGAATTGATGTTAAAATCATCCTCATGTTTCTTTCTTGTAGTGCTTTTCGCCATTTCTTGCTAGTGAATTGTGTGCCTCTGTCAGCGAGCACAATTTTTCGGTGTTCCAATTTCTTCTGTGAACTCATCCAGCTTTCTGATTGCGGTCTCACTCGTGGTGCTTTTTATTGGGTATAATTTCGTGTATTTGGTAAAAGTATCTATCATAACTAACAGGCACTCATACCCATATTTGGTCTTCGTCAGTGGTCCAAAAAAATCGATAGATATGAGTTCTAACGGTTCTTGGGAGAGAACTGGCTCTAAAAGGGCCTGTGTTGCTGAGTTGAGACCTTGTTTCTTTGGCATGAGTCACACGTCGCGACGAGTCCTCGTGTAGGTTTTGCCATTTTTGGACTATAAAAGGATTCCTTCAGTAATTTTCAGATCTTTTCCGCCCCTGGATGTCCATATGAACAATGATATTCTTTGATGATCTCTTTTATGCTCTTTGGTGGTACGTAGATCCTATATTCCTGCCCATTGAAGTGATAGAGAACGTTATCAATTACTTTGAATCTTCTCTCTTTTTCCTTCTCATGTATTGTCTCAGTTCTGAGTTTCCTAACATATGTGGCTCTTCATTTTATATTGCGAGATTCCATCTCGTCAATCGTGCTTTTACGAATTTGCAGGTTTTTAAGAAGGTAAGTGCCAGATGATCGGTTCTAATGATTATTTCAGCACCGTGGAGATACGTGTGCAATTTTTGTAGGGCCCATACAATCGCCAGTAATTCTTTTTTAGTTGTGAAATATGTGAGTTCTGGACCTTTTAAAGTCCTGCTTGCAAGGGTGATTATTTCCTTCTCTTGTTGGTCGTTTAATTGGTATTATACTGCCCCGAGAGCGTAGTCGCTTGCATCAGACTCAAAATAGTAACCTTTCGTCGAGTCTGGCAAATACAGCATGATCGATTCGCTGAATAATTTCTTTACTCTTTCGAAACTCTTCTCTGCTTCTTTGTTCCAATCCCATCTCGCTCCCTTTTTTATTAGTTTCAGAAGCGGTACGGCTTCAGCTGCGTGTTGATCGCTGAATTTGGAATAAAATTTTGTTACTCCCAAAAATCATCGGAGTTGTTTGACATTCCTTGGTACCGGAAATTCTTGGATGCTCTGAATCTTCTCAAGATCTGGTTTTATTCCCTCGGTTGTGAGAATGAAACCGAGAAATTTCGTTTCTTGTCGAAAGAAGTGAGATTTGGCGTGATTCAAGGTAAGATTATTTTCATCGAGTCTCCCCAAAATCTCTTCAAGGTGTGACATGTGTTGTGATATACTTTCCGATGTTATTAAAGTGTCGTTCACGAAAGTAATAATGTGCTCGCCCATTCCAAGAAGTGCGTGCTCGAGTCCTCGTACTAGCGCTGCTTGTCATGTCCAGATTCGTCATGATGTTCATTCCTTTACATTTCTGGAATAATACTTCCGCCGACTCTGGACACTCCCAATCTTCGATCAGAATGTCATTTAATTTCCTCGCGTCTAGGCACAAACGGACTGACCCATCTTTTTTTATTACTGGGACAATAGGATTAATGTAGGGACTCTTGGAACGTTGTATAATTCCCACATTTATTCCCACATTTATCATTCTATGTATTTCCTGATCGACTTTATCGCGATGTGCCATCGAAATTGGATAACTACGTCCTATGAACGGCTGTCCTTCTTTCACCTTAAGAACATGTTCGTAGTTCGTGAGCAGGCCCGGTTCTCGTTGGAATACGCGGCGATTTGCCCAGAGAATTGTTCCTAGTTGCTTCCGTTCACTTTCTGTGAGATTCTCAACATTCTGCTAATTTTTCTTCTATGTCGTTCCACTCAATATGAGGTTGAAGAGATGTGTCGATTTCGGGGTTTTCTTGAGTGACTTCGCGGATTTCTAATGTGTCGCTTGCCGTTGTTTCCAGATGCGTCATGTTGTATTGCGCCTCTGGCTCTTTCTTATCTTCGTCCTGGAGAATGCGCTGGTCTTCCGTCTATTTTTGTCTGTTTCTCCAGCTCTTCCAGCTTGCTGTTTATTAGGAGCCACACACGGTCCAAACTGCTCTCAGGGAGAGCCGGTGGTAAAATTGGGTCTTCTTCCATTTTCTCTAGGGTTAGATTTCTGATTGTCGAGTTTAAATCTTCTTGATTGCTGTCCTCGTCGATATGCAATCGCCTTGTGAGTCTGGCTGATCGGGTGCTTGAACGACTCATGTTTTCTCGTGTTGTGGGCAAATTTTCCGGAATTGCCACTTTTAACTGTATTTTTTTGTTCCTCTCTTATGCGGGCGAGACAAACCTCGATTTTATAATAGTGTATCTCCTATTGAATTTGTAGTTAAAAATTTCACATAATAGCGTATAATTTTCGCGGAAAAAAATTTTTGTTTCGGTCGCTACCGTTATTCTTTCTTTGCATTCACTAATGATCGTATATTGTTTATAGGTTACGTTATTAGAAACACTTTTGCTTATCTTTCTTTTCATATTGTTTTTACACTCATTCAATGTTTCGATTCTCGCGCACTTTTTCGGCACATTTTCCGTCACTTTATCGACGCATATTTCTCTCGCGCTCAGCGAGATATCTGTCGAGCTTTTCCATGCTCTTTTCTTCCGAGTCAATTTTAATTTTCGCTAACATGCAATCTAATTCAGCCATACCTTGAGGAATGTTCTTCTGGCTCGTGGGGGGCTGTAAATACACTTTTTTAAAGTTCTTATCACCGTTGAAGAACGACGCGATCGATTTTTATTGGTCCATTTCAGATAATCTCTTTAAAATTTTTAACAACTCAGTTTAGGATTATTTAAAAACATACGCCTTTTCTTAAAAAACTCTTGTGCCCCACGTTGGGGTGCCAATTGTAGCCTTATGGATGCTGTCAATATAGCATGCAAAGGGGTGAGTGCTCTAAGTTCACCCTAAGGCTATCTAAAAGAGAGAGAATCTCCCCGGATGATTCTTATTTGTAAAATAAATTTGTAATGAGAGGGTTGCACGGAGTAAATGCAGGAGATTTTAAGTAAGATATTGATTTATTCAAAATCCCTATTCTAAATTAAAAAATCTTTTATTTGCCCTGAATAAGAAATTTTATTCTTTTTGGTAAAGAAGGGTAATTGCCCTAAAAACACGATCCTACAACGACGTCGTAAGTATCCAACCTTTTTATTGAGGACTCGATATAATTCTAATAATCTTAAATTCTAAAATTCAAAAATAAGAAGCTATCTAAGCTATTCGTTTATTCGTTAAAACACAATCTGAAATTCTGAGTATTAGAACTCGTTTCCTAATATTCGAAGGAATCTCTTATTTAATACAACAATACACCTGTTTAAGATGGTCAATGACCTTATGGAACTAGCCCTACTGACCTAGTAAGGGTTTATTATTACGGTAGCTAGCCTTAATGATAATCAGTCTATAGTTGTGAGTTTATTGAAAAGGGATTCTAAGCCCTATAATGGTTAATGAGCTTTTATTACAATGAGGTGTCACCATAAAAGGGTGATGCACCTGACGCGCGGTACCTAACCTGAGTCGAGGCGCCCTCGGACTCCAGGTGTTCCTATACTCCTACTAAGAGGGACAGAGAGAGCGCTCTACTGAGAGCGAGAGAGATATTTATCTCAAGACGACACTTTGGGTCGAAACGTAAGAATAGCCTCTACCGAAGGCTGACAAAATATTTGAGAAACTATTTTCTTTTACCTGGCACGCAGGCTTAGCCGTTTTCTGGAGAGGTTTCGAGCGAATTTACACTCGTCCATTCTTAAACAACTAAGGTGAGTGACAGGGTCAATAAAATTTCACCGTCCAACTTCTTGGCCCCGGGTACGAGAAATTTATCTCGCTCGTGACGTCTGGAGTCACAATGAAATTTTATAATGTCGGTTGAGAATATTTTTATGTTTATTTGCCTTAAGCAATTTGGTTTAAAAATTTTATATTTAAAATTTTTAGGAGGTCTCTGCCTCAGAAAATAGATTCGCGTTCGAAGCCTCGAAATAAAAAATCGAACTTCGATGTACAACGTCGCATAAAGACACTGGAAAAATAGCCACTTTACTGACAGGGTGCGAGCGAATTATTCACTCGTCCTCTCCTCAAGCACGCTATAGTTCCTAAGAAAAATAATAGAGATGGGATTTCTCCCAAGTCTATTGCAGATCAACTTAGAAGAGAGTGACCTTCTTCTAAGGATGTTTTCTGCAAGTTGTCCCGCAGAATTCAACTGACTTTTTAACTTGTGCGTCCCTTTTTAAAGGACTCGCCCTTCTCTCGTTTGCCACGATACATGGGAAAATGCATAGTGGGAGACCGCGGAGTCTGCGCTCTTATAAAGCTCCTAGGATGATGCAATTTTTCTATATATCTTCCTAGGAGTTTGTTGTTTTGCCTGTCTTCAGGCTCTAT
>NC_046661.1:80150260-80205198 GCF_010883055.1 Belonocnema kinseyi | reverse complement strand
ACTTATTATTCTGCTATTTATATTTTCGGAGAGCTATAGACTATATGTTTCATATTACAATAATATACCAAAAAAATTTAAACATCAGTTATAGTAACTGAAAATTCCTAAACTGTATCATAATTTTCTGAAGAATTTGACTGGAGTTTTATGCAGTTACCTTTGTTGAAATTTCTGTTACAGTTTACGAAAACTTAGACTCAAAGACAAATGAAGTGAGATATGGTGTTTAGAATTTAAAAGATTAAATGAAAATGACTAAAGAATGGTTGTATACATCAATATGTTTAGAATTTGAAAGATTAAATAAAATTCACAAAAGGACGTTTGTGTAAACTTTCTCCAAAAATAATGATAGGTTACGCGTGTACAGATACTTATTTTTTGATTTACGGTGAATGTGCAAATGTTATTCATTATATTGATTTTTTAGAATGTTTAGACGATTAAGTCCAACATTTGTGTCATTGCTCAACATAAGTAAATTAAAAAATATGAAATGCATCAAACCAAACATTGACTGCAAAGTTCTACAACTATATCGTTAATATTATATTTTATGATTTATAAATAAACTTTCTTTTAAATTATGGCATATTAATATATAAAAATGTTCCTTGGTGGTTTTTATTTAATCCTTCAAATTCTAAACAGGCTGTCTCAATCCGTGTGGACATAGAGAGTACCAAGAAAAGTAAAAATAATTTTAAACATTTATTTTTTACTCAGATATATTTCTTCAAAATTATTACTCAAACTAAATATACAGATGCAATTTATTGTCTCACATCCTATATTTCAAACTTCAAGAGCGATATATTATTTCGCTGGGCTATGGTGAACACCAAACAAAATGTTCATAACCGAGGTTGGTCACGTAATCTCTACTTTATCGACGTTGGAATTTAATTTTTTTCTTCGCTACAAATAATAAAAATTCTCCAAAAAGAATGAAAAGTTTAGTGTGTGAAGATATTTATTTTTCGATTTGCAGCGTATATACAAATGTTATTAATACAATAATTAATATTCACACATTTATTTTTTACTTCGCTAATTTTTTTCAAAATTATCACTCAAACTAAATATACGATCGCAATTTATTATCTCCTTTCGTATATTCCAAACGTCGAGGGCGATAAATCATTTCGTGTAGCTATGGTGAATTAAAAAAAAATCTCATAACCGAGCTTGGTCACGTGATCTCTACTTTAGCGACATTGAAAGTTTCCTTTATTCTTCGCTAGAAATTGCTAAAAATTCTCCAAAAATAATGGCAGGGTAAATGCGTGCAGATAATTTTTTTTTAATTTGCAACGAAATTTAAGATGTTATTGTTTATATTAATTTCTTAGAATGCTTAGACGATTTAGTTAAAAATTTATGTCATTGCTCAACATACGTGAATCAATAAATTTGAAATGCATTGAACCAAACATTTCCTGCAAAGTGCTACAACTCTAGTGGTAATATCATATTTGATCAGTATATGAATAAACTTTCTTTGAAATTATGGGAATATCGATGTATACAAACGTTCTTTAGTGATTTTAATTTAATATTTTTAATTATAAACACGATATTTCAATCTGTGTGGACGTACTTAGCACCAAAGAAAATTAATATAATTCTTCATATTTATGTTTCACTCGGATAATTTTCTTCAAAATTATTATTTAAACTAAATGTATAAACGCAATTTATTTTCTCATTTCCTATATTCCAAACTTTGAATTTATCAAGAATTTCAGTTAACAACACAGGCACACAAAATAAAGTTTTTTGACCTGGGGGTGAGCCCATGTCGATTATATGTTTTTTAGATCGCTGAAACCGAATCCGAAGTTCATTTCACTCTATTACGTCAGGCTTTCGACATAACCTTAAAAAGTCTTCACAGCCACCTTAAAATGAAAAGTAATGCTGGCCTGAGTGCCGAACCATGTACATTATACGTTTTTTGGGTCGCTGAAGCCGATTTCAATGTCTATTTCACTTCATATCGACAGGTTTTCAATATAACCTTAAAAAGTCTTGGAGCCTCGCACTCAAAAAAAAGTGTTTTGGCCTAGGGGTCTGACCTTGTTAATCTTATGTTTCCGGTGTCACTGAAACTGTATCTGTAGTCTGTTTCACCCCATCATGCCTGGTTGTAGACATAACCTGAATGATTTTATAATCAAGTTCCAATTCAATTATTACACCTAGTATATTGAACCTCATAATTTCGAGACATCTTTGATATTTTTCCACATAAAGGCTACATTTATATCTACAGCAGTGTCTCGCCTGTGTCTGCAACTAGGGCGCCTCCACGCGGTGACGACGGGAAACGGAGCAATTTTATTATCTGGCTAAGTCCCTGGATCACGGCATTGATGCCGTCATGGCAGGCACAGGTGGAAAATGTTTTACGAGACAGGGAAAAATATATAAGAGACAGGGTATATGATACAAGACAGGGAGAAGGATGAAAATATGGAAATGCTCCTGCAAAAAATAAACGACAACACTCATCAATGGTAGATTTGCAGATATTTGAAAATAATAACAATTTTGCTTGGACAACAGTCGGGATTTACAAAGCATTCTTGCTGTTTGTGCTTGTGGGACACTAGAGATCGTGAACCTCATTCTAAGAAAAAAGAGTGGCCAACAAGCACAGTAAAAAGAAAGTGTTAATGAAGAACCAATATCAGGGTACCATATACCTGCAACAGAAATTACCCTTGCGGTGTGAATGCTGCACCGTAATGTAGGGTACAGATTCTCAATTACTTGGGGTACGAAGTGTCTATCACTTGGGGTACGAAGTACCAACTACTTAGGGTACGACGTGTCCACTTCTTGGGATACGAAATAAAAAACGTCATTATCGACGCATAATCTACGCTTTCGTAACTTCTTAAATACTTTTCAAGATTTGAAATAGCCGTGTTTAAATGTATTGTTTATTATCTTGACGACTTTGCTAATTGTATGTCATGGTCATTGAAGTTTAGAAGGTGCGTTGTTCGCACTTTGTAAAATTGAGCCATTAGGTATTTCAGATGAGGTGGGGATATCCAAGATGTCTGCACGCTGAGGGGCAAACAATAATACTAAATACATGGGACTAAACTTTATTTTTATAAGAACTTGGAAAATAATTCTTTTTCACGACAAGTTTATTCAGACTATTTAACTATTTAATAACTATTTAATTGAATAATAAAATTGATATGTTTTTTGCAACTGTGAAAAATATTTTTTCTTAAGTTATAAATTAAATTAAGTTTTATCCTCTGGGATTTGTATTATTGCTTGGCCCTCATTGTAAAGGCATCCTGCCAGCTGACGTCACAACTTGAAATATTTAATATTAGAAATCTTAGCGCATATATAACTGGAGGGAACCTGGCAATGGTAGAGTTATTGGCAACATAAAAGAGATAGACTATGATTTAGCGGGATAAGGTATCTCTCTCGCGCAGCGATTTGATTGGGTGTTTACCGCTTCCCTCTAAATAAAGGTGAAATAGTTTACATGTATGCGCAAGTAAAGAGCCAGAGTCAGTGGTGGAAGAACGTGGATATCTATGGCATGCGCAGTAGTTATTCCTGTGTATTTTTAGGTTATGTAAGGCCATGTTTCAATTTAAAAATACACAAGAATCACTACTGTGAATGCTCGAGATATCCACGTTTGCTCACAATGTAACTTTTTATCTTGAATAATTCGTACGTTAATAATAATACATAGTGGAGCATAGGCATGTTAAGACTACTAGAAAATTAGAGCATATAATTTCTAAATTCCCCACGCATGAATTGTTCGATATTTTAGATCAAAAGGACTTTCTATACCTGTAATAATAGCATCTTCAGATTTAACTGAATTACAAAAAAACGTTTGTGAACCGTACAAATTCAATTTGATTAAAATAAAAACTATTGGATCAAATTTTCTATTACTAAACATTAATCTAGAAAGTTTGAAATACTTTTCAAAGAATTACTTTATTATTAAAGTTAAATATTCTGAAACCATTTGAACATTATTATTATTTATAATAATAAGTTTAACTTTATTAATTTAAAAAAAACTTATTTGAATTAGAATTAAAAATAAGAGAACTGAATCTACAATTATTTAGGTGCTATAAAACTATAATATAAAATAATAATTTATTCTTTCTCAATGTGTAAATTTTTATTCAATTCTCGTACTGTTTGTTGAGTAATTATTTACGTGGAAGTAACAGAACCTCGATTTGAACTTCTCGCCAACAAAATACGCAAATATATATTTATAACTCGAGAATTTAACCTTTTTTGGCAATAAATAATGCCTTGAAAAATATAATAAACATTCTAAACATTCATGCGTTAGAAATAGGGATTCGATAAACTAGTTTAGTGGACATTGGAATCCCACTCCTGGTAATTTCAATCACGCTCATACCTCAAAACCTAGTTTCACAAAGTGGAATCCGCATACCTTCAACTTTTCTAAGGTTTTTTTTTGCTTGACAACAGCTGCCAAAATTTCAAAACAGTAACATCTGACCATTCGTACCCCACCTTGTGGCTATTTCATACCCTACATACTCGGTATGCCGTACCCCAAGTTCGAGAGATATCCAGGCTGTGGTCACTCAATGCTTTAGAAGTGCAGACCGATAATCGACGGTGGTGCCATCAAACGAGCCCGCAGGTTTTTAAGATAAGATAATAGGTGCTTGAAGTTACATCCAGATGATTTGTAGATAATGTAATTAAAAACTTAATAAATTGAAAAAGCCAATAGAAAAACAAATACAAATAAATAAATAATTACCGGAATAACTATGGAAGTATGTTTGAAAGCAGTTTTGATTTAAATTTTGTAATCATTTTCGACATCAATTTTCTTATCGGCAGGTTCCTTTCTCAAAATATTACTCTGTTTTTGTGGTAATAATACAGAAGGTAGCGCTCCCTCTTTTAGTGTTCAGTTGTGTACTGCGACGATAATCACTAGGTCGAAAATGATGACAACAAATTAGATATCAGCTCTCAAACACTTCTTAATGGGTTAGGTTTCACATGTGCTGACGTTCGGAAAACAACGAAGGAGAAAGGGAGGTAAATCAAACTTTGGCCCCTGAGCGACGTGTAGTGGGGGAATGTACTACAGAGCCATCTAACGAACCCGAAAAACAGGATCAAAGTATGTGTCTTCACGGTTGTCTATATTAGTGACCACAGCCTGGAGATATCTGAATTCCTACCGAGGT
Source organism: Belonocnema kinseyi (assembly GCF_010883055.1). Classification (NCBI taxonomy): domain Eukaryota; kingdom Metazoa; phylum Arthropoda; class Insecta; order Hymenoptera; family Cynipidae; genus Belonocnema; species Belonocnema kinseyi. The sequence continues at coordinate 80,199,940 of NC_046661.1, read as the reverse complement.
AGATCCATCTACAATTCTGATACATAAAACTTGGACTAATGAAGAAGTTTGTAAAAGCTCTTGACAAAACTGGACGATGTTTCCAATACCTCGTGGAGAAATTCTCTAATCTTTCCGAGGCTAAATTGAAAGAAGGAGTATTCGATGGACCAGAAATCAGAACTATGTTCAGGGCCAATACCTTCGAAGTACAATGAATGGAATAGAAAAAAGCCTGGCTTAGTTTTAAGGCTGTGGTCCAGAAGTTTTTGGGAAATACGAAAAGCCCTGAATACGAAAAAATCGTGGCGAAAATAATTACAGACTTTCGAAAGCTTCGGTGTCTTATAAATTTACAACTACATTTTCTGCACTCCCATCTTTATAACTTTCCCGAAAATCTTGGGGACTTCAGCGAAGAGTAAGGCGAACGTTTCCACCAAGATATCAAAATAATGGAAACTCGTTACCAAGGGAGACGGAATGAGAATTTAATGGCAAATTTTTGTTCGATGCTGAAGAGAGACACGAGGGAATATGATGGAAAGTGCAAACGGAACTTTTTCCACTGATCATGATAATAAGAGGTTGGAATAATGAGATTTTCAAAGGTTATGTCCAAAACCTAAAGATTTGGGATAAAATTGACACTGGATTCGGTTTTAACGATCTAAAGAACATATCAAAAACATCGTCCAACCAGCTAGGTTAGCTTTAATTTTCATTTTGGGGTGAAAACTTTTGTGTGTGTGTGTAGCTGTGTAATTAAAACAATATCGCAGCCACAGAAATCATTGTGATCAGCACCCTTTTCATAGAATTTATGATCACACTTTTTATATCACTTGGAAAAAGTTCTCTTTAAAAAAATAAAATGTACGTTAATACAACTATTAGTCATTGCATAGTCATAAATCATAAGACCAAAAAAGGCAACAAATAAATGAAAGATACCTCAAAATTATTATTTTTCTACTACAACTATACTTAGTAGGGTGCTAATTATACTGAAATCAGCTAAAGAAATTCTTATTGCAAAATAGATCCTTTATAAGTCCCTTTATTTCGTTTACTCACCTTATGACAAATCGCGAGAAATAATTTTTATTTCTACAGAATCTGCTTTTTTCTCTTCTTTGCATTTCTTATTTTTATTTTGAAAAGTATGAAGAATGGGGTACCAAAAAAATATGCAGAAAAATTATAATGGTGTGATGAGAAACATGATGTTTATAGAATTGTAATTAAATACTTGCTTCCATATAAATATTTTATTTTACTATTTACACCTAAATTTTATAAACAGTCTATATAATACATAAGGGGCCGTAATTAAATTACGTATCGGATTATAGACTCTCTATAAGACCCCCGCCCCCCTTGTAACAAACCTAGGCAAAATATGTCCCCCCTTGCAAACTTACTGTACGTAATTTTTATTTTTTAGAAATTTTTTGCTAGTTATTTTTAGCAGAATTAGGCAGGGTTTTTGAGAACTTTCTTCTCGAAATTCTCAAATTTTTCTTCCACTAAGTTCGCACTCTCCCTTTGATCAATAATATTCAAATACGAGAATTTTAATCTTTTAAAACTTTTAACAGAGAATCCTTAATAAACGAAATGAAACATTATTTCAGATACAAGTTAAAAATTGTCAAATGAATCAATTTACTAAAAAAAATGTATTTTCTACCACAAAAGATGGCTCTTCAACAAAATAATTTTAATTTTCAACATAATAATTAATATTATCATCTAAAAAGATAAGTGCCCAAAAAAGCGGCATAGCTCATAATTTAATCGAAAATGGTGAAGTTTATACGATAAAAATATTTTTGAAACCAAAAAGACGAATTTTCTACTAATCAAGACTTCCGCAAGAAAGAAATAAAAGTAAATGTGAATTGTCGAGCCTTCAAGCCGACAGACGATTTATCTTTAGAAAGATTAGAGAGAATTTTCTCCAAGAAAAATGCAATGTTTATACTAAAAAAGATGAACTTTCAATTAAAAAAAAATCGGAAAAATTAGTTTCCTCCCAAAAAAGATTTCAGCTTTCTTTTTAAAACCAAAATATTGAATTTAAACAAAAAGTAAATTTTCCAGAAAATAGATAAATTTTCAACCAAAAAGTTGCATTTTTATCGAAAAACGGTTAGAATTTAGGAAATATAAATTAGAAAAATTACAAGAATGTTTTTTAGAAATAATTAATAATATTTGTATACGAATTAATAAAATGTTATATAAAAATATAATTATCGAATTACTATTAAAAATTACTTGACTATTAATACCAAATATATTAAAATATCAAAGTAAAATATTCGCTTTTCAACCCTAAAATAATAATTGTAAGTAATAAGTTAATTTTCTGCTGAATAATCGAATTTTTGTTTAAAAAGTATGACTTTTTAACAATATTGTTAAATTTTCAACCATTTTGATGAATTTTCACCCAAATCGTTGCATTTTTGTCCAAAAAATGAAGATTCTTATAAAAAGGTGGATTTTTAAACAAAAAAATAAAAAAACCTTAAAAAGGAGAATGAAGTTTTCATTCAGGCTTTTCAACTAAACAATTAAATTTTCACCCGAAGACATAAGCCTTTAATAAAAAAAAATTAACAGTGTAGATTAACTTTTATCCAAGTAGTTAAATTTTAAGTTGAAAAAGATTAATTTTCATTAAAATAAATAATTTTGAAACCAAAAAAATGAATTTTCAACTCAAAAATATAAATCTTAAAAGAAAATTATTTCACAACAGAGTGATTCAAGCAAATCGCTCAAACAAAATAGTTAAATACTCACCCATTAGGCAAAACATTTAGCGACGTCTTTACGACATCTTTACGACATCTTTATGACAACTTTACGACATCCTATGTCCATGTCGTTAAAGTGTCTTTACGATATCGCAAAAAAGTCGTATGATCTGACGATGTCTTTACGATATCGCAAAGACACCGAAACGACATGGACATATGATGTCGTAAAGTTGTCGTGAAGATGTCGTAACGATGTCGTAAAGACGTCGCCAAATTTTGTGCCCACTGGGCAAGCAAAAAAAAAACAATTTTCACGAAAAAGTTGCATTTACATTAGAAAATGAAACTTCTACTAATACCGATGAAATTTTGAAGCCAAAAAGATAACTTTTCGGGAGATATTTCAATTTTATGTTAAGACAAATTTCAGTTGACTATTCATAATAAAAATATAAAATTTTGACACAAAAAGTGAGTTTCTACGGAAATATTGAATTTTTAACAAAAAAACGTGAATTTTTAACAAAAAAGGATTACTTTTTTTTAAATAATTGAATTCTCTACCAAAATTTGCATTTTTATCTGAAGAAGATTAAATTTCTCTGAGAACAGATAAATTACAATTTTTAAAATTAAAGACATAGTTGAATTTTCATCCAAAAAAATATTTTAGTTCTCTTTTCAACACCAAAATATTAAATTAAAAAAAGTAATTTTTCTACGAAATAGTTAATTTTTCAACGAAAAAAGAATATTTATAAATAAAAAAGTATGTTTTTTCAACAAAAATATTGAATTTTCAATCGAAATTTTGCATTTTTATCCAAAATTTCAATGAAATAAATAAAATCAATTACTTTTGTGAATAATTATAAATATAAGTATGTCAATTAATAATATTTTATATAAAAATATAATTAGTGAGTAACTATTTAAAATTATTTTATTATTGATACCAAATCTATTAAAATATAAAAATAAAATATTGAATTTTTACGACCAAAATAAGAATTGTAAACAATAAATTAATTTTCTGCTAAATATTCGAATTTTTAATAAAAAAGTGTGACTTTTAAAAAAGATGATTAAATTTTTTAACCAAACTGTGGCATTTTTCCAAGAAAAATAAAAATTCAACGAAAAAGGTTGAATTTTTAAATCAAAAAGAAAAATTTTCAAAAAAAGAGTTACATTTTCATCAAAAAAATTAATTTAAAACAAAAAACAGGCTTTCAAATAGAAAATGTGATTGTCACCCAAAGACATAAGCCTTCAATAAAAAAAAAAAGATTTAAGAGTAGATTAACTTTTATCCAAGTAGTTAAATTTTCAATTAAAAAGGATTAATTTTCATCAAAATAGTTCAAATTTCAAGAAAGTAGATAGATTTCCAACTAAAAAATATAAATTTTAAAAAGAAATAATTCTCATCAAAGTGATTCAAATATATCTTTAAGAGAAAATGGTTGAATACTCAAGCAAACATAATCATTTTTAACCAAAAAGTGAAATTGACATTTAAAAAATAAACTTTCTGTTAAAACCGATGAATTTTCATTCAAAAAGATAAATATAAGAAAAAATTTGAATTTCATGTTGAAAAAATTTCAGTTTACTTTTGACGATCAAAATATGAATTATTGATACACGAAATAAGTTTCTAAGAAAGATATTGAATTTTAATCCAAAAAGACAAATTTTTAATTAAAAAGGATGCCTTTTTAACAAAATTATTGAATTTTCTACTAAATGATTGCATTTGAGGCAAAAAAGATTACGTTTCTCGAAACCGATGAATTTTTATTTTTTTTACTTTTAAAAATTTAGCTCAATTTTCATCAAACAAAAATTGAAGTTGACTTTTTAGTACCAGAATATTACGTTTAAACAAAAAGTAAATTTTCTTAAAATCAATACAATTTTATATAAAAATATAATTATCACATTACTATTAAACATGATTTTATTATTAATACCATGTCTATTAAAATATATAAATAAGATATTAAATTTTTAACACCAGAATAAGAATTGTAAACAATAAGTTAATACGCTGCTAAATATGCAAATTCTTAACCAAAAAGTATGACTTTCTAATAAGATTGTTAAATTTTTAACCAAACAGTTCCATTTTTGTCCGAGAAAAATGAAAATTCTACTAAACAGGTGAATTTTTATGTAAAAAAGACAAATTAATTAAAAAAGGTTTAAGTTTAAAAAAAAACAGTTGCATTCTTATGCAAAAATGATGCAAATTTTTTTCGCTTAAAAAGATGAACTTTTAAATCAAAAATACAAATTAAAAAAAAATAGTTTTCACCTAAAAATGATTTCAGTTGACATGTCTGCAAAAATTACGTACACGTAACAAATCTTAACAAAATATCTCGACCCTCCCCCCTTTTAAGCTTTCACGTAATATGAGTAGGTTTCCTAACTATCATACAAAGAATCTCTTCGACCTTAAAATCACCTGAATTTCATCAATATTTTTGCCTCTAGTTTCAGGAGTGATGAAAAAAACAAATAAAGTTCCAACCCCAGCACAAGTAGTGAAAAACGAAAAAATAGTAAACTTTCCAACAGCTGCCAATAAAACTTGAAATCGAAATAGACACAAGTATGTAAAAATCATATAAGAAACTTTGCACACCATTATAGCCATACTTTTAACTTCAGTCGAAAATAATTCTGCTTGGTAAAGATAAAAAATATTTGAAGCCCCCATTGCCAAAGCCAATTCATAAGTTGTCATTCCCAGTATGGGCCACCATCTAATACTAGAAATATCAAAATTTCGTTCTTCAAAGAAAAAAAAGGCACCAACAAGTCCCTGAGCGAAGGTGCCAATTATCCCAGAAGATAAAATAAGAACTCTTCTATCCATTTTTTCTATTATGAGAGTAGTTAATAAGGAGGCAAATATTTTTACAATTGCTATCATCAAAGTTGCTTTTTCAGGGTCTATAATTGATCCTTTATGAGTTAACAATTGTTGTGTAAAAGTCCACATAACCATATGACCAGAAAACACATCCATGGCTGCAAGACTTATCACTATCACCAAAGCTCTTCGATTATTCGGAAGAGTCACTAATTTCCATAAACTGGATTCTTTTATATCGAAAAATTTTGAACCTTTTTTATCTCCTTCCAAACTAAGTTCTTCCTTTTCTTTATGATCTTCTAGTTCATAGTCCGCTTTATTTGAATCCTGTTTTTCAGTATCTTTTTCTCTAAGCAATAAAGGATTTATTGTCTTTTTCATTTCTAACTCTTCTCGATTAGTTTTTGCCATAAAGTAAGGAGAATCGGGCACAAAAAGAAATGTTATAACAAAAATAATTGGTGATGAGAGAAAAATGAGATTCATGTAATTGTAGGGTACGGACGCGCCCAAAAGCATGGCGAAAAAGAATCCTAATCCCATTGAGAGATTGAGGAAAGTAATAAAAATTCCTCTTGTTCTTGAACTTCCGATTTCTGAAAGGTAGATGGTCAGTCCGCAAATTCCTGCACCGTAAGAAATCCCACCTAGAATTCTTGCAATATATATTGTGATATGGTTTTTGGCTATGATTATTAAAACCCAGGAAATAATTTGTGGAATACCATAAAGTAGTAAAGTATTTTTCCTTCCCAATTTGTCTATTATGAGAGGATTTAGTAAATATCCTATTATGTATCCAACAGTTAGTAGAGAAGATATCATGTCACTTTGTTCCTTTGTTACTCGAAAGGGTGATTTTTCACTTGTTAAATAAGGAATGGCTGGGCTGGTCCAGCTTATGATGGATCCGTAGCCGATTGCTATTATGGTGCCTGAAATTATTTAAATTATTTTTTAATTTTTCAGTTGTAAATATTTTAAAGAGAAGTTCAATTTGATTCATTATATAGGACCACAACAACAAAAAATTAGTGAAGGATTCCTTAAACCAGAGCTCAAAACTCATAAATCTCAAATCCCAATAAACTACAAACTCAAAATGCAGAAAAAAAACTTGCACGCAAATTTCAAACCTTAATCCCGGAGAATTATTCATGGTTATCGCTAAATGTAGGTTATTAGGATGCAGGAAATATTGACCTTATTAAGTATTCTTATTTCAGTTTTGGAGACCCAAAAGTTTATGAGAAATAAGATTAACTAAAGCTTTTTGTGAATTGTGAAAGGCAAAGGGATACACGTAAAGCAAGTACCCCAAAGGGAACAGAAGCCTGCTGCGTCCTCGTCGTTGCTCCTGGGTATCGCTAAATGTTGGTTATCACGATGCAGGAAATATTTACCTTATGGTGTATTCGGATTTGAGTTTTGGAGATCCAAAATTTATAAGAAATAAGATAAAATATTTGGTTCAAACTTTCTGGGTTCTACGGTTATGGGGTTATAGGATTATGGACTTTTTGAGTTGTGGAGTTTTGAGGTATTAGGCTCTATGGAGTTATGGGAATGTGGAGTTATGAAATATAATTCTACATGATTCGGTGTTATATTGAGCTATGGAGCTTATGGCTTTTGAGGTTACAAAGTGGTGGGCGTATGGAATTATAAAGCTAAAACTTTCAGAGTTTTAGGTTTCAAATATGCATGTAAGTTTTTTTGTTTCTAGCTGCATTTTGGGGTTTAAGTTTATTAGAATTTGAAATTTACGAGTTTTGAGGTTATACATTTTTAGGTTATGGATGTTCTCAGCTCTTACCCCACAGTTTTGATCGTATACCCCCAAATACGATTTCGGCTACAATTTTAACAGATTAAAATTTTGTTTTTCAAACTAAAGCTATCTAAATTTGAGAAATCCTACGAGGCCGATTTAAAAAAATATATTGTTTACTTTATTCATACACAAAGTTTGCAAATATCGTAAAATTTAAGATATTGTTACCATAATAAAATTGAAATAATTTAAAATGATCAATATTAGTTTGAAATCAATAAATAAACATTTGCAAAAAAGAACTTCATAGTTTATTGTAATTTGATACATTGTTATTATCAATTATATTATTATAAACAATGCAAGGTGATTTTTGAGTGGTGCTTATGTATTTTGTTGTAAAAAGTGCTTTAGTTTGACTTGGGAGTGATTTTGCAAAAAGCTATATTGCAGTTTCACGTAAATTTTGTGACGTTTATAAATAAATTTTATAAACAAATGAACACTTTGAGCAATTTCTAAGAGTTTCTGTTACTTTTTTTCAAACATACTTTGTTAAAAACTGTATCCAGAATTGTATTTTGAACATTTTTTGGCCATGTTGCCCTACTGTGTGGCTCAAAGACGATAAAGTTCCTCATGTATCTAATATGGGAAAAAGTCAGCTTTTTGTAAATTTCATATTAAAACGCAGTAAATTGTTACAAATTAGTCAGATTTTCAGTATATTGTTTAAAATTCATCAGAGAATAAGAACCAGTAATAAGTTTCGAGGTTGAATAATTTTAAGCCACTCTTATAGGTCTCAAAAGAAAACCCCAAAAGTGGCAAATTTGAATTTTACGTAGAGTTACGGCTTATTGAAGCTTTTTAAAAGTTAAAAAAACAATTAATCGGTGATTTGAGAATACCCAATCTTTTGTTAACTAATATTCAATTGTTTGAGCAATAATAATTTGTCCAAATATAAATTTTAGCTAAAAAAATGCAGGAGGAACATTTAGTGGTTAAAAAGGAGCCTGAAATAGTGTCTAATGAGGACCCTCACACAGTATATAATGAGGACCTTCATATGGTGTGTTATGAGGACCCTGAAATATTGTCTAATGAGGACCCGGAAGTAGATTCTAATGTGGAGCTTGATACAGCTTCTAATGAGGATCCTGAAATAGTGTTTAATTAGGATTCTGAAATACTGTTTGATGAGAACCTTGATACAGTATGTAATGAGGGCCTTAAAATAGTGTCTAATGAGGACGCTCAAGTTGTTTTTTTATGACAACTATGACATAGTGCGTAACAAGGACCATGAAAGAGTGTCTTATGAGGACTCTGAAGTAGTTTCTAATGAGGGTCCGGAAATATTGCCTAATCAGGACGCGGATGTAGTTTCTAATGCAGACCATGACACAATTTTTAATGAGAATCCTGAAATAGTGTCTTTAAAATATCCTAAAATAGTGTCCTTGACACAGTGCGTAATGTGGACCCTGAAGAAGTATCTTATGAGGTCACGGAAGTAGTTTCTAATGTAGATCTTGACCAGTTTTTAATGAGGATCCTGAAATAGTTTCTAATGAGGGCGCTCAAGTAGTAACTAGTGAGGCCACTCAATTAGTGTCTGATGACAACTCTCACACAGTATGTCATAAGGACCATGAAAGAGTGTCTTATGAGGACCCTGAAGTAGTTTCTAATAAGAACTTTGAAATATTATGTAATGAGGACCCTGAAAAAGTGTCTTATAATGACCCTGAAGAAGTGTCTTATGAGGACCCTGAAGTGGTTTCTAATGAGTGCTCTGAAACATTGTCTAATGAGGACCCGGTAGTAGTTTCTAATGAGGGTCCGGAAATATTGTCTAATGAGGACATGGATGTAGTTTCTAATGCAGACCTTGACACAATTTTTAATGAGAATCCTGAAATAGTGTCTAATAAGAACCTTGACACAGTGCGTAATGTGGACCCTGAAGAAGTACCTTATGAGGTCCCGGAAGTAGTTTTTAATGTAGATCTTGACCAGTTTTTAAAGAGGATCCTGAAATAGTGTTTAATGAGAACCTTGGCAAAGTATGTAATGAGGGCCCTGAAATAGTGTCTAATGAGGGCGCTGAAGTAGTGTCTAATGAGGACCCTCAATTAGTGTCTAATGACAACTTTGAAACAGTATGTCATAAGGACCATGAAAGAGTGCCTTATGAGGATCCTGAAGTAGTTTCTAACAAGAACTCTGAAATATTGTCTAATGAGGAACCTGAAGAAGTGTCTCATGAGGACCCTGAAGTAACTTCTAATGAGGGCTTTGTAATATTGTCTAATGAACACCCGGAAATAGTTTCTAATGCAGACCTTGACACAATTTTTAATGAGAATCCTGAAATAGTGTCTAATGAGAACCTTGACACAGTGCGCAATGTGGACCCTGAAGAAGTATCTTATGAGGTTCCGCAAGTAGTTTCTAATGTAGATCTTGACCAACTTCTAATGAGGATCCTGAAATAGTGTTTAATGAGAACCTTGACACAGTGTGTAATGAGGGCCCTGAAATAGTGTCTAATGAGGGCGCTGAAGTAGTGTCTAATGAGGACCCTTAATTAGTGTCTAATGACAATTTTGACACAGTATGTAATAAGGACCATGAAAGAGTGTCTTATGAGGACCCTGAAGTAGTTTCTAATAAGAACTTTGAAATATTGTCTAATAAGGACCCTGAAAAAGTGTCTTATAATGACCCTGAAGAAGTGTCTTATGAGGACCCTGAAGTAGTTTCTAATGAGTGCTCTGAAATATTGTCTAATGAGGACCCGGTAGTAGTTTCTCATGAGGGTCCGGAAATATTGTCTAATGAGGACATGGATGTAGTTTCTAATGCAGACCTAGAAACAATTTTTAATGAGAATCCTGAAATAGTGTCTAATGAGAACCTTGACACAGTTCGTAATGTGGACCCTGAAGAAGTATCTTATGAGGTCCCGAAAGTAGTTTTGAATGTAGATCTTGACCAGTTTTTAATGAGGATCCTGAAATAGTGTTTAATGAGAACCTTGACAAAGTATGTAATGAGGGCCTTGAAATAGTGTCTAATCAGGGCGCTAAAGTAGTGTCTAATGAGGACCCTCAATTAGTGTCTAATGACAACTTTGACACAGTATGTAATAAGGACCATGAAAGAGTGTCTTATGAGGATCCTGAAGTATTTTCTAATAAGAATTCTGAAATATTGTCTAATGAGGACCCTGAAAGAGTGTCTTATGAGGACCCATAGGAAGTGTCTTATGAGGACCCTGAAGTAGTTTCTAATAAGGGCTCTGAAATATTGTCTAATGAGGACCCGGTAGTAGTTTCTCATGAGGTTCCGGAAATATTGTCTAATGAGGATCCGGAAGTAGTTTCTAATGCAGACCTTGACACAGTTTCTAATAAGGATTCTGAAATAGTGTTTAATGAGAACCTTGACACCGTATGTAATGTAGACCCTCAAATAGTGTCTAATGAGAAACGTGAAGTAATATATAATGAGGACCTTGACGTAAAACTTATTAGACTTATTATTGGAAACCTATGAATTATCGACATAGGGAAATATGTAATCATCTTATCTATCTTATCTTTGAAAACTAATAATAATAAGAATAATCAAATACTCACAAATAGTAGCAGCAACATATTGTAAAAATTCCGACTCTCTTCGTGGAGGCATTGTTTATTATCCGCCAGATATTACAAATTCAAATTTGAGAACGAAAAAAATTACCCTCTTTAAAATTATTGTTCTTTGAGGAATAATCAAAATGAAAAATAAATTATCGAGATTACATCTTTAATTAAAAATCTCGAACATTATTTATTTAGTGAAAGAAATATTTGACTATATGCAACCATTCAAATCAGCATTCCGAATAAATTTTCCGAATTTGAATATAGCGGTTGAATCTGTTCAGTTACGCCAACTTTGATAAGGCGCTTGAAAGTATAAAAACAGGTTTATAAAGTTTATTCAGGGATAATATTTACTACCTTAAAGCATGATTTGTAGGCAGGTTCAGGTAGCCTTTTTATAATTCTAAGGCAAATCATATTATCTTTTTAGTGACTTTGAAAAGATTATCAGTAATTATATTTACAGATTCGTAAATTGTTTGATTTGTAATGTTTGTCGCGTCGTTGTGACGTTTTAATTCTCTGACGCTTATTGGAAAGATTTCATTACTGATACACACCTTTTAATTAAATTTTTGTGATGAAATGTAACTAAATTTTTACTTTTAATTAAAAAAGTAAAATGTTGAAATAAGAACAATTTGGTTAATTAAATTAAAATCATTTTATTTTTCATAAAAATTGTTATACAACTAGAGGGGTTTTCTTGTCCAAAAATTTGTGCTTTTTTATTCTGTATTTGATTAATCAGTGGAAAATTTCGCAGGTTATTGAAATGCTAATATCCGTTTTAATAAGTGAAATGCGAGGTTTGTGAATAGTGGAGATCCGGGTTCAAATCCGGGGCAAGGCCGATTTTTTCGCGTGTTTTCAAAAATTGTTTTATCAGTACAATAGAAAAAATTAAACAACAGAAAATTGATTTATGCTTATGTTTAAAATTACAAAAGTACATATTAATGTTTACACAGGGTTGCTACGAAATCTTAATTTCGAGATTCCCTGACTTTTTCTGACCAGTTTTTCATTTTACCTGACTTATAAATTTTTCTATTGAGTATCAAAACAAGCTCTTAGTTAGCACATCTATAATTTTAATAAAAAGGGCTTGTTTATAAATTTGTTTTAAAATTTGTTTACAAATTCATAAGACGTACATCAAAATTAATCATTTTTAACCAACTAGTTAAGTTGTCTACTCATAAAGTAAATTTTAATTTAAAAAAAGACTGAAAATTTAAGTTCAAAAAATTATTTTTTGATAAATTAAAATGGAATTTTTTTACAAAGAATTCAAAGTTTCAAAAAAGTTCATGCATTTTGAATTAGGAAAATTAATTTTTAACAAGAAGTGTAGCAATTGATATTTCTAGTAAAAAATATCTGTTTTCAAGCAAAAATGCAATAGTTACATTTTTAGTTTAGAAGTTAATATTTACACTAAAAAGGCCAAATATTAAAAAAAGAAAAAAATCATACTTAAAATTATGAATTTTCAATCAAAAAATTAATTTCTAACAAAACTGTTGAATTTCCAATTTAAAAAATTAATTTTCTACCAGAAAAGACCAATTTTTTACAGAATACAATAATTTTCAACTAATGTGCAATATTCTTGAAAATGAAACAAAGAATCCAGCTACCAAATTTAGACAACCACCATAAAATTATTCTATGGAAATTTGAAAAAAACCAAAGAAAAACAATTTTTATCCTAAAACAGAAAAAAAGTTTGCCTTCTTGGACAAAAATAAAAGGAGGAAAGAAAAATCCGCAAATTTCTTTAATTTAATTTTCAACTAAAAAAGTAAACTTTCAACTAAAAATAGAATAGTTAAATATTCAGTGCAAAAATTTATTTTAAACCAAATTCAATAATTCTTTTAACAGAATAGAAAAATTTTATTTATAAATTTTCGACAAGAAATTTTTTTTTAAATAGTTCAATTTTCAAGCAAAGAAACTAATTTTTCAAGCAAATATAAAATAGTTTAATGTTCAGTAAAAAATTAATTTTCTAAAAAAAAAATTTTGTAACAAAATTATTATTTCTTAAGCCAAATAAATGAATCTTTGACTACAATTATGAATATTGAAGCGGAAGAAAATCTTAACCAGATAGGTGAATTTTCAATTCACAAAATGAATTTCTTACCGAAAAAGACAGAATTTAAAAAAAATATATATAAATTTTTAACTTAAAAGGATAAAAAATAGAATGGGTAAATTTTAAGAACTTAAATTAGTTTTTCAACCAACCAAAAATTAATTCTTTCAGAAATAGCTCAATTTTCCGTAAAATCATTAATTTTCAATCGAGAAAAATGAATTTTAAAGAAAATAGTGAAATTTTCAAATAAGCAGGTAAAATTTCAAACAAAAAATTTAATTTTTAAGAAATAAGACATATTTATTAAATAAAAAATAGAATATGTAGGTAAAATAAATGTGCAGCTAAATAAATTATTTACAACCAATAAGATAAAGTTTGGCTTGATGACGTAACTTTTTTGTCAAAAAGACCAATTTTTATCAAAATTTTTCTATTTTCAATAAAAAAAAATGTTAATCTAAAATGAAATGGCAAAAATATTCATTACACAAAATGAATTTTCGATGTGAACAAAAAATATTTTCAATAAAAGAAAAGAATTTCTAAATAACATTTTTTAACTTTTAACCAAGATGATTGATTTTTTATCAAAAGAGATTAACTTTGGACTAAACATATATATTTTAAACTACAGGCTTGAATTACTCACCAAGAGAATTTATAGTCTGCTACAAAATACGAATTTTGAAGAAATCGCAGGAATTTTTAATCAAATAGTTAAATTTTCAATTAAAGAAGATAAATTTTCAACGAAACCTGCAATAGTAGAATTTTCGAAAATAAAAATTAATTTTCACTAAAAACAACATTTTAATACAAAATGGTTCAATTTTTCACAAAAAATAGGTTCTTCTACTAAAATGATGAATCATCAACTAAAGAAATGAATTTTAACACAGTAGACCCACTTTTGAATAACTAGTTGAGTTTAGAACCAAGAAAAATGATTTTTTTTAAATGTTGAATTATCAACAAAATAATAAATAAAAATAAAATTTTAAAAATGCCTGTCTTTCCGAGATTCTCTGACTGGTAGCAACCCTGTTGAAATTTATAAGCTACAAGAAAAAATTTATGAATAACTGAAATAATGTGTTTTTCCTAGATAATTTATAATTTATAATTAGAAAAATGGTTTTTTCTGCAATAAGAGTTGAATATCCTTCAAACTCTTCCCCCTCGTTTCAGGGGTTATAAGAACAGTAATACAAGTAATAACAGCACCACAGATAGAAAAAATAAAAAATATCACAGAAGGACAAACAGAATCGTGTAATATTTGATAAAATAAAGCAGACAAAAAGCCAAAAATCATATGTATTATTTTCCCATAAGTCACAGCCATTCCTTTGACATCATGAGAAAAAAATTCTCCAAGATAAACATAAAATAAATTACTCGTGCCGACAGTAACTGCAAACTCGTAGATTATCAATCCCAAGAAAGGAAAAAAGTTAATTGAAGAAACATTAATTTTGGATTCTTCCAAGTAAAAAAAAATCCCCACCATTGCATCCGCTAAAGAAGCTACTATCCCGGAAGAAAAAAAAAGAGTTCTTCTTTGCATCCTTTCTATGACTTGAGTTGCTATCACAGAAGCTAATAATTTCACAATTGCTAATCCAACAGCTGCTTTATCTGCTTGTAAAAAAGATCCCTCATGAGTTAACATTTCTTGAGTAAAATATCTTAAAGATATATGACCCGAAAGTCCATCATGGGCATTCAAAAGAAAAATTATTGCTAAGGCTCTAAGGTTTCCTGAGAGTGAAAATAACTTCCAAAAACTGGATTCTTTCAGCTTGACAGAAACTTTTTTTGGATTCAAATCCTCTTTTAGAGCAGAATCTTCCTTGCAAAGGGGAACTTCTGTAGCTATGTAGTTTCCATTCAATTTTGCTTTTTCCTCATCAGCCTCTTCTAGTTTGAATAAATTAAGTTTCATTTGTTCCTCCTGATTGTTTATTTCCAAAAAGTAGGAGGAGTCCGGCAAAAAGAAGAATGTGAGCACAAATAGAATTGGTACAATGAGATGGCCGAGATTCATATAGAAATATGGTAAAGCTGCTCCTAGAACCATTGTGAATAAAATTCCGACGCTTGTAGAAAACTTGACGAATGCTATAAATGTTCCTCGAGTTTTTCGATTCCCAATTTCCGAAAGGTAGATTGTAAC
This sequence comes from Belonocnema kinseyi, assembly GCF_010883055.1. Taxonomy (NCBI): domain Eukaryota; kingdom Metazoa; phylum Arthropoda; class Insecta; order Hymenoptera; family Cynipidae; genus Belonocnema; species Belonocnema kinseyi. The sequence continues at coordinate 80,184,578 of NC_046661.1, read as the reverse complement.
CGCACAAATTCCTGAACCATATCCTATTCCTCCCAAAATTCTTGCGATGTAGATGACTATGTAGTTTTTTGTTAATAAAATAAAAAGCCAAGAGATAATTTGAGGTATTGCAAATACCAGCAATGTCCATTTTCGACCAATTCGATCAACATAAAGTGGATTTAGAAAATTTCCAATCATTAGGCCTATTGGGAGTAAGGGTGCTATCCAAGAAATTTGATCCTTTGACAAGTGCAGATTTGATTTTTTGGTTTCCAAAAAAGGCAATGCTGGTGAAGTCCATGATAATATAGATCCATACCCAGCTGCTGTTACAGACGCTGTGAAAAAATTTTATTTTTATTGTTTCAAAAATTTAGGTGCTTTGTTAGATTGAATAAAAAAGTATTAGCGAAAACCTCTCTACACTGAATAACCATTATTGATAAGCACAAGTAAAAGAAAAATAATTCATTTTAATTTTGATCAATAGTGTTTAAGAGTGAAGTCTCCAGATCACAAAATACAAAAGGCTGGTTTAATTATATGAAAAATAACATATATATCGTTAAAAACAAAACAAAAGTAATTTTTCGCGTCTTCTTGTCTTCTTTTCCGAATGACTCTTTTCAGGATAACGATATAATGTTCTAACTTGAGTATTCTTTTAGCCAACATTCTGAGGATTTAATTTCACTATACATAATTCAAAATTAACGAACTTGAACCATCTTTATACAGGATAAGGGATTCAAGGTCACCGATGATTCGATTGTACTTTAACGTGGGTGTCGAAAAATGTTGTCGATTAGAGAGTTAAATAAAATAAATGATTACCATATATAAGTATTGCTTAATAATAATTATTCACTGTAGAGAGGTGACCCCTGTTATCAACAATTTATATTTTGCAATGAGTTGGAATAAATATGCAATTATCTTAAAATGTTCTCACACTTACCAACAATCGCAGCAGTAAATTGTAACCAAAAATATTTTCTCTCCTTTCGAGTCATGTATTTCTCTATAGACTATTGTCAAATTTGAACTTCACAGATATACTTTTTGGGAAAATATATTAGACTTTGATTTTTAGTTTCAAGTTGGAGATTGAGGACAACACTTCTCAATTAAAAAAATTTGAATGGTATAATTTGGAATGTACTTAATTCTTTGAAGACTGCATGTGGCAATTAATGCTTTTACAAACTGGCAGTGACGCCAACAAACTTAAAATTGAGACGTCTACATTCTTATCTGTATGTTTGATTTGAGTCAGCCATTCAAAGCACAGAAAGAATCTACGGGTTTGGTTTAACGTAGTAGCAATTTAGGACAAATATCTAGAATACAATAAAACACAAACCACTCTAACATGCAATTTTAACAGCCTTCTTCAAAATGTTGAATTCAAAAAAATGTTAATTAAGTAGTTAAATTTTCAATAAAATATTTTGTTTACAACAAATAGTTGCATTTGCAACCAAATGGTTGAACTTGCAAGCAAAAAGACGAATTTAAAAAAAAAACTAAATTTTATACCTAAAAAGACGAGTTTTCATAAAAAGAAAGCTAAATTTTGAAACAAAAAATAATCAACTTCAACTATAAACAATTCCATTTCTTACCAAATATTGAAGTTTTGAGGCAAAAAGATTAATTTTTTATAAGACAGTTGAATTGTCTACAAAAAGGTTAGACTTTCAACAAACTTCTGGGCAAATAGTTAAATTTCTAAACTATAAAACTACTTTTTAACTAAATAAACAAACTTTCTATTTGAAAATGCAAAGCAATTTTCAAGAAAAGTTAAATTTTTTTAAAGAAGGCGACTTCTTCACAAAAGGTGAATTTTGAAATTGAATTATTTTCTAAAAAACTGTTCAATTTATAAAAAAGTAATTCAAGTTTTAATCAGATATTTTTTTTTAATTCTGAAACAAGCGTAGTTGGATTTTTAACATATATACTTGAATTTCAATCCGAAAAGATTAATTATTAACAAATCAAGTTCATTTCCAACTAAAAATGAAAAGCTTTCACTGTTCATAAAATTTATTTTCAGCAAAAAAAAAACACTAATTGATTTTCAAAGAAAAAAGATCAAATTTATATAAAAAAGACTAAATTTCGAACCAAATAATTAAATTTTAGGTTAAAGAAATTTAAATTTAGAACAGACAAATTTTAAATAATACAGTTTAATTTTCTCGCGTATACAATTATTTTGAAAGACAATGGTTGACTTTTCAACAAAATAGTTCAATTTTTAATTAAAATAATGAATCTTCACAATGAAAAAATCTTTAAACAAAAAAGTCCCACGTTTATCCAAGCTCTTTAATTTTTAATTTAAAAATATCTATTTAAAAAAATTAAACTTTTAACCATGGAACGTTGAATTTTATCAAAGAAGACAAATGCTTAACAAAAGAGTTGAATTTTCAAATAGAATTATTTTTTAAAAAAATTGTTGAATTTAGAAAAAATCAATTAAATTTTTACTAATATAACATTAATTAAAGAGAATTCTAAAGCAATTGTAGTCCGATTTTTAACTAACATAATCGATTTTTACCCCAAAAATATTAATTTTTAACAAAAACAGTTAATTTGCAAATAAAAATGAAAAGCTTTCACAGTTGATAACTTTTATTTTCAGCAAAAGAAAAAAAAAGAAACTGTAATTAATTTTCAGATAAACACATTAAATTTCTATAAAAAATATTAATTTTCAGACCAAATAGTTCAATTTTTAGTTTAAAACAAAATTTAATTTCGAAAAGACTAGTTTTAAACCATACAGTTGAATTTTCTAACGAATGAAATTATTTTGAAAGACAATGGTTGACTTTTTAAAAAAATAGTTCAATTTTTAATTATAACAATGAATCTTTACTAAAGAAAATATAAACAGAAAAGATACACTTTTATCCAAGCTGTTTAATTTGTTATTAAATAATATTTATTTAACAAAATTAAACTTTCTTCCATAAAAAGTTGAATTTTATCAAAACTGAATTTTTATTTTATGAAAAAATGGTTGAATTCAGAAAGAAGAACATAAATTTTCAATCAGATAAAAAAATGAATTCTAAAACAATTTTAGTTGGATTTTTAATTTTAAAAAGTGCTTTTTAACGCTACATTCTTTATTATCAAGCAAAAAATTAATTTTCAGCCAAGCGGTTGAATTTTAAACGAAAAACGATCAATTTTCAACCAAGCTGGAAAGGCTGTCACAGTAGTAAAAGTTTATTTTCATAAAAAAAGGAACTTTAATGAATTTTCAGCAGAAAAGATTAAATTTCTATTGAATTTCTTATTCAAAAAGATAAATTTTCAACAAAATAGTTGAATTTTTGAAAAAATATTTTTTAAAGAATGGTCAAATTTTTTACAGAATAATTGCATTTCCAACAAAATAGTTCAGTTTTTAATTGGAATAATAAATCTTCAACAAAAAATGAATTTTTTATTACAAAATTGTTGAATTTGGAAAAAAGCTATTAAATTTTTAGTCAGCTAAAATTTTCTAAAAATTAATGCTCACACAAGTTTTAAATGAAAAAATATCAATTTTCTACCAAAGCTGGAATGGCTTTCACAGTTGAGAAAATTGAATTTGAGCAAAAAGAATATCAACGTTAATGAATTTTCAGCTTAAAAAATTAAATTTCTATGAAAGAGGCCAATTTTCAAACCAAATGGATCAATTTTTAGTTCCAAAAAGAAATCATTTTAAATTTCGAAAAGACAAAATATTCAGATTTTCCAATATAATTATTTTCTAAAAAAATGTATGAATTCAGAAAGAAGAAATAAAATTTTTAATCTAAGAAAAAAATTAATTGTAAAAAAATTCTTGTTGGATTTTCAACAGAAAAATGTGATTGTTAACTCGAAATTATTAATTTTTAACGAAAAAAGTTCATTTTCAACTTAACGGTTGAATCTTAAGTGAAAATAGATCAATTTTCAACCAAAAATTGAACGGCTTTCACAGTTGTGAAAAATTGATTTTCAACAAAAAGAAAAGGAACTTTATTGAATTTTCAGACGAAAGGAATAAATTTCTATCGAATTTTTCATTCAAATAGACCAATTTTCAACAAAAAAGATGGATTTTTGAATGCATATAAATATTTCTTTAAACAATAGTTGAATTAAAAAAATAATTTAACTTTCAACAAAATACTTTAATTTCTGATAAAAATAATGAATATTTAAAAAAATAGATTTCAAACAAAAAATTGAACATTGGACCAAGAATAGTCGAATTTTATCCAAAAAAAATACGAAAAAGATTTGAATTTTCAACTAGAATTATTTTCTGAAAAAACTGTTGAATTCCGGAAAATTTAATTAAAGTTGTAATCAAATGATATTTTTTCAAAGAATTTTAAAAGAATTGTAATTGGATTACTTTTAAATCAAATAATTAAATTCTTAAACATGCAAGATTACTTCTTTATCAAATACCGTTAAATTTAACTTAATTTTATTAAATAGCAATTTAATTTGATATTAAAAAAAATCATTTTCAAAATAAAAAAGAATTTTCAACAAATTAGACAAATTTTCTACTAAAATGATGAATTTTAAACAACATAAAATGTTTTTTAACAAGAACTACAAAAAAGGTCGAATTTTCATCCCGCAAATAAAGATTTGGAATGAGCGTAATTCAATTAAAAAAAAAAAAAAACAGTTGAATTTTTGAACAAATAAAATTGTTTTCTAAAAAAAATAGTTGAATTTTGAAAATAAAATTTTAATTGTCAAACATCTAATAAAATTGTCAGGTTTGCATTTTACACCCAAAAATATGAACTTCTGACCAAAAGTTATTATAATTAAAAAAGATCAATATCAAAGGGATATTTAGTTCAAAAACTAATTTTCAACATTTAGTTTACATATTTAATTGAATAAGATAAATTTTCAAGCAACTAATTCAAATTTCCACAAAAAAAATAAATTTAACAACAAAAAGACGAATTAAAGTTGAATTTTCCACCAAGTCAGATTTTGTACAAAACAGTTAAATTTTTAAACTGCAAATAGGAAGTTTTTAAAATAAAGTTATATTTCCAACAAATAGTTCAATTTTTAACAATAATTATAATTCTTTAACTGAAATAGTAAAATAGTTTGTTAAAAAATTAATTCTTGATCAACAAAAAAAAGAATACAGTTGAAAAAATTGACTTTAAATCAACAAAGAGAATTGGTGACAAAATATAAAAATTATATTCAAAAATATGGATCATCAACTAATAAATCAAATATTTAACAAACTGTTTCAGCTTTAAATCAAGTAGTTACATTTTAATTCGAGAAGATTATTTTTCTACGAGTAAGCATAAATTTACAATAAAATAGAGAAGTTTTTTATATAAAAAACTAACTAATTTGTTGAAGATTCGTATTTTGATGAATTCAACTATTTTTTATTTAAAATTAAAATCTTTTTTGACCGGGAATCCGAAGGAGATGGGTTCGGATCTCAGCGGAGATTGAGAGTAATTTTTCACAATTTAGAAATAAAAATCAAGATGAAACAAAGTTTGATTTTCGAGCAGCAGACAAAAAATTAACACCAAATTGTTTATTACATTCTTCTGCTGAGAATAAATCTTTTCTGGAAGAAATTCAACTACTCAGTTCATAGATAAACTACTTAAACATTAATTTTTTCGTTGCTATTACCTATATTTTTCGGTCAAATTTAACTTTTTTTTGTTTCAGTTTACTTTTTTCAAAGACGTATAATAATTTTACTATTAACCTTATATTTTTTGTACACAAATTAGTCGTTTTTTCTTTAAAAAAAAAATAATTAAAATTTATAAAAAATTAATTTCAGAAAAAAATTAGGAATAAATGTATTATATTCCAATAAATATGACCCGATCAGATATTTCATAATTGTTAAATTTTAATGGATTTAAATTATTTGAAACAATTTCACCAGTAATTGCTATTATTATCGATTTGGTGACTTTAATTTCGAATTGACCTTGAAAATTTTATCTAGAATTTTCCACCCAAAAAAAAAAATAGTTGGATTTAATCAGCTATGTGCATTTTAAATTAATATTATGAGTGCAACTGGAAGATTTAAATTCTCAGTTAAAAAAATTAAGTTCGACAAAAAAAATCTTAATATTCAAATGGTTAAATTTCCTATGAAACTAATAGAATTTTTAACGAAAAAGAAGAATTTTAAACAAAAAAGTTTTTTTTCCAACAAATAGTTTAATCTTTCACAAAAATTCTTTAATTTTAATTCCACAAAGATGATTTTTTTAAGTTAAATTTTCAAGACAATACGATTATTTTTTAAAAAGGTTCAATTTACAAACAAAATTATTAAATTTATAGAAATGAAAAAGAATTCTCATCAAAAAATATTTTGGATTTAACCAAGAAGCTGAATTTTAAACAAAAAAGAAAAATTTTCTGCAAAACAGTTAAGTTTTAAACAAAAAAGTTAACTTTAGAAACAAATAATAAAACTTTCAAACGAATGCTAGATTTTTCATACAAAAATATAAATTCTCAACCAGAAATTTTTGGACTTAACCTTTAACTTCTCAGTTTAAAAATCAAGTTTGGACACAAAATAAGTATAAATATATAAATGGTGAATTCTTTAACGAAAATAATAGAATTTTTAATCAACAAGAATTATTTTCAACAAACGAGTTAAGTTTTAAGCAAATGGTTTCATTTTTCACTAAAAGATTAAAATTTTCAAACCATAATGAAGATTTTTCCGAAAACGTTCAATTTTCAAATGAATAAAATTATTTCTTTAAAGTTTGAATTTGGAACAAAATAATTGGATTCAAACGATATGAATTTTAAGCTAAAATGTTGAATCTGCAACTGGAACAGTTAAATTTTCATTTTATAAATTAGGTTTGAAACAAAATAAATATGAGTATTTAAATATTTAAATTTTTCACGAGAATGCTAGAATTTTGTACAAAGAAAAAAATGTTTTTTTTTCAACAAGAAAGACACATTGTCTACAAAACAGTTGAATTAAAAAAATTAATTTTCAAACTAATAGTTTAACTTTCACTAAAATAGTTCAATTTTTAACCTATGACGACTATTAAAAAAAGGGTTTTTAAGAAAATAATAGAATTGTCAACCAACAAGACGAATTTTTAATAAAAAGACACATTTTTGATAAAATAATTGTATTTAAAAAAAGGTAACTTTCAAGCAAATAGTTTAATTTTTCACTAAAATACTGAAATTTTGATCCCATTAGGAGGATTAAACAAAAGGTTCAATTGTCAAGTGAATAAAATTATTTTTAAGAAAAGTTTGATTGTAAAATAAAATATTAAAATTTTAAAGCAATCAATCAAATTTTAAAACAACAAAGATAAATTCTCAAGTAAAAAATAGTGAATATAGATCTGCGACTGATATTTAAATTTTTTGCTAAAAAATTAGGTCTAGAACAAAAAAAAATTTAAATAGACCAATTCTAAACGAAAATAATAGAATTTAAACCAACAAAACGAATTTTCGACAAAATACTAATTTTTGACAAAACATTTAAATTTTCAACGAAAAAGTTAACTTTCAAGCAAATAATTTACTTTTCTATTAGAATAGTTAATTTATCAACCAATTTAGACGATTTGAAAAACAGTTAAGCTGTAAAGTGAATAAAATTATTTTTTAGAAAGGTTGAATTTAGAACCAAATACTTAAATTTTTTAAACAAAAAAGATGAATTCTCAACTAAAATAGTTGGATTCAAATAAATAGATACAACTTAAACTAAAATTATGAATTATTGAATTTTAAACTAACAGCAATCGGAATTCTTAACCCAAAATGAAAGAATTTTTGTTTTTAAAAATTATGATGTAAGTTATTATAATCATATATATTTATTAATTATAAATTTATTTTTGGGACGAGAAACTTAAGAATTTTTACATAAATCCAGAAAATATGTTTTTTTTTTAAATTTAGGGTTTGAAATTCTTTACTTTCGGCACTCAATATTGATTAATTTTGATTGTTTACAGTTAGTAATTGCTTCGGTCTAAAAGTAGAATTATTTTTAAAATTTCTCACTTGTACCATACATAATTTAAATTGTCTCGTGGTGTAAGTTTTCAGTTTTGGGAGGTTTTTGCTTCAAGGCCATCGGAGCTTAACCTTAAAATAATTTTTTTTCATATTTTTTTTATATCCAACTTATGTTTAGACGAAAAGCCCTATCGAGTCGGAAATTTGGGAAATTAATTAAAAAGCACTAAGAAACGTTTGTCGAGTTCTAAATTTTTGAAATAATAAATAAAGTAAAAAAAATTTTATGATTGTAAAAATTTAGGACCAAATAAACGTGCTTCAGGGCCTCTTATTTAATTCACCAAATTTTGTAATCGATAACTCGCTTCGTGTGAACCTATTTTCGGTTTTTAAAAAATTTGAAAAAAAATCGAGGTCAGATTCCTACCTTAAAAAAAAGACCAGGTCCTGAATTTTTTATAATTATGAAAAAAGTTTTTTTTTGTAAATAATTTTTTTTTCAATTTTTCCTAATTATTAAAATTTAGGACCATAGACAACTTTCTTAATGCTTCTTATTTATTATCCCAAATTTTTAATTTGATGTGGCGCTCCGTGTAAAAATAAGTAAGGAAATTCTCACATGGCCTTAAACAAGATAATAATTCTCAATTTTATGTGTAAATTCGTCTATTTCAAATATTTGTAATTATAAACTATTCAACTTAAAAAATACTTAATTCTAAACTAAAAATACCTTTTAACAACATCAAACAAAGAACTTCTTGGACTTTAAAATCACCTGGATCTCATCAATAGTTTTTCCTCTAGTTTCAGGAGTCATAGAAAAAACAAAAAAAGTTCCAATCCCAGCGAAGACACTAAAAATCCAAAAAATTGTGCATCTTCCAATATCCACCAATAAAACTTGAAATCGAAATAGACAAAAGTACGAAAAAATCATATAAGAAACTTTGATAACCATCACAGCCATGCTTTTAACATCAGTCGAAAATAATTCTGCTTGGTAAAGATAAAAAAGATTCGCAGAACCAGCTGCAAATGCAAACTCGAAAGTTGCCATTCCCACAAGGGGCACCCAAGAAAAAAAAGAAAGTTCAAAATTCCGTTCTTCAAAATAAAAAAATACACCCACAAGTGCATGAGCAATGGTACCAATTATCCCAGAAGATAGAAGAAGAACTCTTCTTCCCATTTTTTCTATTATTTGTGTACTAATAATAGATGCAGTAAATTTTACAACTGTCAAAATTAATGTAGCCTTTTCAGGGTCTATCAGAGAACCTTTGTATGTTAGTAATTGTTGAGTAAAAGTCCATAAAATCATGTGACCAGAAAATGAATCCATGGCTGCTATACTTATTACAATAAATAAAGCTTTTCGATTATGTGACAGAGATAATAATTTCCATATCATTGATTTTTTAAAAATAAAAAATTTGGTTGTTTCAAGCTCCCCTTTTTCATGCTCCTCTTCTTCATGCTCCTCTTTGTCATACTCCCCTTTTTCATGCTCCTCTTTTTCAGACTCCTCTTTTTCAAATTCCTCTTTTTCTTTCTCCCCATTTTCTAGCAATAAGGGATTTAATTTCAATTTCATTTCTATCCCCTCTCGATAAATTTTTTCCATAAAATGGGGAGAATCTGGCACAAAGGAAAAGGTCGCAACAAAAATGGCTGGAATTGAGAGTAGAACTAAGTTCATACAATAGTATGATACGAAGGCCCCTAAGAACATTACTAGAAAGAATCCTAATCCCATTGAAAGATTCATAAAGACAATAAAAATTCCTCTTATTTTTGGACTACCAACTTCGGATAGGTAAATTGTTAATGCACAAATCGCTCCACCGTATCCAATTCCACCCAAAAGTCGAGCAATATATATTGTAGTGTGGTTTTTTGCTATTATTATTAAAACCCAAGAAATAATTTGTGGTATACTATAAAGCATCAATGTTCTTTTTCTTCCTAATTTTTCTATTATAAAGGGATTTAAAATGTAGCCGATTATGTAACCGATTGTTATTAGTGATGATATTCTGTCACTCTGTTCTGTTGTTACTGGAAGGGTTGAATTTATACTCCTTAAATAAGGAATCGCTGGTGAAGTCCAGGTTAATGCAGTTCCATATCCAATTGAGGTTAAGCAGCCTGAAATAATTTACTTTTGGTATCTAAAAATTTTTTTATAATACATGCACGATTACGATTTTGGCTCTGTTCAAGGCCTATGAATTGGGGCTAATGTTCTACTTTTTACTCCCTAGAGAGTAAAAAGTGACGCCAAAAGGGAATAATGAAAAGTATAGTTCTACGTAGCCGCATTTTACGATATTCAGCCAGTGATGTCAATGTTGGCACCCCGTGCTACTGCGGGTGCATTAGGGCTGCGCGCTGGTTTGCCGCCCTTGGCGCGCAATTCAAAGTTACTTTAAAACAATAGCTGTAATTTAAATAAATGACTATTAAACAATGAATAAGAAGATATATAAATTGTGTAACTTTTTATTTCAGGCAAATTCAAAAATGTACCTAATAATAAATTTTTTGTGAAATATAAGTCAGTCTTTAGAGTTCAGTGGAAATAAACTGTTATTTCTCAAATATATGTGTCATAAATTTTGTTCATCCCTGAAATTAAAATTTATATGCTTTATATACATTCTGCGCCAAGTGCGGCCAACCAGCGAGCAGCACTAACGCAAGCGCAGTAGCACCGGGTGCCAACATTGGCATCAGTGTATTCAGCCCACTCACCGTGGGAACTGTACAGAGATTTTGGTTGTAGATAATCCAATTTTGCGGTAATTTATGGAAAATTACCATATATAATTGATAAAATTACCATAAATTGGCTAAAATTACCGAAATTTCATATTAATTTCCGGAAATTGATAGACATTCTGAAATGGAATATTGGAAATTTATTGTAAGTTATCGTAAATTACCTGTTATTTTATCTTAAGTTACCAAAAAATTTCCGGAAATTGACAAAAATGTTTAAAATTGAATTTTGGATAATTGATGGTAATTTACCATATTTACCTGTAAAATTTCAATAAATAAAAGAAAATTTCTATAAATTTCCTGAAATTTTATGGATATTTTTTAATTGAATTTTGGGCAATTTATGGTATGTCATCCTATTCACCTGTAATATCACCATAAACTTTCGAAAATTTCCGGGAATTTGTAGACAATTTTTACTTGAATTTCGGACAATTTATGGTAGTTTACCATAAATCAACACAAAATTTCATAAATTTCCGGAAATTGATCAAAATGTTTGAATGTTGGGTAATTTATGATTGAAAATATCCAATAATTTCCGAAAATTCATGAAATTTTTTAATTTAATTTTGGGTAATTTATTTCAGGTTTTTATAAATTACCTGCAATATAAACATAAATTACATGTTATGTTACCATACATTACAAAAAAATTTAATAAGTTTACAGAAATGTATAAAAATATTTAGACTTGAATATTGTGTAATTTATGGGAAGACCATATTTAAATTTGAAATGTACAAAAATGAACGAAACTTTCCGGAAATTTACATACATTTTTAAAATGAATTTTTCCAATTTACGGTAGTTTACCATAAATCCCCTGTAATATTACCTTATATTACCAATATTTTTTAAATTGATTTTTTTTGATTGAATTTTTAAAATTGAATTTTAGGTAATTTATAGTAAATTGCCATATTTACCTATCAAATTACCATTACTGACCGAAAATTTGCATTAATTTCCGGAAATTGATAGAAATTTTTTTATTCAATTTTGGTTAATTTATGGAAGGTTACTATAAATTACCGGTAATGTTAGCATAAGTTACCTGTAATATTAACGTAAATTACAAACAAATTTAATAAATTTTGGAAATATTTTAAAATTTTTTAAACTGAATTTTGGGCAATTTATATTAATTTAGCATATGTATCATAATTGTAAAATTACCATGAATGACCAAAAATGTCAATAAATTTCGGAAAATTAATAGACGTTTTAAATTGAATTGTCAGCAATTTATGATAGGTTATTATAAATTACCAATAATTTTATAAATTTCCAGACATTTATCAATTGTTAGTCTTACAGGATTTATGGTAATTAACCATATTTACCTGTAAAATTACGATTAACTATCGAAAATTTCCATAAACTTCCGGCCATAATTCCCGTAATTGAGAAAAATGTTTAAAATTTAATTTTATGTAATTTATTATAAGTTACCATATTTACCAGTAAAATTTTCATAAATGAACGATAATTTTCGGAAATTTATAGACATTTCTCAATTTAATGTTGGGCAATTTATGGTGAGTTACCATGTCTACCTGGAAAATTACCATGAACTTTCGACATTTTTTTTAGAAATTTCCTGAAATTCATACACATTTTTGAATTGAAATTTGGGCAATTTACGATGGTTTACCAAAAATTAACTGTAATATTACCATAAATTACCATACAATTTCATATATTTCGGAATAAAAATGTTTAAAATTGAATTTTCGGTAATTTATTGTATGTTACCATATATTGCCTGTAATACTGTCATAAATTGTCAAAAAATTAATAAATTTCCGGAGGAAAATGTTATTAAATTTTGGGTAATTTATGGAAAGATCATATTTACCTATGAAATTAACATAAGTTACTGAAACGGTCCGAAAATTTACAAACTTTTAAAAAATAATTTTAAATTACAGAAAAACCGTTTTGAATTTTCTCAGAAATTTGAGAAAAAATTTTATTTTTTTTTTAAATTTTACAATATTCTTCAGAAGCTTCCAATTTTTTTTGTTTGCAATCTTCAAAAATCTATATTTTGTTTGACTTTTTTCTTTTTTAAATCTAAACAAGTTTCAAACTATTTCCGAATAATTTAAAACCCTTCAAATGTCTCTTAAACTGTCACTGATTTTATGGAAAATTTCATAATCCTGCAAAATTGAAAATTCTGTTAAAAAAAAAATATATTTTTAATTTAAGGAAATGATTTGAAATTTCTTTGAATAATTTTTAGGCATTATGTTAAAAACTAATTTGGTTAAATTAACGAAAACTTTAAAAATCGAAATTTTGTGATAGATTTATTTTAATCTGTACAAGTTTGCAATTATTTTAAAATATTTTCAATACTTCTGAATATTTCTTGAGCTTGCTCAATTTTTTTCGAATATTTTTTAAACTAGCAAATTTGACAATTTTTGCTTTGAAATGTTCTAAACTCTATTTTGCAATTTTTGAAAATGATTTGAAATGTTTTTGAATACTTTTTAATTTTTGCCTAAAATTAATTTTTCAAATTAAGGATCATTAAAAATTTTTTTGGGAATCGTAAGAACTTTTTTTTCGTTTCTCTTGAACCCTTTAAAATTTTTAAAAAGCTACTTTGTCTGAAATTCGATCAAATTTCTATTTTGCTTGAAATTTTTTTGAATCTGCTCATGATTTAAACTATTTTCGAATCTTTTGAAATCATTTAATTTTTATACAAAAATTTTAATTACTGCAAAATAAAAAAAAATGGTTTAAAGTCTTCCAAATTATTTTGGTCATATTTTTTAATGTTCAGAACCTTAAATTAATTGCTTAAGAAAAATAAAATACAAAATGTGTATACACTTTGTAAATTAACCTATTCTTAGTTTTTCTCTAAATCTTAATTTTTCTCGTCATTTGTCATTTGTGGAAGCAATTCTTATTTCCTGTCTATTCCTCTTTTTTGTTAATTTCCGGTTATTTCTTGTTTAGTAGATACGCTGCTAGTTTTTCTATTTCATCAACTTTGGAAAATAAAATAAAATTTTTAAAAATTTCCAAGTTTTTACAATTATAATTACAAAAGAACATTTTTCCTGAAACTTGGTTTTATTAATTAATTATTTTATTTAAATCTGTTTACCTATAATCGCAGCAACGTATTGTCGAAATTCGGAATCCCTTTTTCGAGGCATTTTCGCCTCTTTTGGGTTAACTTTAAAGCTTTGGAATTAAAAATATGAAATTTTTTATTTTATCTAGAATGATTAAATTCGATTAAATTTTTGTCTTGAATTTCAATTCTTGTTTCGTCTTTTAGCGAACAGCAACTAAAGTTGTGCCGTAAGTATAATATCCTCTTATTTGTTTTATCTTTGATAAGATTGATAAAAATATGAAAAAAGAGGCCCAGGATTGACTGATCAAATTAACTGAAAGATTTATTTTCAGACCACACTATAAACCTGAATGATGAAAGAATCACAATGTGTCAGAATGTCAGGGGAAATTTCATTGAATTTACTCATCTTTTTTGAGTCAATATTTAAAAAATTATTTCGAACTTAAATGAAATAAATAGAAAATCATGAGGACAAAGTACTGCTAACGTGCAAATACCTGGTTTTGGAAAAACACTGTTCACTGTAAAAAAATGAGTCTTCGTATTGTTGCAATCGTAAAAAAGATACACTTGAGTATTAAAATAATTTCGTTTAATTGTTATTAATTATGAAAATAGTTATTTCATGATTGGAAGAGATAGAGAAGATTTATCACACTCTATCTGTTGTTCAATCTGAATTCGCGTCAACCTTCTTTTATCTCACTAGCAAATTTAAATCCACGTCAATCTTTTCTATTTCCATCTATCTTTTTTTATACCCTTTTCTCTGTCTCAACCTATACTTTACATATGCACGTCAATCTTATTCTATCTCACTACCCACATAAATCCCTGCCTATCTTTTTCAATCCTATTTTCTTGATTTCATCATCTACAATGTTCATTAACCACAATTACCTAAAATCTCTCTGTCATACTGAATTTTCGTCTATCTTCTTAATGCACTTTTCTCTATCTCATCCTGCTCTTTGATCATCTAAGTCAATCTTTTCTATCTTCATCTATCTTTTTATATCCCCTTTTCCCTATCTCATTGTATCATACTTTTACCAAAGTCTATTTGTTTTTCCATCTGAATTCGCGTCAATATTTTTTTTATCTCACTCACCATCTAAATTTCCGTCTAACGTTTTCAATCTCATTTTCTTGATTTCATCAATTTTTATGTTTATCAACGTCAATCGTTTAATATCTCTCGGAAAATATAAATTTCTGTCTTTCTTTTTTATGCAGTTTTCTCGATCTCATCCTATTCTTTGTCTATCCGCGCCAATCATTTATGATCTCACTTCCAATCTAAATTCCCTTCTATCTTTTTTAATCTCATTTTCTTGATTCCACCATCTTCAAAGTTTATCAACGTCGATCACTCAATACTGAATCGCTTACACTTCTATTTTTTGCAGAATTTTCTTACAACTATCTCTTAAGAGTTTACATCCATCTACGCCTTATATCTAATCTACTCACTTTTATAGACTAGCCTTCCTCGCTTTGCCTCGCCTCGCATGCATGAAGCCATTTTCTCGCTATGCCTCGCGTTGCCAGCCTCTGCTTCCGCAGCTAACACCTAAGACTTATCTATCATTTAAAATATTTACAGATATCTTACACCTACTTCCTCTTCTATTTACATTCTTTCTTTCGCTATTCCTCTTCCTCCTTGTTTCTCTTCTTCTACATCCAACCCAGCATTTCCCTCACTAATGCTACTGTCCTTTTGTCCCCTCTTTCATGCAACAATACCGCCATGCTTATCCCACTCCTATCCACCTCTTCAAACTCCTCAAACCAGTGATCGACTTTTGTCTCCCCCTTCCCGCTCAATTCACACATTCTCTTCTCTCTATTAAACTAAAACTAATTCAAATCCTTTATGCAACCGCATCTCATTCTCGCTTTAGGTTCCTGACTCCTTGCTCTCGTTTCTTAATCTTCCCGCCCCTACGTCTGTTCTTCTTCTCTCACCAACACTCCCTAACTAGCTTGCTTTCCCTCTCTTCCAAAAATTTCTCCTCATATTAACACGCTCGACTTTCCGTTATAATCTAATGACTCGTTTTTCCTGTCTCCTCCCTGATAATATAGTTTAGCGTATTCCTTTTCAACCCTAGTGTCCAATTTACATACTTCTCTTATATCCTATTCACCTTCTCACTAACCTTCCACCCCCACACCTCCACTTCGTAAAATAAGACACTCATCCCTAGCGAATGAAACAATTTCATTCTCCTTACAAAATCATCTGTGAATATCCTCTTCCCCAGCCTCCAAACTGCCTCATCATCACATTTGCACTTCTCACCCGCTCTTTTATATGACCATCTACTCACCCATACCTTTCAAACAGGAAGCCCAGGTACACAAACTCTTTCAACTCCCGTACCGCTTTTTCCTTCCACTTAAACTTCTCTCCCTTGCCTCTCTCCCCTTCTTTTCGGAACACTATAACCTTCAGCTTGTCCGCATATAACTCCGACCTAATTTTGTCCGAGTATCTTCTGAACCGTTTCATTATATCATTGAAAGCCTCTTCGCTCTTTGCTGGCAGCATTAGGTCATCGTCATATGCAAGTGACCATATTCTGACTCCTCCTACCCTTACTCCTTCTACCATTCCAGCCGCTAGTTTACTTTACATATCTGTAATTAAAATTGCAAAAAGGGTTTGGCTAAGCGGCCACCCTTGCTTGAAACACCTATCTATTCAAAAACCCTCAGAAATATCGTCCCCTCATCTCAGCCTATCTTTCGTCTCCTCATATACCTATCTTACCCTCTCGATTAGGCCTCTCTCCGCTTCTCTCTCTTGCGCTGCCTCCCACAACCTTCCTATATCCACTAAAGGGAACGCGCCTTTTAGATCGACAAAGAACGCGTAAACTTTGGTACCCTTTTTGGTTAGTTTTCTATCCACTACGTGCTGTAAGACGTAAATATTGTCAATAGTACTCCTTCCCTCTATTAAGCCCGCCTGCGTCTCCGGGAATATTCCTTCCCCTTCAACATCCTTCCGCAGCCTATCTACCAACACCATCGCTCATATTTTGTACGCCGTATTCATGAGCAAAATTCCTCTACAATTTTCCTGCTTGTCGCTATCCCACCACGGCTTCACCAACCCTTTTTTCTTTTTCCTAAATACCTCATTTTGCACATACCCTTTCAATTTCTCTTTTAGATAATTCCATATCTCGTCCACTGACTCCCCCTCAAAGCTTACGTTGCCCAATTGCTCCTGATTCTTCTCTATCGCCTTTCACGTCGATGACACCCTCTCCCCGAACAACCCTTCTTCCCCACCCTGCTTTGAACCACCCTCCCCCTTTATCCACAAAGTTAATGGCTGATGGCCTGATTCCGTCCTCCATTTCACTGCGAATTTCTTTGTCTCCTCCCACCCTTGCATATTCATGTTCACATAGTCCATCGCCGATACCCCCATTTTACTCACATACGTGTATGCTTCCTCTTTGTCCTCTGTTATTATACCATTCGCCACCGCCCAGCCTTTTTCTTCTATACAGTCTCCTAGAATCATCCCCTCTTCATTTATTATCTTATACTTCGATTTTCTTTTAAAGTTCTCCCCTTCACGATACAGCTTCCCCCCCATTAATCGCATTAAACCTCCCTCACTCCAGTATCACCGTAATCTCATCCCTCACTCTCCTAGTAAGTCTTTCAACCCTTCAATTAACCTTTTTCATCTTATCCTTATCGTATACAGTCAAAAACTTATCCGTCACGCCTCCTATCTTTACTAACCTTATTCGCACGCCCTCCCCTCCTCTCTCTCTCTCCCTGAATTTCTTTATTTAATCTATCCATAACCCTTGTTATAATTCCTCCACTAGCCCTTTCTTTCCCCTTTACTCTGACCGCCTCTTGTAGCTTCCACTTATACCCCCTTGGCAACTTTGGATCTATTCTATCACATTCCTTTCTCTCTATTCACGTCTCTACCAGTCTAATCACATCCAATTTCTGAATATACCTCCAGGAATCCCCATCTTTCTTCTTTACTTTTGCTACGTTTCAGTACAACACCTTGAACAATTCTCCACTTTGCTTTACTCCTACCCCCTACTTCTCATAAAACAAATTCCCTTGTACTTGCTTCAGCACCTTCTTCTCTTTGTCCCATGCCCACATTTTCTCATCTATTTTTATTTTCTGAAAAGCTACCTTCACCGCTCTCTCTTCACTCCTCTGCTTCCTAGCGCTGTCGTTTAGCATTCTCTGCACATCCCTTCCCTTACTCGCCAAATCTTGATCGATGAAAACCTTTTTGTCCTTTATCCTATTTTTGTTACGCATTGCCCTCAATTTTTCTTCCCAGCTCAACTACGCTCCGCCTTCTCAAGCCGTTTTTCGCACTTTCCTTCCACACCTTAATATCTTCTTCCATCTTCTTAAGTTTATCCTCTTTTTCCTTCATTGCCGACACCACCTCTCTCTGCAATATTTCTGCTTTTCCCCGCTGCTCTTTTACCTCCTTTTCCCATCTGTCTTCTCTTATTCTCAGGTTCTCCCTCATACTTTTCCTCTGTTCCATAGCACCCCCCCCCCCTCTGACGCCCTATTTTAACCCTCTGACCTCGTCTATGAGAACCCTGAGAGCCTCATTCTCCATCTGCCCCTCTATTTTTAAGGAGAGGGGGGTCACCTACGTGTCTGTACGCTTTTTTCAAAGGGACACTCTAGTGCGCTTTTCTACGTACTCTGTTTGCTCTCCCTTTTCCTCTTTAAGAGATCCTCCTTCTTGCTTGCACTGAACCGGGTCGTCGTTTTTGCAGATGATGTTTGAAAGGACCTGGTGCACGATCAGGTGCTCCCGGGTCGTCGACTCACTATTGAGAGTAATTTTGGGTGTTGAAAACATTTAAACTTTAAAAAAGTTCTTGTAAAATACGTATTAAATTACCTCGTTGCACGATCCTGCGCACTTGGGTCGGCAAATCACCATTTGTAACTGTTGTGGTTATAAACAAAATTTGAATTTTTAAAAAGTTATCGTAGCTGACGTTTGAAAGGACCTGGTACAGGATCAGGCGCGCCCGTGTCGTTGACTCATCATTGAGAGTTATTTTTGGTGTTAGAAAAATCTAATTTTGAAAAAGTTTTTGTGGAATTCGTATTAAATTACCTGGTGCACGATCCTGCGCACCCGGGTAGTGAACATACCATTGAAAGACGTATCGGCTATTGGCAAACCTAAGATTTTAATTTTTAGCGCAGGCTAATCTCCTCTAACACTTGGATGCTTTTATGAGTATTTATTCATTTGTGTCTGGTGTGTCCTAAGTACGGGTGACGGACAATTTTGCAAAGTCCAATAAAAATAATTTCTTCCGAAAATTCTGCTGAAAAATTGATCCTTTCTAAAAAGTTGGAAAAATGTAGTAGATTGTGTCTATCTTTGAAAATTTTCCAAAGTTTAATTCAAACCAATTTACGTTCAACCGTCGGCGAAGCATGGGAGGGGGGCCATTAGTCATGCTTGGCCCATTGTTCATAACCATGGGGCGACCGTGGGACGACCGTGGGTGAACATTGACACAATCTTGAGCCACACTTACCCCACGCTCGCCCCACGATTAGGCCATTGTTGCCCCATGGTTCACTTATTGAAACTT
This sequence comes from Belonocnema kinseyi, assembly GCF_010883055.1. Taxonomy (NCBI): domain Eukaryota; kingdom Metazoa; phylum Arthropoda; class Insecta; order Hymenoptera; family Cynipidae; genus Belonocnema; species Belonocnema kinseyi. The sequence continues at coordinate 80,164,985 of NC_046661.1, read as the reverse complement.
TTTCACGCGGGTGCATACACTCTAAAAAATGTTTCTTGTAATTTTACCACTTTCAGAGAGACGTAATATTTACTATTGCCAAACAAGCGTTTTTATGGAAACAGTGAAAAACTACCTTCAGTTTGTAATTGTATTTTTAGGTTATACGATATTGAAGTTAATTTTAGAAAAATGCTGATCAGTTGTATATTTGTAGGTTATGGTATTCTTACGAAAAATTAAGGTTAAATTCCCAGAAATGATTGTATTTCTACAATAAATTGCAAATATCCTAGGTACTCAAATTAAAAATATTACCAAAAAAATATTAGCAATATTTAAAAATAATAAAATTTTATTTTAATTAATTGATATTAGTAAATTTCATAAAAGAAATATGCAGTTACAGTATAGTGCATATTTCTTTAATGAAATGTACTAATTTAAATATATCAAAATAAAGTTTCATCATTTTCGAATATTGCATTATTGAAATTAAAAATTAATTAAGTAAAAATTTGATTATATTTTTGTGGTGTCGAAATAAACATGTAATCGACGTCAATACGACAGCTATTTTAACGTTGATTCAACAATTAAATCGAAATCCACACGATGTCGATTTCGGTGACAAATAATCATCGAATGAACAAAAAATTCTACCTTTCTTCGACGATAAAAAAAGACGTTCCTTCGATATCGAATCGACGAACCGTTCCTGACTGGGTTTGGTTGAAATTTCCTGAGTTTTACTGAAAATTTGTCTTCTTGATAGTAAATTAATCTTTTTGTTTAAAAATTCATCTTTCTGATAAAAAATTTAATAACTAGGCTTTAAAGTTGAACTTGTTACTCAAAAATAAAATAATCAGTTTATTTTTCTCCTGTATACAAATTCAACTTTTTTGTTCAGAATTCTTGAATTTGGTTCAACGTTCGTCTATTCTGAACTTCTAGATTGAGCTTTCTTGAATTTGATTGAATGTTCGTCTTTTTTTGTAATAAATTAATCTTTTTGTTTAAAATTTTATGTTTTTCGTTAAAAATTTAACAACTAGATTTTAGAGTAGAAGTAATATTTAAATAATGCATTTGTTGGTTGGCGAATAATAATTTTAGTTAAAAGTTCATCTCTTTGGTTGAAAATGGAACTGTATTGTTGAGGATTAATCTCGTTTCGTTAGAAATTCAACTTTTTGGTTGAGAATTTACAAAATTTATTGAAAATGCGTCTTTTTGGTAGAAAATTAATCTTTTTAAGTTTGAAATTTAACTGTTTGGTTGAGAACTTTTAAATTTCTTTAAAAATTGTTTTTTTTTGGTAGTAAATTATTATTTTTGTTTAAAAACTCTTTTATTTATTTGAAAATTCAAATTTTTGGTTTATAATTCCTGAATTTTGTTTGAAAATTCGTCTTTTATGTTAGTTAATTAATATTTTTGTTTAAACAGTAATCTCTTTTGTTGAAAAATTCAATCTTTTGGTTGAAAATTCTGGAATTTGATTCTAAATTTGTGTTATTGGCAAAAGCTACTTTCTTTGTTTAAAAATTCATCTTTTTGGTTAAAAATTTAACAACTAGTGTTTAAAGTTGAACCACTTCCTTAAGACTAAAATAATTCCTTTCTTCTAAATAAATTTATGTGTTTATTAATTAAAAGATTAACTATTCCATGTTTGAATTAAGTGTCACATAAAATTCAATCAGGCACGTTTTAGCATTTACTCGGAAAATCACTTCTTCATTTTTATTTGTTATTTTTTACCAAAATCTATAATTCACCACACGGTCGCATAGACAATATAGGCACATTGGCACCTTGAGTCGCTATGAGCAACCACAAAAATCAGTTTCACTACCATATTTTTCTCCTTTCCTAACTTTTCTCTCTACGCTTCTCAGTAATTCCATAAAATATTTAATTCATTTCACTATTTTGATATGCTGGTTTACACTTTTTCTTCTTCTTCTTCTCTCTCTCTCTCTTTATCTATTTAACACATTTCAATCCTCTTCTTTCTTCCTGGCCTTCTCCACCTCTTCTTTAGACTTTTCATTTTCCTTCTCTTTTTTTATCACCCTGTTCAGTATACTCTTTCTTTTTTCTCCTACTTGTCCCTTTCCCTAATTTCCTTAATTCCTTCGCATTTCCTGCTTCTGTTTATATTTATCATGTCCTCCACTTCTATCCCCTCCTTCCCTAACTTCTCTGTCGCTTCTGCACTTTAATATTTTTTGTATCATATAATCATCCTTTCCATCTCGTTGTTTACATTTCCTTTCGCCTATTTAGATATTCCTAACCTTTTCCTTAAACAGTTCTTTACCTTCGATTGACCAATCCCCCCTGCTTGCTCTTTGTACTTTTATTCTATTTTTAGCCTTATTGTTATGACTATTTTCTTCCTCTAATGTCAATATTATGCGAAAGTGATCCGAATCTATCAAATTTCCTACCTCTAGTTCCTTGACCTTCCCTCTTACCTCTTCGTCTACTAATACATAATCAATTACCGTTCGCTTTTTTTATTCTGAACGTGTATATTCCTCTTCCTCATCTCCCTTTATCTTTCTATTTCAGATAAACCATTCCATCGTCTCTAGGCTCTTTGGCAATTTCTTTCCCTCCCCATTCAGTATATTATCTTTGAATTATATGCCTGGCTCGCAATCCCATTCCCTTTTTTCTAAATCTTCTGTTCTCGCATTAAAACTCCTCCTATGATAAGCCAAATCTTTTGATTATTTTCCTTCATCTGTTTATGTAAATCCTCTGATTTTTTTCTGCATATTACCGTTCACATACACTCCCACTATCTCCCATCTCTTTCCCATCCCTTTTTATCTAGCAACGTCTTCATCATTACTACTACAATCCATTGCTTTAAATACCTCATGAACTCCCTATTATTTCTTTCCAAGCTTGCTATATTCCAGTTGTATACCCTCCAATCTGCCTTATTTTCGTTTCTAGTCTCTTTTGCTTTCTTACTATTTATTATTTTTATGGCTCCTGTTCCTTTCTCTTCTAGTTTCCCTACACCTCTCTTTTTAATAATTCCTCTTCGTCCTCGTTCTAATCCCACCATACAGCTTCTATCTGTATTTTCCCATACTTAACCTATATTTTTCTTCCCTTTTTTCTTTCCTTTTCGGCTATTTTCCTTAATTTATACTGCATCCTCCTTGCTACCCCTGTCAAATCATTCTCTATTTTCTCCAAGCTTCCATATAAGAACCTCGTCTTTGTCTTCACATCCCTCTTGTAGTCCCATTTCTTTCATTTCACCAGTCCAATCCTCTTCCTTCTTCGTTTTTCGCTTCCTAGACTTCGCGCTTCTTCTATCTGTATTGTAGGATCAATTCTTTTTAGTATTTCTTTCAGTCATACCTTCAGCTTTTTTCCCTCTAATCTTAGGGTCTTACTCATTAGGTTTCTTTCCCTTTCCTCTCCCTCTTTTCGAATTTCTCGCCTAAGCTCGGCCATTTCCCGCCTAATTTTCTTCTTTATTTTCTCTCCCCGTTTCTCCTGCTTTTTTATATATTCCTTTTCCTTCCTACATTATTTTTCACGCGTTACTATACTGTAAATTTTCTTCTTCCATTTGCCATCTACGTTCTACATCTATGGTGAATATCCTCTTCGGATGACGTGAGTTATTTCCATATACAGAAAATAGAATTAACAACGAAATCATTTTTTTCTTAAATAAATTGGTGTATTTTATTATTATATAATTGAAAACAGGTAGTCGGAAATCTTTTTAAATTAAACAAAAATCAAATTAGCGATTAAATTATATCATCATTATGTTCGTATTTGTTAGACAGTGCTCATTGGTATGGCCTGGTTTTTATACGTTATTACCCATATAATAAAGTATTTGAATAAAGCAACAATACAAACAATTTCCCCCATAAAATTCTTTATTATGAATACATTTGCACATGAAACATTTTTATAAGTCTACATATCGTCAATCAATAAAGTAAATGTCTAAAAATCAACTCTAAAGATTTGAATTATTGCTTCTTTCTTTTGAATAACTGCGCTTCTTTCTCAATTCTTTTTTGAAGTTCTTTCATTTTCTCTTGTAATTGTTTCTTTTCTTCAGCTATCATCTTTTTTTTTATTATTATTCTTTTTTCTTTTTCATCTCTTAATCTTTAGCTTTCTGATTATTTCCTTTTTTAAAATGGCAATTGTACTATTCATCAGAGATTTCGGCTGATGGTAAATTTGGCTTTCCTAAAGCTTCAACTTTAGTTCTCTTCTTTTTGGGTAAATATTGGACTAGCAGAGAGAACGCTTTGACAAAATTATCTGCTTCAATAGATTCCACACTTTAAAAAATAAAACTTCAATATTACTAAATAGTAAGTTACTTCAATTAAATATTTGAGTTGAATTTTTAATAAGTGTATTATAAGTTAGTAAGTTATTTAAATTATAAATTTTGATAATCGTAGTACTAACTTTAATTCGACAGAGAAACCTTCTCTTTTTTCCATGTGATTCCAGTTTCAGGAACTATATTATAATTCTTACACACTTTCGTTGACTGGCTGCTGAAACTAGCTGAATCTTCAGGTTAAACAAGATTGATAGTTTAGATCAGGTCAATTTTTGGGGTATAATAATTTGCTACATTTTAATTCATAATTAAGAGTTGATTATCACCGATATCACCTGCAGAAGTTTTTTTCTTTATAAGTCAATCTTTGTGATTATGTAATCTATCAGTATCTATCAGTAATCTACAGCAGTAGGGTTGAAAGGCCATAGCCCTGATGCTTTGGAACCATTAACAACATTGTTTTTTCTCCATAATTTCCTAAACAAATTTCAAAACCAAGGAAAAATTTTCTTTCTGCAAGCGTGTAACATTCTGTTGTGTTTTTCATTCAGGTACAACTTTTTCCATGCTACTTTGAAAGGGTAGAAGAAAGATATATCCAGTGATTGTAAGATAAGAGTTAAGTTTATGACAAAACCGATGAATTCTATTTTCTAATCTCGACATAATCTCACTAGAGGTATGTTGATGTGTTAAGAGTGATTGTCCAAATAAACTGTAACTGGCAATTCAATTTCTTCTTCTAGAATCTACGGATGGAAAACATTGATTATGTACTCCTAAAAGGTCTCTGTGGTCAACAAACCATTTCCTCATACCCCAATACCTCATTCTTTTGGAGTATTTTCGATAAATTTCTTTGGTACATCTTCTTGATAAGAGCACCTTAGCATAAGTGTAGCACGAGATCCATTCGCAGCATTCATAAACAATACTGTGAAGCTTTCTTTTCAGCATCAGCTATCTTGTACACTGAGCGAGATCCTCTTTCTACTTTAACTGTCTCAGAATCTGGACATAAAACTAACTTTGTCTTATCATAGTTAAAAACTCTGTTGGGAGGAATTTCAAGCAAATCTTTTTCTTTCAAATATTTTTCTTGTCCAATAAACAATCCTTGTAAATCTTCTTGACTCACACTGGCTTGATTCAAACTTAAATGTTGCGGTGTTCTCATAGTTAATTGTGGGTAGAGTTTTCTGAGCTGTTCATACCAATAACAACTTGAACGGTTACCTAAGAAGGCAGTCTTTTTTTACATTATTGTCACATACTTCTGGAAAGAGTCTCACGATTCCGTCTTTGTAACTGGCATCCCTGGTTTAGCTTTATAGAACATACAATTTACTATTTCATCTTCGCTCTTCGACAAGAATGTGTGGGCCTATTTTTGCTTTATAAGCATCAGGATTGTTTTTCTTTTTACCAAGGTCTGCTGCAGGAGCTCCGTATGTACTTTCGGAATTCACAATAACCTTGGATGCTTTCTTCTTGTTATTTCCTTTTCTTTCAGTTACTTTCTTCACACTCTTGAATTGTAACTTTTCCTTTTGCAATTTTGTATTTTTTTAACTGTCACACTTGCAGAATCTAGTCTTTTGCCACTCTACTGTCCCACTCTGATACCTGATCAAACATTAAAAAAATGGCTAACTTTTTCACTTCTATTATTATCATCACTCAATCTTTCACTTAAAAATTCTTCCTTTATACTCTGCTTATTAACTCACCTTAAATCTGGCTGAAACTTACCAAATTTAGCAACGCAAAATCACCCCTACCAAACACTTTAATGTCTTAAACGAAAGTCTTCATTTAATAAATATTTAGTTTAACTTATTAATTGGCCAACCACGCTCTGTTACCATGTTGCAATTAATTTAATGTGGATTTCTTTCAAGTATAATAAATATAGGTTTTATTCTGTAAAACAGCATTGGAAAATTTGATGACAAAACATAAAGTTAAGTAACAACAACAAAAACTTCAAATAAACAAATGCAAACAATAAGGCGGCATAAGGCTACTTTGTCTAAGAGTTAAGAGCATTTTATATTTTCAAGACTTAAACTAATTTAAATATTAATTATATCATAGGATTACGTTATTAAATTTAAAAAGTGAAATAATGTTTCTTAGCTATTCTTGAACATCCTTGTCTCCTACCTTAGAATCACTGGCAAACTCAATTTTTTTTGTTTATATTTTTTTATTTTATAACTTCCATTGAATTTCTTTGATAACCCTTTTTCAATTTAAAAAAGTATTATTGATTCTAAAACTTCTACATCCCAAAATATTTGATCCTGCCAGTAAAAGAAATCGCTAGAGAATTCAAAGAAAAACCTTTTTGGAATTTAAAATCCGCTGAATCTCATCAATAGTTTTTCCCCTAGTTTTGGGAGTGATAGAAAAAGCAAATAAAGTTCCAACCAGAGCACAGGTACTAAAAATCCCAAATATCGTGATTTGTCCAATCTCTGCCAATAAAACTTGAAACCGAAAAAGAGGAAAGTACGCAAAAAGCGTTTGCGTAACTTTGATCACCATAACAGCCATACCTTTAACATCAGTCGAAAATAATTCTGCTTGATAAAGATAAAAAAGATTTATAAGTCCAATTCCAAATGCTAATTCGAACGTTGCTAGTCCCACAAGTGGGAGCCAAAAATAAGAAGAAAGATCAAAGTTCCTTTCTTCAACGAAAAAAATATACACCCACAGATCCATTGGCAATGGCACCTATTATCCCAAAATAAAGAAGAAAAATTTTTTGCTCCATTTTTTCTATTCTTTGTGTACTCACGATGGATCCACTTATTTTTACGAATGCTAAAACTAATGTGGAATTCTTAGGGTTAATCAAAGCTCCTTCATATGTTAAAAACTGTTGAGTAAATGTCCACAAAATCACATGACCAGCAAATATTTGCGTAGCTGCTACACTTATGACCATAAATAAAGCTTTTCGATTATGTGAAAGAGATAATAATTTCCACAGCATTGATTGTTTAAAGGTAAAAATTTCTGTTTTTTACGTTCTTCTTTTTCATGCTCCTCTTTTTCAATTACCTCTTTTTATGTCTCTGAATTTTCTAGCGATCAAGGATTTAATCTCATTTTCATTTATATCTCCTCTCGATTCATTTTTTCTATAAAATAGGAAGAATCTGGAACAAAGAAAAAGTTTACAGCAAAAAAAAGTGGAAATAAAAGTAACATGCAATTCTTATAATTGTATGTTACGGAAGCGCCTAGGAGCATTACGACAAACATTCCTAATCCCATTGAAAGATTCATGAAGACAATACAAATTCCTCTAATTTTGGGACTCCCAACATCGGATAAGTAAATTATTAATGCACAAATCACTCCACTATATCCAATTCCGCATAAGTTTCGTGCAATATATAATGTCATGCAGGCGCGCATTCAGAGGGGGGGGGGGGGGCGGGGCGCCCCCCCAAAGTCTGGACTCGAATTTTGCGAATAAGATAATTAAAAGTTATTATATATAATATTAGAAAGCGAATTTCCTCTTTGAATACGGTTATTTTTAACCTTTTCAATTACAAAAATTTTAATTAAGAAAAAGAACAATTTTTTAATCGTCAGCAATGTTTGAGTATTTATCTAAAATGGAATATTAAAATCAAAACAATTCGAAACGAAATTGTTTGAAACAGAAAGCCTTAAATCGTTAAAATTTCAGAAAGCCAAACTCAAACTTAGAACGTCACAATGTTAATTTTATTGTTCTGTTCAAAAAAATTTGTATTCATAAGTGAAAATCTTGAATTTTGATGTGTAAATAACAGATAAAAATGTATTCATTTAGGAAAAATGCGTGTAAGTTAAAGAAATACTTCTAATTTATTAAATTAAAATTGAGAATCTTTTAAGGATTATGAAAGAATCTAATCTAATAAAAAAATTGTCTTGGGATTCTGGGTCTAATTCAAAATGATTTTTTTATTTCTAAAAATTAATTTCAACATAATATTTAGGAATATTTCAAAACAATAGCAAATTTTGATAAATAAATAACAATTGAATAGTTATGAATTTGAAAAAATAGGAATAAGTTTAAGAGATATTTAGAAGCTTCGAACAAGTTAAAAAATAAGTTGAAACTTTAAAGGATGTCAAAAATTTTTAAACAAAATGTAGATTTTCTAAGATTTAAAAAAAAAATTAATTTCTAGAGAATATTTAAAACGATTTTTTAAAATTTCAAAAATTGTAAAAATAATAATGTAAAGTTTCTAAAACATTTAAAAGAAAATGTAGATTTTTTAAGATTTTAATACAAAATTTGGTAGGGTTTTAGACATTTTAAAAGATTTCGAGATCAGGAATTTTTTTTGGAGGTACCTGGAAATATTTAAAGTGATTTTTTAGTAAGGAAATATACACTTATAAAATGTTTTAAAAGATTTAAAATAAAAAAATTCTATGTATAAATAACAATTGAACAATTATTCGTTTGCAACGACTTGAAATTAAAATAATTTAACTTCTGATTTAAACAGTGTTCGATACAAAATTTTAATCTTTCAGTTTTTAATGTTTTTAACTTAAAATTACTTTAAATGATATAATTTTTGAAAATTCATGAACTTGTTGATTTATTCTTCAGTTTAGGAAATTGAAAATGATAGCGCTCATTTATAAATAATACCAGTTTGATTCGTTAAAACGTTTTTCTCATACAAATAATTTTTTAAGAACAAGGAAAAATGCGCGCCTGATGTCATGTGGTTTTTTGATATGATTATCAAAAACCAAGAAATGAATTGGGGTATACTACAAAGTAACTAAGTTCTTTTGCTGCCTAATTTTTCTATTACAAAAGGATATAAATGTATCCGATTATGAAACCGATTGTTAGTAGGGATGATATTTTTTTAATTTCTTCTTTTGTTACCATATCCCACTGACGTTATGCAACCTGAAAGAATTTATTTCGTATTTCCAAATTGCTTTAGAAGGTTACTAGAATTAATTACATTATTATCAACAACAACAAAATTTTTTATTTTTAGATCCAAATTATAATTCTTCAATTAGTCTAAAAATGTCTATTTTATTTTCGCGTATTCACAATGAAGGTCAAAATAACTAACAATAGCTTGAAAAAAAGAGTAGTGACGTTTTTAATTGAAAACATGATATTTTTTAATCAGTAATGATAAATTACCTGCCGGAAGCAGCGTAGCAATAAATAATAAAACAAAATATAAGTCAACATTTTTTTAAGTTAAAAATACTATTTTTTACTATTTATCTTTCTTTTCTGTAAGTAAATAAGATAATTTATCATACCCAGAATTGGAGCAACGTATTGCGAAAATTCGGAATCCGTTTTTCCGGTTATTTTCGCCTTTTCTGATGTAACTTTAAAGCTTTAGAATTTAAAAAAATTAATTGTTAATTTGTCTTCCAATTTTTTAATATATTTGATAGAGAATTACTAAATTCTATTGAGGACTTCTTTAAAATATCAAATCAAAAATAAACTTATCGAAAAGCAACTAAAGTTTTAATTTTAGCATAGATTCTTATTTGTTAAATCTCTGATAAGATTGATAAAAATATCGAAACAGGTGTGCAGTACTGTCTGTTTAAATTTAGTGAAAAATTTATTTTTAACTCGAGTTAACCCAGATAAAAGTAATTAAAGCTGTAAATAATTCTTATTTCTCAATTTATGAGAATTAACTTGTAAATACGTCATAGCTTATTCACTCATTGTTAAATTTTCATGCATGAAAAAGTAATGCAACCTTTTTTTTCTACAGAGCTTCTACTTGACGAAATAAAAACTTTCAAGTTGTCTTTATATGTTTTTAATTTGAGGAATGACATCTTGGCCTAATGCGATCTCATGAGTCTAAAAATAAGGTTTTCACAAAATGTGCCAAAAGATTTGACTAGGTGATATTGAAGTTTCTTCTATTTTATGTCTGAAAATATGGATAAGGTGTTTTTCCTTAAATAACTTTAGGGTTGAAATCAGAAATATTATTATTTATTTGTTAAACTGAGTGTTTGTTCTTTTTTTGCGGAGAACATATTTTTCAATGATTTATTATTTGCTTAATATCATTGCGAATTGTTTTTAATTAGGGCATAAGTTACCCTATCGTCACTGTTGAGAGAATAAACTTGATTGAATTTATATTATCATATGAAAAGAGTCATTATCATATTTTTGATTTATTAACCTAAAAATATTATTATAAAAAAACTTCCTATTTGCTGAAAACAAAAAAGAAAAAAATCTCGGAATTTAAAAAAATCAAGTTTATTTTTGTGCTTTATTTTGTACTCTTTTTATTAAAATTAAAAGATTCACAATTATATATGAATTTTGAAACTGGCAGCTATAATATGGGAAAAAACCTACAGTTTCTTTTCCCTCAAAATAAAGGTAAAGGATCCCAAATAAAAAAAATCAAATTTGTGTTTTCGCTCTATCCTCCCCCCCCCCAGATTCACCTTAGTAAATATGCACCCCAACCACAGAATCTTTTTTCGTAATTTACTGTGGAATTCAAAATTAACTTAACTTTGCCCAAGTTTTGAGTCCTATTAAAATTTATCTTTGTTTTGTAAAATTTCAGAAAAAATCTGTCGAACAATAACTTAATTTTAAAAACTCCCTAATTTTACTTAATTAATTTTTCAATGTCCTTTACCATTAATATTCAAATACCAGAATTTCAATATTGTGATATCTCTAATATAAAATCTTTTGTAAACAGGATAAAACTGTATTTCAGATACAAATTAAAAAATTTTCAAATTTCTTAATTTATTTTGAAGCAGCAAAATTTCTTGTCTACTATAAAAAATGTCTTTTTAACCAAATACTTAAATTGTTAACAAAATATGCAAATTCTCAACATGATAGTTGAGTTTTTAAATTATAAAAATAAATTACAGACAAAAAAGTGTCATACCTTATATTTCACTAAAAAAATATTTAATTTATATACAGGAACAGAATTTTAAAACCAAAAAGACGAATTTTTAACAAATAAATATCTTTCCTCAAGAAGGAAATAAAAGATTATCTAAATTGTTGAATTTTTAAGTCAAAAGACGAATTTTCTTTAAAAAAAATTAATTTTTTAACCAAAAAATGAATTATCAGTAAAAAAAGAATTTTTCACGAACCTAATACATTTTTACCCAGCAAGCCTAAAATTTCAAACAAGAAAGTTGAGTTTTCATAAAGAAAAAATTTACTCAAACAGATGAATTTTCAAATCAAGAGGATCAAATTCCAAAAAATTAATAGAATTTTCTGTTAAAACAAGATCTCAGTTGCCTTTTCACGATCAAAATATAAATTTTTAAACATGAAATGAGTTTCTGCGAAAAAAATTTAATTTTCTATCTAAACAGACAAATTTTTGACAAAAAGGATGAATTTTCAACAAAATTGTTGAATTCTTTACCAACTAGTTGCATTTTTATCAAAAAAATATGAATTTTCTTTTTAAACAGATGAATTTTTATTACATTTTTTTAAAAGTTGAATTATTATTAAAAACGATTGCAGCTGATTTTTCAATAACAAAATATGTATTTTTAACACAAAGTAAGGTTCTAAGAAAAAAATTAGATTTTCAATCCCAAACTAATTTTTTTCTACCTAAAAGGACGAATTTTTAACAAAATAGCTGACTTCTCTACAAAAAGGTTGCATTTTTATTCAACAAAGCGTAAATTTATACTAAAAGAGATCAATTCTTATTGCAAAACTACATATTTGAAAAAGTTCAACTCCCATACAGAGAAGATTTCAGTTACTGTGTAACATAAAAATTTTAATTTTTATCAAAAAGTAAGTTTTCTACTTATACACGGAGAAAAATGTTTGGTACCTCTCACCCCAGCAAGGGTGAGATTTACTAAACGGACTAGTATATAATGGACAGACTAAACTAGCGGTTGAATTTACTAAACGCTTGTCTAGTCCGTATTACTACTCACAGTACCGTAGTGCATACTACGCATGCGGTCGGATGGACGATTCTCGTATAGTAGAATATACGAAGAGGAAACGTAGTATCTACTGCGCATGCGGTGGTACGGACTATTCTCGTTTAGTAGAATATACGACGCGGCAATGTAGTTTCTATTGAGCAAGAGGTCGCTTGAAAGATACTTGTTTAGTAGTATGTACGAAGTGGGAATGTAGTTCCTACTGCGAAAGCGAAACTTATTTAGTAAAATCCACTTAGGGGCAAAGTAAACGTCACCTCTGTGGATCGTATTTTATAACTTAAATGTAGCGATTGAATTAAATAAATGTAAATTATTGTTAATTGTGTCTTACTTAATAATTAATCAATTATTTAGTAACAATTCAATTAAAAATAATTATAATCATTAATTAAGTCATTAGCAAGGTATCGAAGAAAATTAATAACTAATTCATTGTTACACAATTTATTGTTCAGTTTGCTATAAAATTTAAAACAAAAATACAATAAAGTTATTATCGATGAAATATATTTCTATTGTTTCGAATAAATATTTAACAATTAACTAAGTATTAAGTGAGTTTGCAATTAATAATAATTAAGTATTCCCTTATTAATTGTTGAGTATGCTATGAAACTTATATTTAAAATAAGATACATTTTGAAAACAATTACGCATACTTAATTTATAAAAATATACACAGATATATTTACAATGACTACAATGCATACCTGAGTGACAAAACATATCGTCCGTCGTTTAAGCAATGATGTATCGCTAAATACGGAGATACCAAATTCTCAGCCAAACAACATGTCTTTTCAAAAGAGTTAATTACTTCATATGCATGTAACTCTTCAATGAAAGATTTTACTATGATTTTCTTGCAGGCAAAAAGAACTCGCTCCTCTTCATTGGCGAAAATATTTAGAATTTTTCCAAATTCTACGAAGCCTTCCAAAACAGGATTCTATATAAAAGAAAAAACGCTGTATGACTTACAGGAAATCAACTGTGATGAAATTTAAAAACATGCGCGAATCCTTGGATGTAAACATTTTAGATAATGACCTAATAAATTTCAAATATCTCGGGGGAAAAATATGTTTATTTTAAAGCAAATTAGACGATAATTATTTTTGAAATTTGTGAAAAAAGGCACACGAAGTTGTGCGTATTTGAATTTTTTGTTTCCATTTAGTAACTTTTACTTCAAAACACATATACTTCAGAACCTTCATTAACAAAAAAATTAATAACAAATAAAACTGTGTGGAGGGGGGGGGGGTGCACAAAAAATAAGCAAAAAAGTCCCCTAAATTTTTTTGGTCAGATGCTTATTCTGGACAGAACAGAGGGTAGAAGTTGTATGTACATGTTAGCATGTGTGGCTCCAAACTTTCGTTATTATGAGATTGTTACAAATAAGAACAATAAAATATGTTTAGAAAAATTGAGACAAATGGAACTTATAAAATCATTAATTGCAAAGGCAAGAAAATACAAAAAATTACAACGACGAAAAATGTGTTAGTTTAAACAATTAAACTTCATATTCACGTCGCTTTTCGACTAAAAAATGCACCCAAGGAACACGCCTTAACTTGAGAGGATGTCATAATGATTTTTCACCATAATGGAACATTTTTTAATTACAATATGAAATTATTAAATTTTAACGACAAGAGAAATATCACATACATAAAACAGGAATAAAACAGTGTTTCATATACAAATTTAAAATTTTCAAATGTATTAATTTATTTCAAACGAAAAAGAAAATTTTCTACTTTAAAGGATAAGTCTTTGACAAAATACTGGAATTTTCAACAAAATGATTAAGCTTTTAGCATAATAGTTGAATATTCAACCTAAAAAGACATTTTAACGCAAAAAAAACGAAATTTCAAACTAAATACTTTTTTCTGCAACAAAAAAATGCCAAATTTTAACTAAAAATTTCTATCTTAAAGAAATAGAAAAGTTACATTCTCTGTTAAAAAATGAATTTTAAATAACAAAAAAAGTATTTTCCACTAAACAGATAAATTTTCAACAGACATAAGCCTTCAATAAAAAAATTTCACAATGTAGCTTAATTTTGATCCAAGTAGTTTAATTTTCAATAAGATAATTAAACTTTTAACCAACGAGATAACTTTTAACCTAAATTATAAATCTTGAGCAAAAAAAGTGATTTCTTAAGAAAGCGATTCAACCAAACGTTTTAAACAAATAAGTTGAATTATCAAGCAAAGAAAATAGTTGTAACAGATTTAAGTCCAGTTTGACGATCAAACTATGAATTTTTTAACAAGAAATAATTTCCTACCCGAAAAATTTATTTTCAATCCAAAAAGGCGAATTTTTAACCAAAAAGGATGACTT
>NC_046661.1:80148579-80150160 GCF_010883055.1 Belonocnema kinseyi | reverse complement strand
ACACGACCCTTTTTAAACTCGGCAACCCACTGCTTAATGGTTGAATATGATGGGGAGGATGTCCCCAGTGTTGAGTCCATCTCTTCTTTGATTTCCTTCGGCATTTACCCCTTCAAATAAAAGTATTTGATGACAGCACGATTTTCCAGCTTTTCCATTTTTAAGAAAAACACAGAGGCCTCTTGTTCAGTGTGCTCTGAAACCTAAACTAACATGGCGATCGGGCTGAAACTATAGCTACAAGCTATCTAAGGATGGTACTATAGAACGCCACCTCAAGGTAGGCCTAGTGGCGCCATCTCTTGGTCAGGCCGGAAACTTATCAATCCACCCTCGTAAAAGGAACTACTCAGTTTCATCCCCTCCCTCTTCCCCCAGCTCTTTCTATGAACAGTGCCTGCTTGTGTTGGTTGGACGCTTGTGTTGGTTGGACGCGTATGTAGTGCAAACATATTACCGTAAGCTTCGAAGTATATAGTGTTCCTAACGTTGTGTGGAGTTTTTTGCGTGATCGAGTTCTGTGTAAAGTGAATGGGGATGGACACGCTCATATTAAGCTGGTGTTTTTCTTCGTATGTGAAAGTATTTGAAGGAAAGTTACAACTGCAGATAGAATAAACAGCTCGATGACGCGCTCGTTATGCTAACCTCAAAATTTGTTTCATATCTTTTTTTGCCCAACTCACGTTCACACGAATTCCTCTCTATGTATATTTAAAACTTGTTTAGCTCCAATAGGAGACAGTAAAGAACGTTTGTATATTCTTGAAAAATTATAATTAGATAACAGAACTATAGGAATTTAGGAATGTGAAGCCTTCTGCAGTGTTTTCGTGAGTTCGGTAGTATACAACCAATGTAGTTTGTTATAATATAATAAAATATTATTTTTCTGATTTGCAGATAATAAAATTGAAGAAATGTTTATTACAATGTACACTAAACGAATACGCTTATTTTTTTTTAATGAATTTTTTGTTCTTGTAGGTGATTGTTGATATGGTAGATGAGGAAGTAATTCTGGGTGCGGAAACTCCAGAATTTACAGAGATTCCAGAGTCATCAATAACTGACGCATCCTCTGAGGCGCCTACAGAGGATCAGAATAAGAGGCTCGTACCTTGCCCTGAAACTCGAAATACGAGGAGGAGAGTAGATGAGCCTACTACTGTGAGTATATATTTTCCAGAAATCATTTAACATTTGATTTTTAATGATTAGCAGTAGACCGAATCCATTTCAAAGGTGGCAGATCCTAAGTCGCAGAATCTCTCAGGGAAAAAATATTTAAATTTTTTAAAAGAAATTAGGTGATGCATATTTTTGCGATTAGTGTCAAAGAATGTTCACAAAGTTATGCGTATTAAAATTTTTTGTTTCGTTTTTCGAAAGACCCCCAATTCTTTCTTTATAGTTATGCACACAGAATACAATAATTTACGCATATAAAATTGAAAGTACTAACATATTTTTAATATAAAAAAAATATAAATCCACGTTATCATTTTCAATGCTCTGAATTAAAAAATCAATCAATGGACTCTAAAATTGTCAAAATTATATAATTTTAAGGAATTTTAA
>NC_046661.1:80124406-80148479 GCF_010883055.1 Belonocnema kinseyi | reverse complement strand
TCAGCCTTGGAGGAGATTATGTTGAGAAATAAAAAAAAAAATTCTTAAAAACGTTGTTTTTCTTGGTCAGGCCGGAAACTTATCAATCCACCCTCGTACTAAACGGCGAGGTAGAGTAGTTGTATTTACTAAACGATGATGCAGAGAAGTTGCTGTTACTATACAGGTAGTCAAGACCCGTACTACGCTGTTTAGTAAAAGCAACCCAATGAAACTAAACAGCGTGTAGTAGATTTTAACCATCACGTAGTTACTATTACGATACTTTAGCTTACTAAACGGAAATAGTAGCATATACTACAACAGTTCTCTCCGTGTAGTTAAACTTTCAACAAAACCAGTTTTTTTTATTTAAGAAAGATGACTAAAATATTTTATTTAAAAAAAAGTCAATTTTTTACGAAAAAGTTCAATTTTCAGTAAGACAGAATTTTCAATAAAAAAGTATCACTTTTCAACAAAATTGTTAATTTTTCAACAAAATAGTTTCATTTTTATCCAAGAAGCATGTAACTGAGGCACAGGCAGGTGAATTTTAAAATCCAAAAAACAGATAAATAAAAAAAAAATTAAAATAATAATGAAATTTTATCCAAAGAAGATTCCATTTCACTTTCCAATACAAAATTATAATTATGAACGATTAGTGAATTTTCTGCTATATAGTCGTATTTTTAACCCAAAAATATTTATTTAACAAGATTGTTAAATTTTCAATAAAAGAGTTGAATTTTTCTCAAGAAAAATGAAAATTTTAATAAACCAGTTAAGTTTTTTAATAAAAATTACGAATTTTCATGCAAAAAGATTTTTAATGACTTTTCAACACAAAAATTCGAATTTTAACCAAAAAGTACATTTTCCAGGAAAAAATTGAATTTTCCACAAAACAGTAGCATTTTTATTCATGAAAGATACCATTTTTCTCCTAAAAAATATAAACTTTTAGGTCAAAAACACACATTTTCAAAAAAAAATTGTTCTCATCAAAAAAAGATTTTAGTTGATTTATCAGCAACAAATTATGAATTTTGAAGAAAAGGTTAATATTCTACCAAAGAAACGGAACTTTTAACCTAAAAAGATAACTTTTTAACCAGACAGTTGACTTCGCAAACAAAAAGGATTTTTTAAAAGAAAATTGTTCAATTCATAATCATATAATAAAATTTAGAACTAAAAAGTTAATCTACAGGCGCAAGTTTTTGCGAATTTGCAAAAATTAGGTACATGAGTGAAGAAAGTACTGATGGAGGACAAAAATTTACAGTTAAAAACCGGGAATTAGGAGATGGAGAGTGTAGGAACCATCTGGAAAGGTCAGGACAAATAGACAGAGAAATGAAAAAATAAAGAAAGTGAGAATAAATATAGTGATATCCAGTTTGTGATATAAGTAATTTTGATACAGACGAATAAGTCCAGATAATTACAGAATCATTTAAAATGTTTCATCAAAGGTATTACACGTGGAAGCAAAAGCCACCTATTTGAAGATAATTAACCATAATTCATGTGATAACGACTACCGTATATATTATATAATTTTATTAAGTTCAAGAGTAATCATTATTTACACTGGTAACCAAATGCTTCATTAGTACATTAGTCAGTCTTTGCTCAGTCGAAAAAATAGAAAATGTCGATCCTTTCTAATACGGTTCTGTTAATGGCAGTAATCCTCAATTGTATTGGTAAATATAATAATATATCTATACTTTTAAAAGCGTTTTTTTAACTTTCCGCTGCTATTATTTCTTAAAAGAAGGGTGCCATTTAAAAAATAAAAGCAGTACTTCAACATTTTCGATACACTAGAAGTACATTTAAGGGGGGTTCCTACATTCTTGGCCCGAAATCCGGCTGTCTTTTTGGGAATATTTTTTGAGGAAAGTATAAAAAAAGGTGGCTAAAATTTCACATATGGACAAATTGTCCATATTTATTGTGGCACTACAAAATTTGTTGGGCCGTTACATAAAAAGGGGGGAGGGGGGTGGCTATCAATGGCGACTGGTCGGCGTCGACTTTTCCCGCTGGTGGAAGATCTGTCCGCCGTAGAAAAAATCTGAAACAAAAAATCAAAATATTTTCTTAATCTATACACTATAGCGCACAAAGTAGACTAGAATAAAGAAAAAAAAATGAAAAATGAGGAAGTTATGAGATTTTGAAAAGAAATTGATTTTTTCACTTTTCTTTGCTACTAATTATTTTTTAAACAAACAATTTTTAATATTTTTTTGTGATTGTACTCTACTTTGTGCGGATACCTTCTGAGAGTATGTGAAAAAAGTTTCATAGCGATTGCTCAATTTTTGCGCCTTGTGGGACTTCCACCAACACGGAAAACGTGGTTTTGAGAAAAACGCGTTCAAAGTTTTTCATAAAAAACGCAAAAAATTATGTTGAAATTTTGCGATATAATTACACTCATTCATTATTTCGTATGTTTTCGGGGTCGATGATTTCAAATCTTCCATCAAATCACTGATTTCAAATCTGGTACTATTTTTGCAATAAAAAATTATTTAAATAATTTATTTAATAAAAACTATTGCAAAATTACTTTTTTCCAAGATTAATATGGCTTTCATAGTTCAAGCGGTCAAAAATCACGAATTTGACACCAGATTTACAACAATCATTTGTTTAAATAAAGTTTAGAAAATGAGAGTACTTAGGCCTAGTCAGCTATTTCAGGTCCATACAAGTCACCTTCCTCATTGACGTGAAAAACAAGCCTAAAATCGGAACCAGTTTCGCCGCCGCAGAGCACCCAGCCGCTGAAGTCCAGCGCGTTTGAAACCGCTCTATTTAACGGCCCATAACTTTCGAAATTTTTGATATTTTGACTTGAAATTTTCCAGGTATATTTTTGAAACATATATCTATCTGAAAATGCAAAAAGAAAAAAAAGATTTTTTTGACCCAACAAAGTAGGAACCTCCGTTAAAGGAATTTAACGCATAGGACCTTGAACGTTTTCTTTTTCTTGTTGCAGAGTTGAGTTTAGAGTCCAACAGATTGCCCAATGTCGATCCTATTGCTGGTGTTTATAGTGATGAAACTTCTTATTCTCCTTCGTTACCTGATAGACCACATTCTCCTGAAAGTTCCAGATTTAGGTCTAGGTCTCCTGCTGTTAGGTATCCTAATGCCGTGTTCCGTGAATCCAGGCTTCCTTCAGCCATGCGTCCTCCTACCAGTCTTCCATCTCCTGATGGTCTTGGGTCTTGTCCACTTGAACAACTTGGATTTATCCGGCTTATTCTCCGCAAAAATCCGCGCAAAGTATTAGAACTTCGGAGATACACTTTTTCTCTTGATAAACCACTTACATTGATAGCAGGACGTAATATCTATAATCCTATGCCAACCGAAGAACAAATTGTTCTATCAACATCCAATGGCGACGTCTTTGCACTATTAGAGAGTAGTACTGTTCTTCTTGGAATGTATACATACAGCAATAGAGGTACAAGACGGGCGAAAATAAACATGTATAGCGGCAAGGTTACCGTACTGACCTCAGAAGAAATCAGTGCATCTCCAGTAGGTTGCAAACGCCCAATCAAAAATTATTATGAAGTAGTGCTTGTAAACCACTAGTAAATTGCAATCCTCGACGCCATTGATTCTATTTTAATTTAAATGTGAAATTAAGAGATATAATATTGGTAGTGTTCTAAATTGGGATCAAACTGTTGCAAGTAACTAGTGCGGGGATAGCCACGGACCACTTGCAGTGCTTCCCCTGACTCGCTTTTTCTCCACTGTTGTTCCCTTTCTTCGAGCACTTATCCGAGCTCACTGATCCTCTTATCCTCTCGGTCTTGCGCGGAACGACGTCCATGTTCTCGTATCCGCTCGGTTTCGGTGGCCAAGCAGCCGAAAGCGGCCGTGCTCCCACCCATGCTCCCACCTCTTCGAGCTACTTACCAGGAATGTGTTAAGAGTGGGGTTAAACGAGTTGATAGATTTTAGCTCCCAGAGCTCGTCCATAGCCATCCCTCAACTGGTGATTATAAATAATATTAAAAATAAAAGTATAGTAGTCTGAATAAAAATAGTTTGGGAAGAGTAATGTTCTTTAATATATATTTAGAACTAAATAAGTGCGGTGGATATAATCTAAGCACCGAACATTGTTAGCAAGCCTTGAATCCTTCGCCAATGCTCCAGGTAGTATTTTTTGGAAGCAGGTAAGTAATCGTACTTAAATTACGTAACGGACTATAGGCCCTCTCTTATCCTCCCACCCCTTGGCCCTGTATCAGACCGTAACAAAATATTGTACCCCCCTCCATCTCTTACTGTACGTAATTCTTATTCTCCAGAAAATTTTTGCTATTTATTCATTTAATTATTAACTATTCATTCATCTTCAAAATTTTGTGATTTGTCATTTATCTTGATCATTACTGTTAAAATACTAGCCATATATTTAATATTTTCGAATTGATTTATTCATTTTAAACAAGAAAATATTTTTTCTACTATAAAAATGGCTTTTAAGCAAAATACTTGAATTTGAAAACGGCATTATTAAATTTTTTATATCATAGTTTAATGTTTAACCTACAAAGATGAAATCTCAACAAAAAAGTGTCATAGATATTATTTCAATACAAAAAAAAACTGAAATAAAAGTTTATCGAAATTGTTGGACCTTCAAGTCTAAGAACAACTGTTGTGTACAGAAATTGAATTTCGAAACTTTACTTTGCCAAAAAAGGGGATTGTCAACTAAAAAATATCAAGATTAAAAAAATGAAAAAATAAGATTATTAGTTAAAAATTAATTTCAAACTAAAAATAAGTTTCAAACTATATACATAGAGGCTAACTAAAGTGTAAAATTTTTAACAAAATGGTACAACTTTTAACAAAAAAAATTAATTTGTACTAAAACTATAAATCTTTAAAAAAAATGATATGTTAAAAAAGTGATTCAATCAAATCATTAAAATAAAATAGTTCAATACTCAATGAAAAAGAATCATTTTTAACAAAAAAAATTGTATTTTCATTTGAAAAAAATGAAATTTCTACTAAAACAGATGAATTTTCAATTCAAGATGACACATTTTTGTTAAACTAAAAAAGATAAATTTAAAAAAAGAAACTAGTTGAATTCGTTACTAAACAGATGCATTTTTATCCAAGAAAGATTAAAGTCTTACTAAAAAAGATGAATTTTTAATTAAAAGTCACAATTTCTTTTTAAGTTCAACTTGTTTCCAGGAAAGATTTCACTTCATTTTTCAAAAACAAAATATAAATTTGAAAAAAAAGTAAATTTGTTACTAAATATTTAGAATTTCAACAAAACAGTTTAATTTTCTACCGAAAATAATGAATATTTAAAAAGATATTTTAATTTTCAACCAAAAAGTTACATCTTTATCCATGAAACGTGAAATTTCTTTTGAAACAGATAAATATTCAATTAAACAAAAAAATCAGCAAAATAGTTAAACTGCCATCCAGAAAAGATTTTAGTTCTCTTTTCAACACTAAAATATTAAATTTAAGAAAAAAATTAATGTTTTCGTCAAATATATAAATTTTCAACAAAATATCAGAACATTTAATCAAAATGTATGAATTTTTAACAAAATTGTTGAATTTTCAACCAAACCCTTGCATTTTTATTCAGGAAAGATGCATTATTTATACTGAAAAAGATAAACTTTTAAATCAAAAGGACAATTAAAAAAAAATTGTTTTCATCCAAAAAATATTTCAGTTGACTTATCAGCAACAAAATATGAATTTTAAACAAAAGGTCAATTTTTCAGGAAGAGCTCAATTTTCAACCCAGAAAGACGAATCCTTAATAAAACAGTTAATTATGCAACCAAAAAGGACGCTTTTTAAGTAAAATTTTTTAATCTTTAACCAAATAATAAAATTTATAATTAAAAAGATAGTCTTCAGCATTAATTTTTTGCGAATTTGAATAAATGATGAACATGAGTAGAGAACTCTCTCCTTCCTTACGTAACAAATCTTAACAAAATGTTTTGACCCCCCCCCCCCTTGAGCTGTTACATAATTCAAGTACGGTCCCTAAAGAAAAGTTCCTTTTCATTCCATGATGAAAATATTTAAGGATGAAAATGATTTGAAATTTATACTAAATTTACTTTATTGATTTCTCTACGGGGTAGACTACCACAGAGTCGGTTAGAAATAATTCCCCAGCATTTAGTAGCTCATTTAAGGCTCTTGAATGACCTATGGCACAATTCTTCAAAAACAACCCCTACAATAAATAAACTACTCTAAAAATTAAATATGCTCTAATCTGAAAATTGAGCAAACCAGAATTGAAGGCTCATCTTAGGCTCTCCAACGCCCAATAAATCAATTTTCAGAAAGCATCCCTTGATGTTAAAAAACTACCCCTTACTTAAAAGTGCTGATAAAGTGCACTGAATATGCACTAATCATACGACTGAGTACATCACAATTAAAGGTTCATTGAAGGCATGATCTATGGCATGACCTATGGTGCGATTTTGCAAAAACAACCCCTATAATGAATAAACTACCTTAAAAATAAAATACGGTCTAATCTGAAAACTAAGTACACCAGAATTGAAGGCTCATTTTAGGCTCTCCAACGCTCACAAATTCAATTTTCCAAAACCATCCCTTGATGTTAAAAAAATACCCCATACTTAAAAGTGCTGATAAAGTGCACTGAATATACACTAATAACAAAACTGAGTTCATCAGAATAGAAGGCTCCTTGAAGGCTCTTGCATGAAACATTGCGCAATTGTTCAAAAACAACACGTATGATAAATAAACTACTCTAAATATTAAATATGCTCTAATCTGAAAATAGATAAAACCAGAATTGAAGGCTCATTTTAGGCTCTCCAACGCCAAAAAATTAAATTTTGCAAAACCATTTCTTGATGTTAAAAAACTACCCGATACTTTAAAGTGCTGATAAAGTGCACTGAATATACACTTATCATAAAACTGAGTAGATCAGAATTCAAGACTCATTGAGGGCTCTTGCATGGCCCTTGGCGCTGTTTCTAAAAAACAACCCCTATAATAAATTAACTACCTTAAAAACTAAATATGCTCTAATCTCTAAATTGAGCGAACCAGAATTAAAGGCTTATTTAGGCTTTCCAACGCTCTCAAATTCAATTTTCCGAAATCATACCTTGATGTTAAAAAACTACCCCTTACTTAAAAGTGCTGATAAAGTGCACTGAATATACACTAATCATAAAAGTGAGGTCTTCAGAATTGCAGGCTCATTAAAGGCTCTTGCATAATCCATTGCGTAGTTTTTTAAAAACAACCTCTAAAATAAATAAACTACCCTAAAAATTAAATATGATCTATTCTGAAAATTGAGCATACCAGAATTGAAGGCTTATTTCAGGCTCTTTAACGGCCCTTAAATCAGTTTTTCAAAATCATCCATTGAAGTTGGAAAACTACCCCTTACTTAAAAGTGCTGATAAAGTGCACTGAATATACACTAATCATAAAAGTGAGGTCTTCAGAATTGAAGACTCATTAAAGGCTCTTGCATCACCCATTGCGCAATTTATTAAAAACAACCCCTATAATGAATAAACTACCCTAAAATTTAAATATGCTCTAATCAGAAAATTGAGCACACCAGAATTGAAGGTTCATTTAAGGCTCTTTATCGCCCATTAAATCAATTTTCGAAAACCATCCCTTGATGTTAAAAAACTACCCCTTACTTAAAACTGCTGATAAATTGCACTGAATATGCACTTGTCATAAAACTGAGGACATCACAATTGAACGCTTATTAAAGGCTCTTGCATGACTCATGGCGTATTTTTTTAAAGGCAACCCCTATCATGAATATACTGCCCTAAGTATTAAATATGCTCTAATCAGAAAATTGAGCACACCAGAATTAAAGGCTTATTTTAGGCTCTGCAAACGCCTCTAAAAACAATTTTCCAAAACCATTCCTTAACTTGAAAAACTACGTTTCAGTTAAAAGTGCACAAGCTAAAAAGTATAATTTTTATCAAGCGACGGATAAAATTTTCGTAGGTATAGTTTTGTACTACTGAAGGATTAAAAAGTCGTTTAGTAATTGCTTCAGTAAGCATTTCTCAAAATCTTCAGGAGAAGACTGCTAATTTATTTAGTGAGAGTTCGTATCTGAATTATTAGGACTTCCTCAATGAAATAGTATTGTTTTTACTTAGTATTTATAATTCAGATTTAGGGAGTAGTACTTATTTTTTAACGAAGCGGCTATACTTTGGTATGCACATAAACATCTCCGTTAATACTGCAAATATTAATCTCTTTTTTGAAAATAATGAACCGTTTGGCCAGAATCTTGTACGCCAGGGCGGATTTAAAATGATCAAATTAGTCGAATCGCTTGAGCTGAGCAAAAACATTTGTGTGTTGATATCCGAAAAAATTTAAATAAAAATTTTTGAAATCGGTTAATATCTCTTGTTCCCCTTTTTAAATGGAAAATTCCGAATTTTTCGAATCATAAAAAATTTCCCTGTCGCTTCGAAATTTATAGCGAATTTTTTCTTTGTACATTTTTGGTACTAAATAATGTTAAAATATTATACATAAAAAAATTGTTTGCTAAATTTAGAATATTTGAATATGGCTAAGAAACATGTTTTTTTTTGGATTGAGTCCTATGCACATATTTCAAAAAAAGTTTAATATGTTGATCCTCAAATTTCTTTAGCTTGAACCAATAAAAAAGCTGTTATTTTGTTAAAAAAAATTATCATAATTCTAAAAAATGCTTACCTCAACACTTTATTACCTGTTCGCTAAAAAAACGAGATACCATCAACAAGTATCCCCCTACGCATTAACCGCCACCTCAATATGGGGGGGGGGGGGGTTACATAAAATGAGTCCATTAGCGAATTCCTACAAAAATATCGTTCTGTCGTCATGAAACCATCATTTTTTGCGTCTAAAAGTTCCGTTTTAGCAACTCATCAAAATGCTCAAAAAACGTAAAATTGACAATATTTGAACGCTTGAAACATCACTAAAAAATTTTTTCCTGGAAAAAACAAAATACAAGCTTTTTTCTTTGGTTCAAGCTAAAGAAATTTCAGGTTTGGCATATTAAAGTTTTTTCAAAATGTGTGCATAGGACTCAATACAAAAAAATATGTTCTTTGGCTATTTTCAAAAATTCTAAATTGAGCACATTTTTTTTTATTTCATAATTTTTTATTATTATTTAGCAGCAAAAACTGTACAAAAAAAATAATTTTCGAGGGCAATAGCAAAATTTTTTTGGAATTCTCGAAATTTTGAATTTTCAAATGAAAAAAAAAGAACAGAAGATATTAACCGATTTCGAAATTGAAAAAAAAATTTTTTTTCGAATGTCAACCCACAAATTTTTTTGTCCAGCTCAAACGATTAGACTAATTTCATCATTTTCACTCCGCATTTTTGTCAAGCTAAAAATTTTTATGGAGCTAAAAATCAAATCGAATTGAGATTTTCCAAAAAGTTGGCCAATACATGGGCGGAAAATTCGTTTGTTTGAAGTTTGTCGTAGCTCAAAATTCCTCGCTCACTTTTTGAATGTGAAAGTCTAAAAACGTTGTTTCTCATTCGGATTAAAAAAAAACATTAGAAAATAACTTTTGACCCTTTTTTGACACCGTAGCCTCCGCTAGAGTGTCACGAATGAAACTCTAAAAGAAACATGTTAATTAGTCGATAAGCGAATTACTTGCGGCGAGTTGAATGTGAAAAAACATGGTTTTTCAATTTAAAAAAAGTCAGTATTTATTTATTTACTGGAAAATTTGCAGCCTGAGAGAAAAACTGTACATGAAGACTCTGGTTTATTTTTCAAGAGCTACCTTATATTTTTGGTTTTTTCAAATTTCGAATTTCACTTTTGATACCTGATGTCACAGCCTGGACAATACTTTTAATCGTTCTCGAGCGCCTGTCGCCTTCTTGTCCAGAGCTCCTCAATTCTAGAATGCCTACCGTCAAGTTTGACGCTAGGCAAGTGTCCCGCTTCACGTTTTTAGTCTTTATTTATTTTACTTTAGCGTAAGCTTAAAACCCCAACAATTAGGTGGGAATGTTAATGTTTGTAATATGAGATGTCTATAAATCGAAACGAGATCACTTATTATTTTTATATTCTGAGAAATATTTAGAAGATACTAATATTTAGAAGGTACACCGAGCTCGCCACAAGAAATCGATGAGGTAAAACTGGAAAATGATTAAACAAGATATTGTTTTTAATTTCAATAAACTTTGTGCGTTCATTGGATGCGAATTCATATCTTTTTAAACAATGATTTTGATCAATTTGAAGATTTTCAATCTGCTACACAGGGTTTGTCCGGAAAGTAATAGGACTGAGTCGATTTAAAAAAATTTATTGAGCAATTCGTTACAATTCTTTAAAAACTTTCAAAATAGGCTCCTTCTGCGTCAATGCAGCGCTGCCAGCGCGATTTCCAAGCATTGAAGGCGTCACGGAAGCCACTCTCCGGAATAGCCTTGAGAGCCGCGGTGCATGCTGCTTGGATCCCTTCTGTCGTCTCAAAATGCTTGCCTTTCATCGGCCTTTTCAGGCGAGGAAACAAAAAAAAAGTCTGGGGGGGGGGGCACATCTGGGCTGTAGGGCGGCTGCGGAAGCAATGGGATCCCGGCATTGGTCAGGTAGCTGTTCACAAGAAAGGCGGTGTGAGCCGGGGCGTTGTCGTGGTGCAACTTCCAGTCGGCTGCGATGTCTTGTCGGACCCAATTGACCCTTCTTTTGAGTCTCTTGAACACTTGCACGTAAAACTTGGCGTTGACGGCTTGTCCAGGAGGAACAAATTCATGGTGGACGATGCCTTTGATGTCAAAAAAGACAATGAGCATCGTTTTCACTTTGGATTTGCTCACTCTTCCCGGCCCTCCAAAAAGGCCTGGTGTCACCGAAACACACCACTTCTTTCTAAAGCAACATCCGGGTAAGCCTGCCTGATCCTATCAAACGTCTCTGTCGTAGATTTACCGAGTTTCACAAAGAATTTAATCGCCTACCTCTGCTCTAACGAACGCTGCATTTTCGGCTTGCACCACTCACAGAATCACGTCGCGTGAAAATGCCTGTCCTAACTCTCCAAGTGCTCAGAGACAACTGACCAGCCCCTCGTTCGGTAGCTAAGAACGTCCTCTACCA
This sequence comes from Belonocnema kinseyi, assembly GCF_010883055.1. Lineage (NCBI taxonomy): Eukaryota > Metazoa > Arthropoda > Insecta > Hymenoptera > Cynipidae > Belonocnema > Belonocnema kinseyi. The sequence continues at coordinate 80,137,255 of NC_046661.1, read as the reverse complement.
AATCCAGTCGGTGCGCGCACGCTCCGAAGTACAGTCGCGGCAGAAGAAAATCAGTCCTATTACTTTCCGGAAAAACCCTGTAAAGTCGCGATCACACCGAAAATTGGTACAAGTAGAGTTTAATATATTAGGCGCACTCTGGTGGCGCTTTTAAGCATTTTATTGAGCAGAATGTGGTGCTCACACAGTGAAATAGATTATCTATTGGGACTGCATAGACAAGTCACGTTCCTTTCAATTTTTTATATTAGTTTTCGAAAATGTCTAAACTAGAAAGAAAAGAAAAAGTATCAGAAAGTGCAGTGATTGAAGCTTATTTGCATAAAAAATCAGAACTTTTTTAGGAAATGGACAAGTGGCTGGAAAATCTGTGAGACATGGAAAACCTTGTCGAAGATTCTACAAGATTTGCTTTCGGCAAGAACACTGTACTAAAAAATGTTCAATGCTAATTTTTTAAAAAAGCTGAATTTTAACCAAAAAAAAAAGACAATCTAATTGATTCGAAAAATTTGTTCATAATGCAAACAAGTGACTGTGAACCTGATGAAAGATCTTCTGTGACAGAAAACATTTTTGAGTTTAAAGTTTACTGCATAAAAAATGCATTTTTGAAATTCATTGTTGAAAAACTCTATGCATGCAGACACAGTAATGAAATTAGACACAGAAATTATTATCGACTGCTTCTGGGTGCATGTCAAGATTTCCCAGTGGACCCAAAATTTGGCGACGTCTTTACGACATCGTTACGACGATTGATCATGAAACAAAATTGAAATGTGGCTCCAATTTTGGAAACCACCAAATCCACAGAGATAAAGAAGGAGGTATCATAAATGGTAGGTAAGAAATAAGAAGTATTTAAAAAGTTTCGCAAGGAAAGGGTCCACTCAGTCGATCGTAGTTCAGAAAATATTTGCGTTATTGTGAATTTGATCAAGTATCTGTTTTACCTGAAAATGCAGGAGGAACATTTTAACTCACTAAAATTTCGACAAATTTTAATATTTTTAAGTACGAATTTGTTTACTATAAAAACTTGTAGATGTTCAAACAAATTTACATTGTTTTTTTGTTCACATATTTTATTTTTGCTATTTTTCGAAAGTTTAAAATATTTTTATGTGTTACTTTGCTTGTTGAGAATACTCCTTAATTTTTAAACAAATTAAAATTGTTTAAAAAATGTATGATGAAAAACACATAACATCAGGAAACAAAAAATATTTTTTAACCATTCTAATTTGTTTAAACATTTAGGAATGCTATTAAAAAGCAAATTATACCATAATAATATGTCAATGTTATTATGGTATTAGTATGGTACGAAAAGTGTCAATCTTTTTATATAATTAACTAAAAATGTCTTTCCGATAATTGTTTTCAATTTTTATTTGCAAATTTACAAGAATTAATAATTATTTTATGTCATTAATATTTTATGTGATATTTTATGTCAATAATATTATGGTATTAGTATGGTACGAATAGGCTCAATCTTTTTATATAATTAATTAAAAATGTCTTTCCAATAATTGTTTTCAATTTTGATTTGCAAATTTACAAAAAGTAATAATTATTTTATGTCATTAATATTTTATGTGATATTTTATGTCAATAATATTATGGTATTAGTATGGTACGAATAGGCTCAATCTTTTTATATAATTAACTAAAAATGTCTTTCCGATGATTGTTTTCAATTTTGATTTGAAAATTTACAAGAAGTCATAATTATTTTAAAAATCCACTAAGATTTCAGTATTTTTTCCTTTTTCTTATTTCTTCCAGTAGTTTAGTAATCTCTTCAATGGAATAATTTGCTTCATCAATATTTTCTGAAATATATTTCTTCTTTCAATATATTTTTTTATTTATTTTACTTTAATTAATCACTTAGTCCAACCAATAACCAGTATTATCACCTATTTTAATATGCTAAAGCATCATTTAATTGTACTTCATTTCCAAATAAAATAGTTGCAAATAAAGAAGTGGGTCGCGCGCATAGCGCGCGTATGAGCTTCTAGTTTATTATGCATACTCGTATATTATTAAACAAATTAAAAATTTTTAAACAACTTTTTTGTTTACGTATTTTATTTTTGCTATTTTTCGAAAGATTGAAATATTTTCATGTTCTAATTTGCTTTTTTAAGAGTGTTCTTAAATTTCTAAACAAATTAGAATGGTTAAAAAAATTTTTTATTTCCAGATGTTATGTATTTTTTATCATACGTTTTTTGAACAATTTTAATTTGTTTACACATTTAGGAGTATTCTTAACGAGCAAAGTAGAACATAGAAATATTTTAATCTTTCGAAAAATAGACAAATTAAATATGTAAACAAAAAAACAATTCAAATTCATTTCAACATCTACAAGTATTCATAATAAACAAATTAGAACTTAAAAATATTGAAATTCGTCAAAAATTTAGTTAGATAAAATGTTTCTCCTGCTTTTTAAGGTAAAACATATACTTGACTAAATTCACAAAAAGCAAATAGTTTAATTTTAAGGCATGCGACTACTGGTAAATAAATCACCTTGTCTTTTTCGCAGAATCATTTATATATACACTATCCTGCAAAAGTTTGGACTCACTCAGAAACATTTTTTGTTGTTGTATTTATCTTTTTAATTATACCGGAGCTAAAAAAATGTCTCTTTAAAAGGTTGATTGTTTTCGAAGATCTGTTTAAAATAAGCCCAGGGTGAAGTCAAATTGTCTAGTTTTTAAGTAGATTTTGAAAAAATAGTGTAAATTTCAATGTTTTCTTAAATTTTTAATAACTTCCGAAATAGTCAACGTTTTTCAATGTTCTTGTGCTCATTTTCAACCTTTTTTTCACCGTATCACAACAGCTTACGAGTATGAATCGTAAAACATTTCTTTTCGAATTGCAAGATCTGCAATCGATGGAGCGAAAAATTCTAAGTTCAGATACGTACCCAAGTCATAGGGCAATTGTAACGTTCAAGGTCAGTCAGGGGTTATTTGAAATTAACAAAGTTTTCTAAGAGGTCAGTGCAATTTCTGAAGTAAATTTCAACGAGAAATTCATTGGTGAGCTCTGTACTGGTCTTGGTGATGATCTTCAAGGTTTATTCAAGTTTCTTCCACGCAGTTTATGTTTATCATTACCTAGGAACAACGACGTGGACGTAGTAAATTCTGTTCCCTTTGGGGTGTTTGATTAGCGTGAGTCCCCTTGCCTCTCACTCTTTAGTGAAGATGTTTGAACTGATAACCTTGAGCTTCTTGACAAAAAGCTATGCGATTGTAAAAATGAGTTACAGCATTACGAATCATCTCCTTATCAATCAAAGTAGCCTGTTGCAGAATCCGATTCTGCAATTCGTCTAAGCTTTGCGGTTGCGTTGAGTATAATTTTCTCTTTAAATAACCTCAATGAAAATAGTCGAGCGGTGTCAGATCAGGACATCTAGCAGGCCAATCGATTTCACCCCTTCTTACAATCCACCTTCGAGTGAACTGAGTATCCAATTATGTTCTAACCTCCCTACCGTAATGAGCCGCTGCTCCGTCCTGCTTGAACAAAATATTTTAAAAATTATCGCCTGTAATCTCCCCTATTCTTGGTACAGTTTGGTTTCTGAGAAGCTCTTCATATGCACGGACATTGAGATTACCATCGATGAAGAAAGGGCCTATCAATGTATCACTCAAGATACCGGCCCAAACATTAATCTTTTGTGGATATTGTGTGTGACTCTCCAACTTCTAAACAGGATTTGTGTCGGACCAATATCTACAATTTTTCCTGTTAACTTCACCTTTTAAAGTGAAAGTAGATTTATCTGAAAATACTGTATTGTACAAGAAAAGAGGATCTCTATCAATTCTATCCATCATAATTTCACAAAATTCAACCCTACGATCAGGATCGTCTTCATTGAGCTCTTGTAACAGATAAACTTTGTAAGGATGGAAATGAATGCTTTTTAAAATATTTCGCACTGTATCAGAAGCAACGTCACGCTCATCACTAGCTCGACGTAAACAAAGGTGTGGTTTTTCAACAAATCCTTGGGCTATGTCCATCTGCATCTCCTCAGATCCTGCAGATTTTGACTAACTAGTTCTCTGAAGGTCCTTGATAGATCCATGATTCATAGAGCGCCTTAAATTTCTTTCAATTATTGATTTTGAGACAGGATTTAACCCTTCACCATTCGTAATATTCGTATGCAAAAACGGTAAAGGACTTATGGTATCACCTTAGATATTGACTTAGGTATCGAAAACACCTGGAACATTTAATGAAAAATTTCTTTATAATTTTATAATATTCAAAACGCTGTAACCAAGATCAATTCAGAGCTCACAATTGAACTCAACGTTGAAATTTTCTTTAGAAATTACACTGACCTCTTGGAAAACTTTGTTAATTTCAAATAACCTCTAACGGACCTTGAACGTTAAAATTGACCTATGACTTGTGTACGTATCTGAACGTCGAATTTTCCGCTCTATCGATTGCAGATGTAAAAAAGGGGATTTCTATTTGAAAGAACAAAGTTGACCTTCAAAAAGCCATGAAGGTCAACTTCAAGGTCAAAATGAAGGTCCCCATTGAATTCATCTTTGAAATTTACTTTAGAAATTACACTGACCTCTTGGAAAACTTTGTTACTTTTAAATAACCTCTAACTGACCTTGAAGGTTATAATTGACCTATGATTTGGGTACGTATCGGAACGTAGAATTTTCCGCTCTATCAATTGCAGATGCAAAAAAGGGAGTTTACATTTGAAAAACAAAGTTGACCTTCAAAAAGCCATGAAGATCGACTTTAAGGTCAAAATGAATGTCAGTGTTGAATTCCACGTTAAAATTTACTTCAGAAATTATATTGACCTCATGGAAAACCTTGTTCATTTCAAATAACCTCTAACTGACTTTGAACGTTATAATTGACCTATGATTTAGGTGTGTACCTGAACGTAGAATTTTCCGATTTATCGATTGCAGATGTAAAAAGGGGATTTCTATTTAAAAGAAAAAAGTTGACCTTCAAAAAGCCATCAAGGTCGATACTTATCTTGTTTTTGGCGGCACCGTATACCAAAAAAATTAAGGGAACCCCGATGAGTTCTCCTATCTTTTTAGTATCTTTATGTCGATGATACCATTTTATGTGTAAAGAAAGACCACATTGTCCTTGTAATTGAAAAATTGTTAAGCAAATCCTATCAAGAAATGATTGTCCTTCAGAATTTATCAAAAAACAAATCAAAGTCCGTATGACGAAATTTAAATATACAACAAACATCGAAGAAAAAGATACTCCTAGTAAACAAAAATTTGTTAGACAGAAAGTGGCTATGGGATGATGAACAAGAAAGAGGCAAACAAAACTGCATTTAAATAACATAATATGAGAGTAAATTTAGTTAATTTTCAGTCTTTATTCATAAGTAATATATATATTTTTCAAATAAATATATATTTTTTCATTCGATTTTAGGATTAAGTGATGGTTCTTGTGGAGCTTGCTCTTGTGATAGTCTTTGTAATGTTCTAAAGGTAATTCTCTCGAGTATGTTCCTATATTCAGTTAAACCAGTGACTGGATTTTTCCTCAAGATTATTTCGAACCCTTCATTATTGGGCCGACGACAAACAGGGTAACTCTTCACAGATAGAGGGGGGCCAACATACATCCTTTTTGTATGTATATTTTGATTTTCTCCCGGACTAGTTGGATCGTTTGGTTTCGATTCTGTAAAAAATAAAAAATTTAAGATCATTTTTTTCACAATTATATTTTTCAAACAAATATATATTAAGGCAAGAGAATGATAAGAGTACAAAGAAAAAAGGTTTTTCATAGTTTATCAAATATAAGACTCTGATAAAATTATAGAAGCAAGTACACACTTAAATTTCAACATAGTAGATGTTAAAACATGAGAAAATAGTTTTTTTATGCAGGGAGGGGAGGGACAAAATGATCCTTATTTAATAAAATATGAGAATGTCAACTGGATAAGAAACAGATATTTTTTCTATTATTATTTCTATATTGTATGCTGGAAATTTTTGTTAACACATTCAAATTCGTTTCAATGGTTGAGTTAAAGAATAATTATTATACTCACCAACCAAACTAAAGTAAATTACAAAGATGACAAAAGGAACAATAATGATAAACCTCATATTATTTTTGTTCGAAAATGCCGAGTAAGAAAGAAACTCTTTCAGAATCTCGTTAAGTAAAATGAGGATTTTCATGAATTCCGATAGATATTAAACAGCCAAGAATGAATGACTTATGATAATAGATTTTAATTTACTTAGATGTAGCAAGTATACATTAAAATATTTACTTTTCGTCAATTGACGTCAATTCTTATGAGCGTAAATTTTCAAGGATTATCGCTTAGTCACATTCCGAAATAAACTTGTTATCTCCTCATTACTATTGGAATCATCTTAATTGTGATAATAAACCGTTAAAATTTATTTAAAAAATGCATTCATATAATTAATATAATCAATTTGTTTAACGAAAGAGTGCAACGTTTGAGGGATTTCTAACAATACTATTAGTAGATTTTATGCTTTCACGATGATTTATTTTAATAAAAAGAGATATTTCGGGTTTCACTTTTGTAAAAAACTACGAACTGTTTGCCGAGGTTTCGTGAACATTGCAGTTCTTCAGGGCTGACCTGAAACTGAGGTATCAGGTCATGATGTTCTTAGGTATACTTTCTACGATGCCTGTGATTGGCTAGAGCGCCCCACCGTGGGGACTGGTCAAACTTGTTTGGCTAATCAAGTCTTTTTTAAAAAATCCGGGAGAACGGAAAGCCAAATCGGATTGGTATTATATCCATTGTTCCTATTGATGTTATTAGGTTTTTTTTAATATTTCCCTTGCTTCTCTATGTTTTCTTGGAAATTTGTTGTGTGTTTTTGCAATGACTGTTGTTTCATCAAATAAAATGTTATCTCCTGTTTCGATATGATGTTCAGCTAGTGCTGATTGCGTGAAATGTTTTAGCCTGACTTTACTTTCATGTTACTTCATACGATGGCTCATCGCTCTCCCGGTTTCTCCAATATAGACTTTTCCACAAGAACAAGGGATTTTATATACTCCTGGATCACTGAAGGGTGCCTATTTATTTTTAGGGTTATTTAGTAGTTGTCCTATTTTTGCAGGTGGTTCAAATAGGGTTCAGATGTTGATTGATAAAATTGAAAAACTTATTTGGTTCATCTCGTCCATGTCGCTAGATGACAAATGTGACATCAACGTAACGGAACCAGAATTCTGGTTTAAGTTTGGCTTGGTTGAAGATTTTAGTTTCTAGATGTTTCATAAAGACATTGGCTATTACAGGTGAGATTGAGGATCCCCTTGCTGCCCCAGAGGTTTGTTTGTAGAATTGGCTATTGAACGAGAAGTAAATATTATTGAGACATTGTTCTATCAAAGGTACAAGCTCGGAAGGCAAGTTTGTGAAAGATTTAATAATATCAATTGTATCCGAGATTGGTACTTTCGTAAAAATAGATACTACGTCGAAACTCACTATGATGTCTTGGGGTTGAATGTGAATCTGTTGTATCTTTTTAATAAAGTCAAATGAGTTTTGGACGTGAGTGATGGAGTTTCCTGTAAAAGGATTTAGTTTCGCAGTGAGGAAACGTGCTAGGTTGTAAGTTGATGAGTTTATTGCGCTGATAATCGGTCCGATTCGAATGTTTTCTTTGTGGATTTTTGGGAGCCCGTAAAGTTTTTGAGAGATGGGATTAGTAGGTATTAAGTTAGATATTGTTTGGCTGTGAAGCATAGAGTCTTTGAGAAGAATTTTTGTTTTACTGAATATTGTTTTTGTGGGGTCCTTTTTAAGTTTTTTTTGTGTATCGTCAGATAGAAGGTCCATGATTTTGTTGTTATAGTCTTCTTTATTTATTATTACTGTTGTGTTGCCTTCGTCTGCGGGTTATATTATATCTTTATTTTGATTGAGTTCTTTCATTGCGGGTTTTCTTGTTTTGTTAAGTTTGAGGAGAAAACTTGAGCTTGGCGTAAAATGTTGGCCGTCCTGCGTTGTATGTCATTCGCTGTTTCGGGCGGAAGGGTATATATTGTGGATTCTAAATTGCTGATTATCTTTTCGTTTGGGATTTTCGATGGATCTACAGCAAAATTATGTTCTTTAGATAAGGCTGAAATCATTTCATTGTTGAGAGGATGGTCAGAGATATTTTTTACTGTATTTGTTAGTTGAGTTTGCTTTACTGGAATTAATTTATTAAATTTTGTTTTTGGTTGGAAAGCTCTTTAATCCGTTGGTATTGGTCAAACCATATGCGGTCCCATGTGGACCAAATGTAAAATCTGAGGGTATTTGAGAGGAAAAGGAGAAGTTTTAATAGTTTTTTAGTGGTAGTGTGCAAAAGAAATTTGGTATTCTGTATTCTTTCTTTCACGAGAAGCAAACTTTTATTATGCAGAGTTGATTTGGATTTAGATGTTCCCAAATTATTTTTCAGTTGTAAGAATTTTGGGAGGATTTTGTTGTCCCTGCACCGCTTCAAAAAATCTAAGGATGTTAGTAGCTTACCTTGAGAAGTCCTGAGCTTACTAAAGGTCTTGGTTTTAGTAAGGATACTCTCCTCGTAGAATTCCTTGATAATAGATTTTATGCTTTCACGACGATTCATTTCGATAAAAAGAGATATTTCGAGTTTCACTCGTGTAAAAAACTACGAATTGTTTGCCGACGTTTCGTGAACATTACAGTTCACATCTTCAGGGCTAACCTGAAACTGAGGTAGCAGGTCATGATGTTCTTAGGTGTACTTTCGACGATTCCTGTGATTGGCCAGAGCGCTCCACTGTGGGGATTGGCCAATCAAGTTCGACCAATCCTCACGGTGGTATGCTCTGGCCAATCACAGGTATCGTTCACGAAACGTCGGCAAACAATTCGTAGTTTTTTACACGAGTGAAACCCGAAATATCTCTTTTTATTAATACTATTAGTTTTAAGTCTTGAAAATGATCAGTCTATGAATCCAAGAAACTTTTGCGAAAAATTTCTAAAAATTTTGAAATAAATCTTAAGGGAGAGCCATCTAGAAGGGGTGCGCTCGAATTTTCATGCATATCATTTCTAATACATAAAATACTACTTTCCCGTGAAAATAATGTTTTCATAAATTGTTTAAACAATTTGTTATAAATTCAAGCAATTTTGTACTTGTTCTCTAATTTTCATGTAGAGTGAGGTAATAATTATTTGAAATTAAAAACATGATTCTTTAAACGATGTAATTATTATTTTCACTAAAATTCTTTTTAAATAATGCTACAAAGTTACGGCTTTTCTTAAATTTTTTAAAAGTTGTTTTATCTTTGACTTTTAATGTAGTAATAACTAAGAACATGCAACAAAAAAAAATAATTTAAACAATTTATTATTTTTTTAGAGAGTTTCTCAGAATAGAACTAGAAGGTCTGAGGTTTTCCCAAACTTTATCAACTTATTTTAAAATTTTTATTCGAACCAAGAAAATATTCAATTCAACAGAAGTAATTGTCACGCATTTTTACGAAATTTTTCACACCATTTTCAATTTTTCATTTAGATCAAGGCAATAATAAATTCAATTAAATAAAAATAATTATTTAAACAATTTATGATCATCTATAATAATATAGCTTTAACAAATTATTATTGTTTATAATTATCTTCACTCAAATAATTTCTTGAAAGTTGTGGTTTTTTCTAAACAATTTTACTTTGCTTTGCCTTTTATTTATAAACAAATAATAAGTAAACAATATAACACAGAGCACTTTTGTATTAATAAATATGATTATTTATCATTTTTTCCGAACTAAAAAGTCAAGGAATGGTTAAAAGTATTAGAAAAACCCGCAACTTACGATAGCATTACTAGAAAAGATACATATTTATCAACCGTAATGAATTGCATGACTAATTGGGTTACTTAACTTTTATTAATTGTATTCTTACAACGTGCAATTTTAGTAAATCTTAAAAGATTCCCAAGGGATTTCCAAGGGTTTAAGTAATTTGAAGAGATTTTGATTTTTTATTGGATTTTAATATTTTCATTAATTTCAAAAAATCTATTGACAATAAGTGAGGTATTTCGTAGGGTGTTAAAGATATAAAGAGATTTTTCAATATTAGTTTGCAATTTATTTGGCATTCTCCTTAAATTCTGATCAATTTATCCTTAATTCTTTTGAATTCTTTTAAATTCACTTTATTTTACTTAATTGTATGGATTTTTTAAAAGTGTTTAATCAATGCACTATGAAGTCTTTTTAGCTCACCTTTCTGAATGAAATGTATTTTCTCATATTTTTGAATTATTTTTAATTAACTTGATTACTTTTTGAATTCAGCTTAACTTTTTTATGAATTTCATTAAATTCATCTTGATACTTTTGAATTGTTTTGTAGCTATTAGTCGCTTTTTTGGTTAGTGATTAGAAGGCTCTTAAAGATTTGAAGATATTTTAAAATATTTTTGAAAGTCCTGAATTCTTATTAATTTGCCCTGAATTCTTTTAAATTCTTTGGAATTCTCTTGAATTTACTTTAATTTTTTTAATTTACTGAATTGCACTTTAAGCAATGGATTTCTTTTAATTTTCAAAACTTTTTATTTAGTTTATCCTGAAGACTTTTAGCCGCACCTTAATTCTTAGGAATTTCACCAAATTCCTTTGAATTACCTTGAATTTTTCTAAGCTTATTTTAAAGTTACTGAATCCAATTAAATTTCTTCATATTTTAAAATTATTTTCAATTCATTTGAATTTTTTGGTTAATTCATCTTGAATTTTAATGAATTTCATTGAATTATCATGTGAGAAAGTAATATCAAGTAATGAAGAAGAAAAATAATCTTCAAATATTTATCAAGGCATAATAATATGAAAAGTATTTTGATTCTTATTTAACGAACATGTATCAATGAATCAGATTTTTTTATTATATATTTTCCTCATATATTTCCCATTTATTCTTTTTATTCTTTTTAAATAAAGTATACATTTTTCTAATAATTTGTCTAATTAAATCGTTTCTCTGAGAATCATTAGTACATCGTTTTTGTACTTTCTAGCTCAATGATATGAACTTCAACCCAGCACCCCAAGAAAGGAATTTAAAAGTAATCTTTAGTTTATTTAATAGAAAATAATTCATTCAAAATGTCAAAAGTTTGATGGTAAGAATTTTTTTATTTTTTTTTATTTTGAGAAAAATAAACATCTTAAATGTTTTTACAAAAAAGATTGGAAGAAAAATGGTAGATCTTTTGGAAATACATTTATAAAAATGGTAGAAAATTGTATTTTAATAAATCTTAAATCCCCTTAAAACTATTGAAAATCTTTTTAAATTCCCTAAAATCTTGTAAAATCGGTTGAGACCCCTTTAAATGTTCTTAATCTCATTAAAATCCTCCTAATGTGAAATCTCAAATTGTAAAAAATTGTAAAATTTAAAATACTTTAATGACCTTTAAAATTCCTTAAACTCATTTTAAAAGGGTGAAAATCCTTTAAAATGCTTAAGTAACGTTTACGGCAAATCAAATTCCCTCACTCCTCTTACATTCTACTTCCTAACTTTCCTTACTCCTCCTTTCAATACTTCTTCATTGCTTATTTTCCCTCTCCTCCCAACCCATACTTCTAATTTCATCACTTCCCTCACTTCTTCATCATCTGCTTCCCCTAATTCCACTTCCATACTTCTCTCACTTCTCCTTTCAACCAATACTTTGATTCTCTCTTATCTACTTTCCCTTCCCTCAATTCATCTACTTTCATTTCCAACGCCTCCCACATTCACTTTCTCAACCCTTCACTTCTTTTTCTTACTTCACCTCTACATCCGAATCCCTTACATTATTAACATGCCTAACTTCTACTTTTGACTCACTCACTTTCCTTATATTTTCTCTTACTACTTCTTTTTCTACTTCCTAATCCCTGACATCCGTCTCTTCTCATTTAACGCCCTCACTTTCTCACTCCTTCATTTCTCTTCCTTCACCCTCCTCTATGTCACAAGCCATCACATTCTTCCCACGCCTTACTTCTAATACTTTCAACTCGTTCAATATCCTTACTTTTCCTTTCTTTACTTTTCCTCCCCTTCTATCGCTCACTTCCACTTCCTTCTGCTACTTGCCAATACTTTAGGTCCCACACTTCCAATCCCATCACTTCCCTTATTTGCCCATACTCTCCTTGCCCTAATTCCACTTAAATACTTATCGTTCTTCTCCTCCCCTCCCACCCCTTACTTCCCTTTTATCTACTTTCCCTCTGTTCCATTTCCCTAGTTTCATTCCTCACGCATCCAACTGCATCACCTTCTTACCCCTTAATTACACAGGTCAACAATTCTCAGAACCAGAGACCAGACCTACTATACCCGAAGGTTTTTGCTGCGCTGAATCCGAATCTGACCTCAGAAAAATTCCAGCACCCTCAGTTTTCGAGATATTCTAACCTAAAAGGGTCAAAAACCCGTTATTTTGATGTGTTCGAGGCCCCGTAACATCGCGAAAATTTTTTTTTTCACAAACTGACAATGGCATCGTAAAGAACTACTCTTTACCTTTAAAATGCGATGCCTAACTTTTTGATAAGATTTTTCATAGCCGAGATATGGCGGATTCAAATATGAAAAATTTCACCCCCAGCCCGGTAATGATAATGTATACCCGGTATACCCGGTATACCCGGTATATAATGTATATCCGGTATGATAATGTATACTAAGGGGTTTTGGAGGTCGCTGAT
>NC_046661.1:80111188-80124306 GCF_010883055.1 Belonocnema kinseyi | reverse complement strand
GGTCGGATTCGGATTCAGCGCAGCAAAAACCTTCGGGTATACTAGGTCTGGTCTCTGGTTCCGGACCTTTGTCAAATTTTGTCGGCCTGTGTTATTATTATTCACATTCCTAACTACACCCTCTTTCAATTTCCTTCATTTTCCTTTCTCTACTTCTCCTTCCCTCATATTGCTCACTTCCATTTGCTTCTCCTACTTACCAGCCTTTCACTTTCCATACTTCTAATCTCATCACTTCCCTTAATTCTCCATTCACTCATTCCCCTAATTCTACTCTAATACCTATTGTTCTTCTCATCCAGTCCCTTTCGTTACTTTCATTTCATCTACTTTTTCTCTGGTCAATTTTTGTACATTCATTCCCCACCCATCCTACCCCCTTACTTTTACATTACTTGACTCCTCTTACTACTCCCTCTTTTTCAATCTAACTCCTAACATTCTTTAGATTCCTCACTTGTGCTACTTTCGACTGCCTCAATTTCCTTAATTTCTCCTTTTTCTACTTTCTCTGTACTCAACTTCCCTACATTCATTTTCCACGCATCCCATCTTCGTACTTTTTCACACCTGCACTTTTTTTACTTTTCCCTACTCTATATCCCAATCACTTCGTATTTTTCACTTTGCCTACTTTCTACTCCCTCACTTTCCTTAGGGACTGTACTTAAATTATGTAAAAGCTGAATGGGGAGGGCGTCAACACAATTTTTTGGGTTTAGGGTCCTTCACTCGTGTACGTAATTTTTTTTAAATTCGCAAAAAATCCATCCTGAATATTATCTTTTTAGTTATAAATTCTATTATTTGGTTGAAAATTTAACAATTTCCTCCAAAAGGAATTTTTTTTGTTTGCAAATTTAACTGTTTTGTTAAAAATTCGTCTTTTTAAGTTACAAATTCAGCTCTTTTCCTATAGCATTTACTTTTTGTTTAAAATTCATTTTTTATTAAAAATTATGCCATTTAGTAGAAAATTACCTTTTACTTTACAGTTTTTATTTTGATGCTGGAAACTAAAGTGAAATCTTCTTTCAATAAAAATTACACTATTTTTATAGTTTTTTTATAATTCGTCTATTTTAGAAGAAATTTTATCTTTCTTGAATAAAAATCCAACTGTTTGGTGGAAAATTAAAGAATTTTGTTTAAGTCATACTTTTTGGTTCAAAATTCTCCTATACAGTTTAAAAAATGTAACTATTTCGTAGATAATTTGGTTTTTGTTAAAAATTGATATTTTGTTCTTGAAAAATGAACTAAAATCTGTTTTAGATGAAAGTTCAACTTAAAAAAAAATAAATTGTTTTTATTAAAAATTCATTTGTTATAGTACAAACTTCATAGTTTTTTTAATAAAAATATAACTGTTTGGTGAAAAAATCAGCAGTTTTGTTTAAGCCATACTTTTTGGCTTAAAATTCTACTATTTTGTTTGAAAATTTAAATATTTCGTAGAAAATTTGGTTTTTGTTAAATATTTCTATTTTGTTGTTGAAAAATGAACTAAAATATTTTCTGGATGAAAGTTTAACTTAAAAAAATATTTAGAAAAATTAAACATTCATTTTTTATAGTACAGCTTTGATTTTTCTTGGATAAAAATGCAACTTTTTCGTAGAGAATTCAAATATTTTGTTGAAAATTCATTCTTTTTGGTAAAAAAATTTCGTTTGGGGTTGAGAATTTAATTTTTTTCGTCAAAACTTATTTCGGGTTGAAAAATTTATATTTTAATCGCGAAAAGTCAGTTGAAATATTTCTCGGATGAAAATGCAACTATTTTTAAAAAAATTTATAATAAAAATTCATCGGTTAAAAATTTGTCTTTTTGGAGTAGAAATTCATATTTTTTTTAAAGAAAATTCCAATATTTTTCCAAAATTTATCTTTTTTGATTAAAAATTTTTTCTATTTTATTAAAAATATACCTTTTTTAAGGAAATGCAAATTTTTTGTTAAAAATTACTCTTCTTTGCTTGAATATTCAACTTTTGCTTTAAAGCTTGGGTTGAATGACTTTATTAAGAAATATTGTTTTTTCTTGAAGATCTATGTTTTTAGTTGAAAATTCATTTCTTTTGTAGAAAGCTTAACCATTTTGTTAACAAAAATCTATTTTAATTGATAATTCAACGACTTGGATAAAAGAAAGACTACATATGTTAAAAAATTTATTTTTCTGATGGAAGAATAATTATTTTCTTTGTACAAAATTTAACTTTTTATTCGAAAAGCCTTTTTTTGTTTGAAATTTATTTTTTAACTAGAATTGTAAGTGAAATAATAAATTTTAAACAAAAAAAGGCTTTTGGACTAAAAAGTTAAATTTTCTATAAAAGAATAATTCTTCCACCAGAAAAATAGATTTTTTATTTTTGGGTAAAAATGCATTAGTTTTGACACCAGATATAAAAAATTAATTTTAGGAGAGATAATTCGTCTTTTCGGTTAAATTTTTTTTGATTAATTACATCTTTTTTGTTTGAAATATAAACTATGACACTTTACTGTTTGCAATTTATCCTTTTAGGTTGAAAATACAATTATCATGCTGAAAACTAAATTATTTTGTTGAAACTTTGAGTATTTTATTAAATAGTCATCTTTTACTTTAGAAAATACATTTTTTGTCTTAAAAGCTTAATAAATTTGCAAATTAGACATTTTTAAATTTTTTTATCTCATTAATTTATGAGATTTTCGAATTCTAAATTTTAATTATTGTTTGGAATTATTTTCCTTATAAAAAATTAATTAATTTATATTTAGCATAAGTAACTCAAATAAAGGTGAAATGTACTTAATTTGTTTCTCGCATTATTAAATAAAGTTCAAGTGAAACCTTCGCAGAGATAACGTTAAATCAATAAAAATCTGTTTTGCGGAAATCTTTGTTTAAACTCTGAAAACATGCTGAGATAAACATAAAATGTTATGACATTTAATTTTTTTAGTGAAATTTAGTGTATTTGCTAATGTCGACACAGGTTCCCTTAAATAATATATTTACACATTTTTAAATCCTAATTGTTGAGGATAAACTGAAAAAAGAAGTTCCTAATTCACTATAAAAATGGTTTGACCAAATAATAATTTTTCAAATAATTTAGGCTCAGCTTCTGAGAGAAGCATCAAATAGTTGATATTTCAAGCAACAAGAATTTAATTTTTAATAAAAAATAGATGAATTCGATAAAAAGAGAATAATTTGTAGCAAAAAGTAGTTGAATTTTCAATTAAAATGGATTGATTTACAACCAAAAACGTACATTTTTACTCAAGAAAATAGACTGAATCAAAAATCTAAAGTTTCTACGCCAAAATACAAATCTTTACAAAAATACTTGAAGTTTTAACCAAATAGTTGATTTTTCAACTAGAAAATGATCAGCTATCAACGAAGTAGTAAATTTTTAAATTTTCTATTCGAAAAAATAATTTTCAAAAACAACAAAAGCTGGTTCTAACCAGTTAAATTGATCCAAAAAATACAAATTGGTAACAAAATAATTACATGTTTAACAATAATAATTCAAAAACTAGTTCAACTCCAATCCAAGTTGTTTAATTGTTAACCAAAGTGGATGAATTGTTCACTAAACAGACCAATTTTTTAAAAAAATTGTTCAATTTTAAGGCCAATTGAGATTTTTTAGTCAAAAAATTCAATTTACAGCAAACTGTTAAATTTCAATAAACAGTTTTATTTGTTACCACATCTTTGAATTTTCAAGCCGAAAAGAAGAATTTTCTTCAAAGCATCTGAGCTTTTCAAATCAAAAATAAAATTTTAACAATAAAGTAAATTTTATAAAATACATGAATTTAAAAAACAATTATTAAATTTTGAAGGGAAACATAATTTGTTAATCAAAAAAGTAAATTTCCTACCAAATAGTTAAATTTGTAAATAAATTATGGAATTTTTAATCAGATAGTAGAAAATTGTAACCAAAAATGCGAGTTTTGAACTAAAAACTTAATTTTTGTCAAAAAAGATTAATTTTCTACTAATTAGTTGAATTTTTTATTCAAGCTATGAATATTGAACTGCAAAAATGCATTTTTTACAAAGTAGTTCAACTTTAAAACAAATAGTTAATTTTCCAAAAAAACTTCAATTCCTAACTAAGCTTTTAATAGGTGATATTTCAACCAAAAAAGATTTTAAGTAAAAGTCAAAAACAGTTGAATTAACAAAAAATTTAATGAATTTATAGAAAAATTGTTCCATAAAATAGAAAAAAAACATCACCCAAAAAGAGATCAATGTCTAAAAAGAATTTAAATTATAATCCAAAAAGGACCAAAAAGGCGAATTTGAAAAAAATAAATGAATTTTCAAAACATTATTCAATTTTGAAGGCAATTATAATTTTTTAAACCAAAAAGGAAATTACCTAACAAATATTTAATTTTCCAAATAAATGGTTAAATTTCTTATCAGATAGCAGACATTTTCAACCACAAATACGAGTTTTTAGCAAAAAAACTTTAATTTTCTTAGAAATAGTTGCATTTTTAAATAAAACTATAAATCTTTAACTACAAAAAATGCCTTTTTTACAAATTAATTTAACTTTAAAACAAATAGTTTATTTTTCAAACGAAAGAGTTCAATTCTTAACGAAACTTGTAATAGGTGATTTTTCGATCAAAAACGATTTTAATTAAAAATCAAAAACAGTTTAATTCAAAAAGGAGTGTGTAACAAAAATTGTTCTCTAAAATCGTTATAAATAACTTACAATAAAATAGTTAACTTTTCGAAAAAAAGGATTCTTAACGTAACTTATATTATTTGACATTTTAAACAAAGCAGTTTTTAAATTTAAATAAGAAATGTTTGACTTAATTAGAAAAGACGATTTTTTTGTCAAATAGTTGAATCTTTATTGAAATATGTATAATTTGCAATCAAATAGTTGTATTTTTAAATAAAAAAACAATTTTTAAATTCATACCCCGCATCGAATCTTCAATTCGATTCCAAATGTATATTAACTTATTTTTTAATGTTTTTTTTATTACATTTTTTTCAAAATTATATAATGTTTATTATTATAGTAGGGAGCTGGCCATAACTTTTAAAAATAAAAAATCATACTTACAATTTTTTCGAAAAAATGACGTTTAAGCCACATTATGGTCACACAGACCGACACGACACTTTAAACGTTTTCACTGCCGCTGCTATGGCGATTCTGAGTTGCGTAGTATCCCAGTGGGCAAAAAATTTGGCGACGTCTTTACGACATCGTTATGACATCTTTACGACAACTTTACGACATCTTATTTCCATGTCGCTAATTCGTCTTTACGATATCGTAAATATGTCGTATGATCTTACGATGACTGTACGATATCGTAAAGTCAATGTAACGACATGGACATAGTATGTCGTAAAGTTGTCGTAAATATGTCGTAACAATGTCGCAAATACGTTGCCGAATTTTATGGCCACTGGGATACCTTGCTGTTAGGGTTCTACCTAAAGTTTTTCCCCACACAGGTCCGAAGTGTCGCCCTCTAACTACTTCCAAATAAACAGAATTGCAAATCACGCGTCGGTCCACCAGACCATAGTATGGTCTTTAAGGGTCAACTTAATCGATTGGTTAATTTCTATTTTCACAGTAATAAAAAAGGTATCTATACTGATTGATGGTAAATATCTCTGATGATAATAGAGATTCCTTTAAGTTAACTTCAACCGGTTTCATTTTCTACCAAATTGTAATTTTCAAAATATCATTTTGAATTGCGAATTTTGCCATCCTCTGTCCTGAAAAAAATGGTTAGTTGGGCGAACAATACAAGTTGTGAGATATGGTACTGATATTTTATTAGTTGGGACAACCATGTACTTGGTTGTTGGTACTAACTGAATAGTCAATGCAACTAATGGAATTGTTGTACAAACTAATAAAAAAGTAGTGTCAACTAATAATGTAGCAGTACCATATGTTATTAACTAAATCGTTGGCTTAACTAACCTTTTTTTCAATGTGGTTTTAATCAGATTTTTAGGTATGTTTGATTTTTAGATTTAGTAGATTTCATTTTGATCTTAAATAAATAAAGGTGAAAAATTATTATTTTTGTTGTTGAAAATCAACTTTTTGAGTTTAAAATTCATCTCTTTAGTAGAAATTTTTTGTTGGTTTGAAAATTCAACGATTGCGTTTAAAAAACTATATGTCACCCTGTGTTTTGAGAATGTCTTTTATGTTTTTGCAAGCTTTCGACTTATATTTTTTTACGGTATTTTTATTGCTTGAAAACTTTGAGATGTTTGAAACATTCTTTAACGTTGGCTATATGAATATTATAATCAAATAAAAACAAATATGAAACAAATAGTTTTTCTAAAAAAAAAATTACAACGATACGAATTTTTAAATATGGAGTCTGCCCACATGTAAAAATCAGCCATATATGACAATGAGTTCTTAATTAATTAAATTTTTTAGGGACTTGATACGCTAATTTTCTTATATAATTTTTTTTATTTTCAAAATGTTCTTTCTGTAACCTACAGTCTAGAATAACATCTAATGCTTACGTATTTTTTATTTTTTAATGGAAAATTGCATTTTTTTTAATTCGAGTTATAAAAAATTATTATTTCTTTTAGCAAAGATTTATCGTTATAATTTTACAAGAAAAATCATTTGCTATTTTCATTTACAAATTATGTAGTCTGGTAACCTTGAAGTTTGTAAATTTGCGGATTTTTATAATATGGACGACGGAACCATACAGATTTATTAATTTATCCATTTTTCTTTATCAGATGATCATTTTGTGATTGTGTCTCGACTTAAGCTAGGTGATACTTTTTTTGAATAAAAAAAAATTAAGCAATTAGATATGAACATTGGAAGATTTAAAAAATGGTGACCAGCTTTTCACGAGAAATTTGGAAAATTAGGGAGTAAATACAATTAATAAAATATCTTTGCTATTATTGTTTTTATTAATTATATATTTATATTCATATTTAAATTGTATAACCGTGTAATTAATAAGTATAAAATTTCTTGTTGGGCCAAATTGAAACGGACTATAAAAATTTGTAATTTTGGTGATGGTGAATTCTCTTTTGTTAAAGCTTCTTCGGCTTTATCGAACATATTCTCATCACGCATCTCGTGCTTCACATTCGATTTTATCCAAAATGTAAACTTTTCCACATTATTTTCAAAACTATTATATAAAATGTATATTATGTTTATTTTTGAACCTCGGCCTATCATTTATTTCTAACATATTGCAAAATTATGTCCAAATTTTATTTTTTAAGATTATTTTAATATTTATTTATTATTTTGTACTCATTTTTATTCTCAGTTACACTGAAAAAACTATCATTTCAATATATTTATATTATTACAATTAATAATATAAATTGGTATTAAAACAAAAGTTTTTCTATTGCATGATTTTCATTATTAAAAAAAGGCACGCATCCTTTTGAAAAATTTGCATTGAACATTTTATTGCAATTTGCTTCGTTTTTCCAAAAATTTAATATTTGTATATTTAATGTTATTTTTTACAATTAAAACATAAATTATGCAGCCTATCTAAAAATTATTGGTGAAAAATTTGTAGCTCTTTTTTGGAAGAGCAACTTTTGTGAATTCAAATTTTTTATTGAATTTTTGATTTAAAAAATAATGCAAAAAGTTGTTATAATAATCTTGTAGGGTGTTCAAAATTAAATGTTTTTCTCTCCTTGACTTTTTTTATATCGTGCATTGTTTGGCTTAAGATGATAGTTTACGTTTAATTTTTAGAATTTTGTAAATACTATAAATCTGATAATTTTTTTTTATCAAAAAAAGTTATAAGAATCATTTTATTTTTATTTTATTGATACTGATGATCGTACATGGAATTTTTAAATCTTGAAAAAGTTGGTATCAACAAATTTGAAAATGCTCCAACTTTTTAAATTTTTATCCAAAATATTGTTAAAAATTCATGTCTGAATTTTCAACAAAATGGTTGAATTCTCACAACCCAAAATTTTTAATTAAACATTAAAATTTTCAACACAATAAATCAATTTTCAACCGAAGAAATAAATTTTTAAAATTAAAAAAATTATTTCCTTGGTTAAATATTCAACTATTTCCTGAAAAATTCATTTTTGGATAAAGTTTTGTTCTGTTTCTTAATAACTGAACTATTTTGTTGAAAATCCTTTGTTTGATGGTTAAAAATCATACCATAACTAAAAATTAATATGTTCCATTTTTTGTTGTAATAAATCGTTTTTTATCTGCAAACTCAACTATTTGGATAAAAATTCATCTGCCTTGTATAAAATTAATTTTTTATGAATGACTAAATGATGGTTTTTTTATGAATTTGATTAAAAATTAATGAATTTTGTCCAAAATTAATTTTTTTGTAGAGAATTAATGTTTTGTTTTTGAAAATTTATGTTTTTGGTTGAAAATAAGTCTTTTTTAGTAGATAATTAATCTTCTTGGCTAAAAATTCATCTTTTTGGTTAGTAATTCAACTTTTCAGTTAAAAATGTAATATTTGGGTTGAAAATTCATTGTGTTCGGTAAAAGATGAATCATTTCCGTCAAAAATGTATTCCTTCTTGGTTGGGAGTTCATCTTTATGGTTAGAAATTAAACTATTTGGTTAAAAATTTAGGATTTGGGGTAAAGCTTGATAATTTCTATTGTAAATGTTTCATTAAAATTTCATTCATCAATTCCATTGCAAAATTTTCATTGAACATCTTTTTGGCCTAGCAGTTCAACCAATTTGTTAAAAATTAATTTGTTGTGGACAAAATTCACAATTTTCGTTTAAATACATTTTCTTGGGCCCAAATTCATTTTTTTAGTTGATAAACAATCTATTTGGTTACAAATCCATCTCTTTTTTTGAAGGTTTAGTAGAAATTTTTTTGAAATTCATATTTTTGAGTTTAAAATTGAACTATTTCGTTGAAAATTCGCCATTAACGGTTGAAAATTAATTTGTTTTCACTAAAGAAATTTAATCTTTCACCTTTGGTTTAAAATACAAAATTTACCTTATTTTTAGTTGAAAATCGGACTTTCTTGGTAGAAAACTAATCTTTTTGATTGAAGGTTCATCATTTTAGTTAAAAGTTTAGTTTTTTGCTTGAAAACTTATTTGATTTGTGTTAATTATTTTTTATCACTTGAAAATATCAATTCTTTTAATTAAAAATGTAACCATTCGATTTGTTCTTTTTGGTTAGAAATTTAATAATTATTTTTAAAAATTCATTTTTCTCCATGAAAAATTAATCATTTTTGTTAAAAATTTATTTCTGTGGCTTAAAATTGATTTATTTTGTAAAAAATTCGTCTTTTTGATAGAAAAATCACCTTGTTGGTTGAATATTCGTCTTTGTAGTTAGAAATTCAACTATTTGGTTCAAAAAAATTTTTAAGGGAAAGGTTCATAATTTTAGTTAAAAAATAAACCTTCTTGGTTGCAAATTTATATATTTTGTTAAGGTTTCTAATTTTTTACTAAAAAATTATTCACTTTAATTGTAATTTCACTCTTTTTGTTTAAAGTTAAACTATTTGGTTAAAAATTCAGTTTTTGGGGGAAAGATTGATAATTTTTAATTAAAATGTTTCTTTTTGGGTAGGTATTTATCTTTCTGGTGGAAAATTCATAAATTTTTTTAGATTTGTTTTTTTGGTAAAGAAAATTAGCATTTTGGTAAGAAGTTTAACCAATTTGTTAAAAATTAATTTTATTCAGAAAGAATTTATTAATCACGTTTAATCTTTTTGTTCAAAAATTAATTTTTTTATTTGATGAAATCATCTATTGGGTTAAAAATTCCCCTCTTATCTTGAAGATTTAGTAAAATTGTTTTTTTTTAATAAAAATTTTTTTGTTTAAAATTGAACTATATCAATAAAAATTCGGCATTATTTGGTTGAGAATTTGTCTTTTTGGTAGAAAATTAATTTTCTTTGCTAAAAATGCATCTTTCGGGTTAGAAATTCAATATTTTTGTTAAAAATTAATTTTTTTTTTGGTGCAAGATCATTTATTTTGTTTAAAATTCGTTTGTGTGTCTCAAATTAAATTATTTTGTTGCAAATTTGTCTTTTTGATGGAAAATTTATCTTGTTGGTTGAAAATCAGTCTGTATGGTTAGAAATTCAACTTTTTGTTTCAAAATTCTTTTTTTGGGGAGGAAAGATTCATAATTTAAAATTGAAAATTAATCTTCTTGGTTGAAAATTCATATATTTTGTTAAAGAGTCGACTTTTTTCTAGAAAATTAATATCTTTGATTGTATTGTTACTTTTCTTGTTATAAATTGAACTATTTCGTTAAAAATGCAGTTTTTTTGGTAAAAATTTATAATTTTTATTGAAAATGTGTCTTTTTGGGTATAAAATTTATCTTTCTGGTGGAAAATTCATTTTTTTTAAGTAGAAAAAATGGATCATTTTCGTTCAAATTAATCTTTTTTCGAAAATTAATCTTTTTAGTTAATGAAATTTATTGGGTTAAAAATTCACCTTTGGTCTTGAGAGTTAGCAGATTTTTTTAAAAATTTGAATTCTTCAGTTTAAAATTAAATTATTTCGATAAAAATTCGTCATTATCGGTTAAAGTAACTTGTTTTAAATTGAATATTAATGATTTCAATTGAAAGTTCAGTTTTTTGCCAGAAAATTTATATGACGTGTTTAAAAATTATTTTTCAGTTGAAAACATTAGTTTTTTTAACTGAAAATTTAACTCTTCAATTTTTGTTTACGAGTTACTTTTTTTGGTTGAAAATTCAGGTATTTTTAAACAAAATTTCTTTTTTGGTCAAATCAGTTTTGCTCCGGACATTTATTCTTATTTATAAACACCATCAAACACGATTAATCTATGAACAGTAGAACCTCGATTATCCGAGGTAATGTGAGGGGGGGGGGGGATACCTCGGATAAGCGAAAACTCGGATAATACGGAAGAAGTAAAAATTTTCGGAAGATTGATCTATTTTTGATATATTTCAAATAGAAAAATAAGCATAAATATTTAGCGAATAAAAGTAAACAACTAACGAATGTGGAATTATCTTAAATAATTTATTAATAATCGCAAACTACGATAATATTCCGTATTATCCGAGCATACATTTTATTTAATGCGGAGAGCTAGGATGAGTCCCGTTGTCTCAGATAAAGCGGAGCCTCGGATAACGCGGAGCCTCGGATAATCGAAGGCCGGATAATCGAGGTTCTACTGTATTTTCATCTAAAACTGAGTTTCTGTCTAAATCCCCATTTTTTTCTAGTTTAGACCCAGCTAGCGCTATGGCGAAATTTCCACGCAGGTGTTAACGAAAAAGGAGAAAATTATAAAAGATAAGAATGTATTACGAGAACATAAAACATAACATCTTCGCAAGCACATGCGCAATATAGATTTTACAACTTAGGTTGGGTATATTGATAACAATCTTTATTTGAGAAATGAAATGATTACATTATTTTCTTTAATTGAACAGCTTTCCACGTAGCAATTTTTGTCAAGATGGCCGAATCTGATGCATTCAGCAACCAATCAGTGGTCTCGGTTATAAATAGAATTTTTCTTATTGGTGGTAAATTTTAATCATTCTGAAGGTATTTTTTGGGAGTCATGGTGATGAGTAATATATTCCAAATGAGTGAATGTATTCCAAATTTATCAGTGGAAGTTTACGAAATCTATTAGAAAAATGAAGATCGTTATGAGGACTCTTACATTTGTACTCACTATTTTTTTACATTTCTGCGGTAAGTATATTCAACGTAATATAAATCACAATCTAAATATGAAATGTTTCCAAATTCAAATTTGCTTAAGGTCAAGCTATAACTTAAAAAATTATTCAACCCTTTTAAACTATCTTTTACTGTTTTTTCTTTCCAAACTTTTTTATTTCAGGTCCTTAACATTCTCGGTAAATGATATTATACCTTATTTATAAGGCTTTTATCAATTAATTATTTAATTGCAAACATTTAGAGTTTATTTAAAAAATCTTTAAGACTGCCTATTCTATTTTCACCGCTTCTCGTAAATTGGTCTCAATATTGTATTTTTAAGTTTCAAATATGTAAACTTTTTATTGTTGTTATTTCGCTTAGAAAATCTATTTATCAAAGTAGATTAACATAAATACTGAAAACCAATCAAATATCGCCCCGCGCTTTTACAAAAGATGCTATTGTAGCCAAGATAATAATGAAGAAGTTCAAATTTCCCGCTAAAATCATTTCCCTCTCCGACTACTCATAGCTCCTCACTCTCTCTTCCCCTTTTCGAATTTCGTTTCCCCTCCCGTCTTTCATCCCCACTTTCCCCATCCACACTTCCCCCATGCCCACTTTCCTCACCCCCATTTTCCCGATTTTTACTTTCCCTATTCCCATTTACAGCACTTTTCCAATTGTCCTACTAGGTCGTCGTAAATGCGCATGCGTCGTTGAGCGCGGGCTTATTTAAAATGAATAAATTAATTTTCTTTCTCTTCTGACATGAAATTATAGTTGAATGATAGATTTATCAATAAAGTAACATTTCCCAAGTACAAAATAAAAATTAAATCGGTAAATTTTTAGCTTAAAAAGTTAATTTTGAACAAGAAATGAATCAAATTTCAACAAAGTATATTTGTATTTTCAACCAAAAAAGTTGAATTTTGAATAATTTTTGAAAATTTTTAATATGAATTTCAAATAAGAAGATTAATTTTAAAATGTAAAAATTAAATTTCTACCAAAAAATACAATTTTCATACGAAATAATAATTTTCAACTAAAAATGTTATAGTGGCATTTTTGATTAGAAAGACAATTTTTTAACAAATCATAGTTTCTTAAAATTGTGCCTCGATTTGCAGTTACTGGGAAATTCGGAAACGTACTTAAAGATAAGTAATTCAAAGCAACTCATTATAATTTCACGATAAAAGAAAGAAAACAAAGGAAATTTAAGCCTACAAACTAAAAATAACGCCGAAATTTTGAACCGGGCCGGGGGAGGGGGATCGCTTTTTATTGTAAATTCAATGATACAGGCTTAAATAAACACACAA
>NC_046661.1:80093008-80111088 GCF_010883055.1 Belonocnema kinseyi | reverse complement strand
AAAAATCTCTATCCCATCCACACACTACTCCTTTCCCCTGCCGAGTGAGTCACGCCTACCCCGAAAGGGAAATGGCTTAATGGTGTAATAATAATAATAAGAGTTTACAACTAAAACATTGAATCTGTAAGAGAAATAGTTCAATTTTTAAACAAAAAATAACTATTTACTAAAAAAGATAAATTGTCAACCAAAACTTAAACAATTAAATTTACGTTAAAAAATCAATGTTAAACAAACAGCTGAATTTTTAATTAAAAATATCGAATTCTTAACTCTTGAATTTTTAACTTTGAAAAAGATGAATTCGCAACGATCCATGTAAAAAATTGTCTATTATAATTCGTAAAACCAATTCTGAAGGTTTTTTTTTTTAATATAGAAAGGTTTCTCGTCTAACATTTTTTAAATCCGTGTCTTAATTCTACCGAATCCACTAAAAATCTTATTATTATTAAATCGAAATTTTCTTTTACAATTAAAAAATCTTAAAGCTCTCATTTTTAAATTATATTTATTTAAATTATAATTTATAATAAATATAAAATTATTATTTCTATAGATAAGAGAAGTTATAAATAGTGTCAAATAAGACGAAAATATGATAACTGTAATTAATAAAAAAGCATGAAATATATATTATATTATAGTTTATAAAACATTAAATTCCAAAATTTTTAATAAAAATAAAAAGTCATATTCATTTATTTTATTATATAGGATTTTACAAAATATTATGAAAAATTCCAGTGTTTTTAAAAGATGTTTAGAACTTTTAGAAGCTGGGAAAAAATGAAGAAATATTTGATATATATTCGAAAATCTTTTCGAGTTTTCAAATATTTTTAATCTATTTAAAACGTCTTAAATTCCTGAAAATATTTTTAACTGACACGAATTTTTCTCAAGATTTTCAAATATCATTCAGAATTTAAAAAAAATACCTTACTATCTTCTAAATTTATCCAACAATTTTAAAGAAATTTGTGTATTCTCTTAAAAACTGTCGAAATTATTTTCAATTCTACTAAATATTTCTTCAATTTACCCAATTTTTGTTTGTTTTTATTTTTTAATCATACCAAATTAAAACATTTTGCTTTAAAATCTTCTAAACTATTTTTAGAAATTTTAGGAAATCGTTTGTTATGTTTAAACATCTTCTTCAATTTTCTTTTATAGTTCATTTTTCAAAATAGCAAATTATTAAAAAATTTTCATACGAATATGAGAAAAATTCTTTTGTTTTTAATCTTATCAGACCTTGTAAATCTAAACCTTCTAGTTTCTAAAAATTATTCAAGTTTTTTTTTTTGCATTTTTTGTTTATTCTACAAAATTGTAAAAATTGCGTTGAAATCTTTCACATTCTTCTTTGACTGTTCTTGATATCTTATAAGATTTATTCAAATAATCTATCCAAATTAATTTTTCAAAATAAAAATTATTTTAATTTTTCCTAGTAACCTGAAAAAATGTGTTTCATTTTCGTGAAACTTTACATGATTGAGACAAAAACTTTATAAGTTTTAACCACTTTTAAATCGTTCATTTTTTGAAAATTGAAAAAAATGGTAATTCTTCCATATTCTTTTAACCCAAATCTTAAAATTTTTTAAACTTGAAATCGGTCTTTAAAATACAACCTTAAACATTTGGTATAAAACCAACCATACACCTAGAAGATTAATAACATTAATGCAAAAGAATTTGTTTCTATATACATTTTTAACATTATTTTTTCAACTAAAAATAGAAGAATTAAATATTTAGTTAAAACGATCAATTGAAAAAAAATAATTCTCAAAAAAATAATTCAATTTTAAACCCAAAAGATGATTTTTTTACCTTAAAAGATATAGTTTCAATCAAATACATGAATTTTCAACTAAAAAAGATAAATTTACACAATAAAAACTAGAATAGTGTAATTTGCAGTTGGAAAAGTACATTTTTAAAACGAAAAACGTGTTTTTAGCGAAATTAATTAATTTTTAACTCAAAATATAAATTTTGAAGCAAAAATCGAATAGTTACATCTTCATTAAAAAAAATAATTTCTTAACTAAAATTTTTTCTACTAAAATTTTTTCTACTAAAATGATAAATCTTCAACTAAACCAAAATTTAATTTTAAACCAAATACGCGAATTTTCTACTAAAAAGATAATTTTTCGAACAAACATAAAATTCCTTAATTTTCAATTAGTAAAATAAATTTTTAACCATTAAAGAAACGCATTTTCAACAAAATAGTTCAATTATCAACAACAGAAAAAGTTTAAACTAATGATAGTAATCTTCTAGCAAAAAAGTCGAATTTTCAAAAAATAGTTAAATTTTCACCTAAAACAGATAAATTTTTGACTAAATTCGAATAATTAAATTTTTAGTAAAAAATTTAGTTTTTTATAAAATTTGAATAAATTTTCAACCGCATAGTATAACTTTTAACCAAGTAGATTCAATAGGAAAGTTTTTCAACAAAAAGGTGAAATATTCTCCCTCGAATTCGAATTTTCAATAAAATACAGGAATTTTAAAACAAATACTTCAGTTTTCAACTTAAGAATTTTGCTATTACAGAAAAAAGTAACATTTTCTCGATTATTTCGAAAACTAATAAAGTCATCACATTTATTAATCGGACTAAAATATGCGCAATTAAATATTATATTGTGATATTTTATTAAAAAATTCAAATTTGACCTGAAAAAAATGTCCCAGGTGCCAATTAAAATTGCGATGTTTCGAACGTGTCCCCTTTTCATCGCACATCGGTTCAATTGAGTTGAAAATACACTTTTTTTTATTATCCTTCTTTTGAACAAAAAATGCAACTGTTTAGTACACAATTCAACTGTTTCATCAAAAATTAACTGTTTTGTTCATAATTCCTGTTTTTGGGGTGAAAATTCGTCTTGTTAGCATAAAAGTTCAACAATTTAGTTCACAATTTTTAATTCTCTTAAAAATTAATGTAAAAACCAACTACAAAAAATTTATCAGTGGGTTAGAGTGAGGAAAAAATTTATAATAATGTTATAAACGAATTAATTAACAAAAGTAATTTTTTCGTGATTTGAAACGATTAGCTAATTTTGACCCATAGCTTTTGCATAAAGTATCTCAGATAATGATGTGCGCTTACAATAAGTTAAAAATAGCTAATGATTGTTAATTTTTTAAACAATTTTTATAAACAAATGTACATTTTGACAATTTTTTGATAAAAAGGCTTGATTTTTTTGCGGAATCAACTTAAAATGTTTTTTCTAAGACTCCTTGCTATAATATTTTTCATAGTGACCAAAAAATCTGAATTATTTAAACAATTTCTATGAACAAATGCGCATTTTGGCCATTTTTTTCATCAATAGGCTTAATTTTTTTTCGGAATTAATTCGAAACATCTTGCAAACGAATTTATGCTAACATATTTTTAATAGTGACAGAAAATTAGAATTATTTAAACGATTTTCATTAACAAATACATTTTTTGACCATTTTGGACCAAATGGACAAAAATCTAGTGACCGTCCAATTCTTCATGAATCGTAAAATTTTTTGGTTACTACGAAAAATATGATAGCAAGGGGTCTTAGGAAAAACATTTTTATTTGATTCCGCAAAAAATCAAGCCTTTTAATCATAAAATACAAAAGAATTAGAAGAAATGGTATCATGGAAAAGTTTAGCAACTAAAAGTTGTAAGTTTGTTGTTAAATAACAAATTTATGTTAAGTAAAAATAAAAATCGCTTATTGTTTAATAATATTTAATTGCAAAATGAGGTAAGTCGATAATTGGGTTTTCTTGGTTTGCCGGTAAAAAGTATCAAGGTAACTTCAAGTTTTAAACAACTTGAAATGAGTGATTTGTTTAAAAAATTTTATTGAAGTTGTTTGGAAAATTTCATATAAATTCGTTAAAAATTTCCTTAATTATTCATATCTGGAAAAAGTACTCAAAGCCTACTCCCAAGTTGATCTTCGAGAAGGCTGCCTGTCCTATAAATATGAACTAATTTCAATAATATTTAGCCGAGTTAGAACGATTTAATTTTAAGAACTTACTCAAATCAGAAAGAAACTTTTATTCGGTATTTCGCTTTTATTTTTCAAAATAAACGTTTGACAAAAAAAATGGTTATAGGAAAAAGTTTTATTTCCTTATTCTCTACAGTTCTAAATTTTCAAAAAATGGATTTTTCGATTTGGAAAATTTTCTTGTTTAAAAACGCTTGGACAATACTGTTACGCATGCTCGAGCGTCGGAGAGGTTTTTGCAACCGGCGACACAATTGTGAAGAAATGGATACAGCAGAAATCGAGCTGCGGTGTGCCCACTTCCATGTATTTAGAGGAGGTACTTTTAGATTGTGGCAAAATTCAAGATCAGCGCCACCTAGAGGACGTAGCAAGAACTATTGTCTAGAGCAACGACCCCCTCCCTTCCCTTCTCATCCTAATTTGTTGGCTATGTTGACTTCTCTTTCTGAAATAAATACATGCATAATAATAGCCAATATAACAAACCAAAAATTGAACAAAACAAAATCTAATATCGGTCCCCTGCAATCATATGTTTAAGTCTGTTGCAATCGATCTATCATAAAACGATTCCAAAAGACTTTAACATTTGATTGTTCATTCTATCATAAAACGATTTCAACAGACTTTAACATTTGATTGCATTTGATCGATTATCGATTTGATTTGTTTCCATTTTTAGTTTGTGTTATCGGTGAAAATCCATTGTGAATCCAAGTTCATTACCCAAAAAAATATAATTCTTGCAGCTACAGTGAACTTGAGCAGACGTGAGCAGACGATAGAACTTTTATCGTCTGCTCAAGTTCATTTTGAATATTGAACTCACACGAGCGCCATCTAGGGGACGTAGCAATTACTACAATTCTATCGCCACTTTTCCTATAGGAGTGGGCACACCGTGAATCGAGCCCAGATTTTACGGTTACAAACTGGGAATGATGCTTATTACTCGGAGGAGTATGAATTTAAAAAAAATGTAATTGCTTCCAGTTTAGTACTTCGTTTCAGAATTTTAAACTGTTTCATTGTGAACTTGATTTTTTATTTTGTTATGAAATTTTTTTGTTCTTTTCACAGATTTGAATGCTACTTTAAGAGAACGTAGTCCAAACCTCTCCCCGCCAAGACTAGTACATAACCCACCAGCCGGCTCAGATAGCCTACCACACAGAGAGGTCCGTTATGGGCACTTGTTGATCAAGTTGTGGCTGGATCGTCAAGATCCAACCAGAGTTGTAAAAGTGGACTATCTGGATACTGAATCTTCGGATCCAGTATCAATTACTCTGAACCATTTTATCGTCAAACTTATTGATGTAGGAGGCTTCAAAATTGTGGGATATTTAGAACACGATGAAACAATTTTCGCAGTCAGAGCACCAAACCCTAATGGTAAATTATTCTTTTATCACAAAATAGACTTATGGTATGAAACGTCAAATAATTATTTGATTTTCATTTTTTAAAAAAATCGGTTTTGAATTTATAGAAAGAAAATTTTTATCATCGCAAATATGAATTTAAAATCATTTCTAATGTCCTAATGTACTTTACTATTATTATTTATTATGCACAATTATAAACAAAAACAAAACAAAATGGTGCATTTCAAATAAACGCGCCAAAGGTCACAAATCTAGTTTAGAGTAGAGATCCTGGGGTGCGTTCGAGGGGACCACTCGGGTGCACCCGTTGCCGTTCCACGATGCTAGGTGAGTGTTGGGCTTCACGCGGTTGAACCAGGCGCGAATCCAGAGGGGGGTTTACGGCGGCTTGCCCCCCCCCCAAGTCCAGACTCGAATTTTGCAAACGAGATAATTAAAGTTTATTATATATAATACTGGAAAGCCAATTTTCTGCTTGAATACGGTTGTAGAGAAAATATCAATTCTCAGCGCGTACTTTTCAAATGTAGTGCTCATTTTATATCTTGTAGTTACGTGCAGATACTTTGGTAAGGTATATCAATGTACAGTGTATTCCCAACACTGGCACTGTCACTCTCGCGTCGTATTGACATGCGGCAAGAGAGCCTGACAGCCAATGTAGATTCAAGGTCTCGAATTCTCTCATGGATGTATGGGACATCATTTTATTGTGAATAACCATTTAAGTGGAACAGGGGGCGAACTCGGCTGATTGCGAGATTTGTGAGATTACTTTTAACAACAATCAATAATGGTAAATATTTTATTTCTGTATTCTGACTATTTTAAGGCGACTTTAGTTTTTTGAAGATAATTTTTTTCAAGATTCTTCATTCTTGGCTTCGTTATAAAAAGAAAATGTTTGCCGTTATGATACCAAAAGTGCAAGCTGATATCAATAACTGAAGAAATGCAAAAATCAACTAGTGATTGCAATGGAAAAATGTCAGAATTATTTAACTATATATTATTTTAATTGATAATTTAATAAAAAATTGTTAAGATACCAAGCACGAAATATGTATTATCATTCTAGAAGAAAGGAATTGGGTTCTGAAATATCATGATTCAGGGTGACCGCTGGACCGGGAAACTGGGAAATTACCGGTAATTAAATTAAATTTTTAAATTTTCAATTTTTTAAATTAAATTAAATTAATTAAATTAAAAGCTTTTGTGGTGGAAATTTTTTGACAAAAAACGTTTTAAGTTGATCAACTGTAAATATAAATTCATTAATGATTTTTAAAATTGAACTGTAGTTTGTGAATTCGAAATTAAACAATAATTGAATGATTTTATGGGGCGATTCTAAATTAAATAAAATAAAAAAATTACAGATTTTGACGTTAAAACCTTAAGTACTTCAATTCAAAAGACTTAGTAGTTAATCAAACGTAAACTTCCGACTGTAAATTTATAAACATTCTGTTGTTTCAGTTGAAAATATACGATTTTAACCTTTTCAATTTAAACATTTTTAATTAAGAAAAATAGCAATTTTTTAATAGTCAGTAATGTTGGAGTGTTTATTTAAAGCGAAATAATAAAAACTAAACAATTCGAAACTAAATTATTTAAAACAGAAAGCCTTGAATCGTTAAAATTTCAAAGAGCTCAACTCAAACTTAGAACATCACAATGTTAATTTTATTGTTCCGTTCAAACAATTTTTTATTTTTGAGTGTAAATGTTGAATTTTGATGTGTGAATAACAGATAAAAATGTATTCATTCATAAAAAATGGGAGTAAGCTGAGGAAATACTTTTAATTTTTCTATTAAAGTTGTGAACTTTTTGAGGATTATGAAAGGTTTTCATATAGTAAAAAAATTGTCTTAGGATTCCTGGTAAAATTCAAAATTATGTTTTTATTTCGAAAAATTAATTTCAGCAGCATATTAAGGAATATTTAAAAACAATATCAAATTTTGATGAATAAATAATAATTCAATAGTTATGAATTGAAAAAATAGGAATAAGTTTAAGAGATATTTGGAAGTTTCGAACAAGTTTAAAAATACAGTGAAACTCTTCAATAGCCCTTCTGGGGGTGGGCTTTACTTAGTTAGTTCACACCCAACGTCAGCCCCGAAATCGGCGTTATAGAAGAGTTTCACTGTAAGTTCAAACTTTAAAGGATATCAAAAAATTTTTAACAAAATGTAGATTTTTTAAGATTTCAAACAAAAAAAGTTACATTTTGAAAGCTTTTAAAATATAAAAAAAATTTATTCAGATTCCTCACAAACTTGACAATACTTTTTAATTTTGAAAAATTAATTTCAAGAGAATATTTAAAACGATTTTTAAAAATTTGCAAAACTGTAAACATAATAATGTAAAGACTCCAAAGCATTAAACAGGAAATGTCGATTTTTAAAGATTCTAATACAAAATTTGGTAGGTTTTTAGGCATTTCAAAAGATTTCGAGATCATGAATTCTTTTGGAGGTATCCGGAAAAATTAAAAAAAAATTTTTTAGTCAGAAAATATACTTTTATAAAATGTTTTAAAAGATTTAAAATAAAATAAATTCTATGTATAAATAACAATTGACCAATTATTCATTTGCAACGAATAAAAATAAAAATAATTTAACTTTTAATTTAAAAAGTGTTGGATAAAAAATTTTTAATCTTTCAGTTTTCAATATTTTACACTTAAAATTGCTTATATAATTTTTGGAAATTCATAAATTTCTTGATCTATTCTTCAATTTAGGACATTGAAAATGATAGCGCTCATTTATAAATAATACAAGTTTTGGTTCGTTAAAACGATTTTCTCATACAAATAATTGTTTAAGAACAAGAAAAAATCTGCCTCAGCCCGGATTTGAACTTGGCGAAGAATAACTTTAAAATGATTATTAACCTCCATCTTGAAAGTGGAGGGTAATTATTGTGTGCCCCCCCCCCCTAAGTCCTTCTCAAGCTCCGCGCCTGGGGTGAACAGTTTAGCGATCACTCGCGTAATGGGCGGGGGTCACTCGACGGGTGACTATTTCACCTACTGAAACTAGGTAGATGCAATTAAGTGAACAGTGAAATTGACTAAAGTTTAGTATCTTCATCATCTAATGTTTAGTTTCTTCATCACTTTTTACTATTACTGAACACATCATTGTTTGTAATAACAGTGGCCTCGTTACTGCAGCAGCAATTAAAATCTTCTTATCCTGTTCTTGCATTTGTTAAATTTTTGTGTAACGTAACCTCAATTGTCTTTCACGAAACATTAGGCGCCAAACATATACACCCGACGCACATTCAAGACCGTAACCGTTCATTGCACCGTCCCCCTTCCACTTCGCCCTAGTAAACTCCGCCCACTTCTTTAGTTCACACACATATTCACTGAAGTGGTCGCCTGGAACGCACCCCTGTAGGTGTAGTTGCGACGCAAGCTCACACAGGCTCACACAGACTTGTCACTGCGCATCGCAATTAGACCGGAACCAGAAGTCCTCATAAAGGGCGCGAAATTTTAATACGCGTTCACGTTTCAATGACAAAATACTCATAAATCGTGTTGTAATTAAAATGGTTTATCTTCAATAAAAAATTAATTTTAACCAAATAGGTGAGTTTTTAACCAAGAATAATATTTTTTTTTAACAAAAAATAGAATAGTTATGTTTTGAGCCAAGAAAATTTATTTTCATTAAAAAAGTTAATTTTCTGCCAAAATGATGAATCTTCAACCAAAAGAATCAGTTTTCTACGAAGAAATTCGAATTTTCAAACTAAAAATAAGGTAAATTTTATATTTTGAACTAAAGGTAAAATAGTAAATTTATTTAGTAAACAGATTAAGTTTTAATCGAAAATGAAGAATTTTCAACGAAATTGTTTAATTTAAAAAAAAATTTTTTTAAATGTCTACTGAATCATTAAGAAAAATAATGAATTGTGAAGCCAATAGATGATTTATCAACTAAAAATATGAAATTTTGAATAATAAGATGAATTTGAACCAAAATTATGAATTTTGTCTACAAAAAATGAATTTCTAACAAATTGGTTGAACTTCTGACCAAAAAGATAAAGTTTTTACCAAAAAAGACACATCTTGAACAAAATGAATGAATTTTTAACTAAAAAGATAAATTTTCTACTGAAACAGACACATTTTCAATGAAAATTAAAAATCTTTACCCCAGAAACTGAATTTTTAACTTAATAGTTCTAATTCCAGCAAAAAAGGTGTAATTGCGATGAAGGAGATTGATTAAAAAAAAAAGTTAAATCTTCAGCAAAATATATAAATTTTAAACTAAAAATGTCAATGTTTCTAACCGCGAGGACAGGTGTGTACGCAATAAAGTAGTCAAAGTTAGAAAAGTAAAAAGGGTTTTATTATAAGTCAAGTAAGCTCTCTTTATTATGCGTGCGTATGCTAATGAGTGTATCGGCAGACTGACTTGCCGTAGCGCTGACTGATTCATAGTAGTGGAGAGGTGTGAGGAGGGGATATACAGAGCAGGCATGAAGGCGGGCGCTTCAAATATTTAACACTCCCTCCCGACCGCTTTCATCATGATCATCTCATCACCTTATCACAACTTGAACGCACTTCAACTTTTAGGATCTTTCTGAAAATAAGATAAACATAATTTGCAATCAGTATTCAAAATTTGTTTCATTAACTTATTATGTAAGTCACGCGCTAGAGGTTTTGTAAATATGTCAGCCAATTGTTCTTTGGATCTCACCCATTCCAGTTTTATGAGCTTTCTAGCCACACATTCTTTAACAAAATGCTCTTTAACCTCAATCATGTGACGTATTTTGTTCCCATCATTTGTTTCAGCTGTTTGTACAGCAGCTTTATTATCGCACGATAAATTCATAGGAAGTAATTTTTCAGCATCTTTCAAAATGAGTCTCAATGAACCATATACAGACAACATTTCTCTACTTGCATCGCTCATGGCAACGTATTCAGCATCTCCGGTAGCAAGAGCTACATATGTTTGTTTATGAGTTCGCCAATTAATGGTATCGCCAAACAATTTAATTAAGAAGCCACAAGTAGTTATAGAGTTTTTGCAATCTGCAAAACTAGCGTCAGCAAAACCATCCAACTTGTCGGATTTACCTTTATACACCAGACTGAGACTTTTAGTTCCTTTCAAGTATCTAAATATTCGTTTTACCATAGCCCAATCACTCTCCTTTGGATCTATTTGATGTCTGCTCAGTACATTCACGGTGAATGAGATATCTGGCCTTGTCGCACCTGCCAAATAAAGTAAACTCCGCACAGCTTCTCTGTACGGCACATTCTCAGCAGTTTGAGTTTTTATGAGCAAATCTTTATTGTATTCTGTCTCTCTCAATTTTCTTTCTCGGTTAGCAACTTGGTTAGTAACCATGGGTGTGCTTTTGGGATGAGAATGACTAAAACCAAATCTTTGCAAGATTTTATCAACACATTTTTCTTGGCTTAACTCAATAGTTTTATTTTTCCTGTCTCTCTTTATGTTAATACCCAAAAATTCTTTAGGTTCGCCAAGTACAGTCATTTCAAATATATTGCTCAATTTTTCTTGAACTTCTTTCATTTTGTTTTTGTCATTACTCACCAATAATATATCGTCCACGTACAGTAAGAGAAGCAGCAGCTTCTTACCAACGTGCCAAGTGAATAAGCATGGTTCGAAATCGGAATTTTTCAAATTTAACTTCAGTACTTCCTTAGTGAATCTATCGTACCATTTTTTAGGACTGACCCGCAGACCATAAATGGCACGCTCTAATCTGCACACCTTTTCATTTTTTACTTTGTTTGAATAATTAGTGCCTTCAGGAATTTCCATGTATATTTCCTCATCAAGTATTCCATTCAAGAATGCAGTTTTTACATCAAATTGGCAAATCTCAAAGTCATATTTATTTGCAATGGCAAGTACTGCACGCACCAGCGGCAGTCGAGAGACTGGAGCATATGTCTCTCGTATTTCATAGATATTTTTGTCTTTGAACCCACGCACCACAAGTCGAGCTTTGTATTTAACACACCCATCAGCTCCCATTTTATGTTTGAATAGCCATCTAGCATCTATCAAAGACACCATTCGGCCTGTTTCAGTTTGACTGGGTCTATCAACAATTTTCCACACATTATTTTTCTTCATGGAATTCAATTCCTCATTTATTGCTATTTGCCATTGCTGTTTTTCTTTATATGCCATAGCTTCTTTATAATTGCATGGATCAGAATTTATGTCACATAATAGAGCATGATATACATCGTCAGGTACATCGTCAAGTATTATCCCACCTTCATTGTCATGTAATAGCGATTCATGTTCGATTGGACAAGAAAACAAAGCACTAGCTTTTAGGTTTTCATCAACTTGTAAATTTGAGAAACTAATATCTTGAATTGATATGTCAGCAGACTTTGATATTTCATTCTTTTGATCTACTTTTGAATCTTTAACCATTTTCTTTGGCCTTCCTCTTTTTCTGACTATCTCTTCCTCCGTTTTTGACAATTCATTTGGGTTTTCAACCTCTTTTTCAAACTCAATAAACCACTTATTTTTGTCTATCTCTTCCAAAACAGGAGGCAATGCTTCTATAGAGTTTTTCTCATATTTGTCGCCATTAACAAGCTTTTCATTAAATCGAGCGTTTCTACTTTCATAAATTTTGTCATCTTCCGGCCTTAAGAATTGATATCCTGTGGGGGTGTATCCCACCAAGATCATTCGCCTGCCTTCCGCTCGAAATTTTGGTCCCACCTTTCTTTGTACTTTAATGTACGCCAAGCAACCAAATCTTTTAATTTGATTAATATCATAATGGTGGTTAGGAGCAAACTTTCGTAGTGGGGTCATCATATTATTTGACATTTGCGGTGTTCGATTGTATGCGTACACAGACGCATTCATTGGCAAGTCCCAGAGATTTTCAGGAAGTTTTGCATCATACATATATGATCTGATCTTATTTTGCAATGTTAAGTTAAATCTCTCGCTCACACCATTGAGTTGTGGAGTATCTGGCGGGGCTAATTGAAGTTCCGCACCTAACTTCTTTAGCACTTCAATTGTGTAAACACCTGTATATTCAGTGCCTTGATCAGGTCTGAGATAACACACCTTCGCATCGTATCCAACCAGATTCCTCGCACTCCTCACAAACATTTCAAAACAGATGCCTGTTTCGCTTTTAGCTTTCATAGCATAAGCCATGGCTAATCGAGAGTAATCATCGATGAAGACTGATATAAATCGATAACCTTTGGGATATGTAGCAGGAGAAATGGGTCCCATTACATCAGAGTGAATTATTTGAAGAGGAGCAGTAGCACGACTACGCGTCATTTGAAAAGGCAGTCTTTTAAATTTAGCTATATGACACACCTCACAATCCAGAATGGATTCATCAAATATAGCTTTACTCAACTCTTTATTTTCAGGAAATTTTGACTGCAGTGCTTTTAAGTAAGCAATCGATGCGTGACCGAATCTAACATGCCACAACATGGCTTTGTTATTTATCCTGAATTTTAAATTTTCTTTAGAAAATTGAGACTCTATTTCCGTGATCTCTACTACAGGCGCCTCTTCAATATCATGAACTTTTCTATCCCAAATAGTTATATCAAAATTTGACATTTCATATGGTTTAGTATTTGCATTTTCTCTCTTCTCAGTCTCTGTACTCGCACCTGATTTATCATTACTCTCTTTTTCTTCACTCTGAATATTTATTATATTTTGTTCAGTGTCTATTTCCATAGGAGTTTGTAGTTCATAATTTTGTTGTAATTTTACTTTTGCAGTTACACTCCTTGTCATGTATCTTTTTGTATTTGCTTCAGTCATATTTGCCAGTACTCGCCTATGTATCGAACCAGGAAAATTTGTGTCATTGCCATTCTCTATATTTAGTTCTACAATCCAGTATGGGCTATCATACACACCTATGATAAACAAATCATTAGAAACTGGATCAAAAATGTCAATTTTCTTCCTATCCAAGTATATTGCGAGTCCCATTTCGGCAAATTTTCTCAATGACAACAAACTTTCTTTCAAGGCTTCAGCAAATATTACTTTATCGACCAAAAGCTTCTCACCATTTTCCAAAAAAATCTCGAAATTTCCCGCTCCCTCCGTTTTTAAGTCAGCTGAGTCATTTTTATTTGCACACTTGATCACACCTTGATCTGACTCCTTAAATGATTTAAATATTATTTTTGAATTAGTCAAGTGTTCAGTCGCACCTGAGTCGGCGAGAAACTTCGAAATATATTTGTCTAAACCTATTCTATTCGCACCAGTGACAAAGGCTTTTCCCTTATCATTACAGTAATTAGAAAATAAAGCAGTTTTGCACTCAAGTTGTGATTGCTCACATGAGTACTCACCTTGATTATTATTATTGTTTCCTCCTGCCGAATTTTCTTTCTTGGGCTGAGCAGATGGCTGATTCGCACCTTTTCCTCTGCCATTGTTATTGCTCTGCCCACGGTAACCACCTCTGCCTCTACCTCTGTTAAATCTACCCCTGGAATTACCTCTATGACCTCCCCTAAATTTTCCTCTTTTCGAATTTCCAGAGTAATCCCAATTATTATCAGACTGTCTCTTGAAGCCTCTCCCGCGACCCCGAAAAGAACCGCAAGA
The DNA here is from genome assembly GCF_010883055.1 of Belonocnema kinseyi. Classification (NCBI taxonomy): domain Eukaryota; kingdom Metazoa; phylum Arthropoda; class Insecta; order Hymenoptera; family Cynipidae; genus Belonocnema; species Belonocnema kinseyi. Next base: position 80,096,958 of record NC_046661.1, on the reverse strand, counting down.
TCGGCGAGGGTAATTATTTACATAATTACCTCGTCCGGCTCCTTGATTCGGACAATTGAGACTAATATGCCCTACATCCTCGCATATGTAACATACTTTATCACCGGGATTAGGACATTGGTCAGCCATGTGTTTGAAGCTACCACAATCATAGCAATGAAGCTTTTTCGATTTTGACGCACCTTTAATAGCAGCATTATTTGCTGCACGCACACCATTTGACCCACCTGCGGTGTGAGCTTCAGTAGCTTCGTTCTGCAGAACGAGGAGTTTAAGCTCTTCGTAGGACATTGGCTGACCATGTGTCTTTTTATAGAGAAAATCTAAGTTTTGAATAGAAGGAACAGACACCATAACGGCACTGTAGAATGCATCTCTCTTTTCATCGTCTGACAGAGGTTTAGCACCAGGGCTATTTTCGTAATTTCGAATGTTATCCTCGAACTTTTCACAAAACGCACCTGCTTTATTTGGTCCAGGAATATATTCCATGCTATAAATTTCTTTTCTCACCGTATGCGAGGATACATTCAATTCAAGTCTTAATTTCTTTCAATTTATTCATCATTTCCAAAGGATCTTTCAAATTGATGATTTTCGAATGATAACTTAATTCAATATGATTTATTAGAATATCTCGAACTTTGAACCTTTGATCTTCAAGAGTCTTTTTATCAATCGCAGTAAAATCAGTATTTTCATCAATTATATGTTGTAAATTGTTTGCTCTCAATTCAGATGAAAAATAATCAACAAAAAGTTCGTATTTCATATTAGTATTTAGCTTGTAATCGCGTTTAATATTGTTAGTATTTTTATTCAAAATTTCAAATTTCAAAGTATTTTTCATAACATCTAATTTTGCGTTACTATTGACTTGATGATTATTCTCAGTCACTCGCTTTACTTCGCTCTGAATGAATTTCATAATCTCACCTTGCAACCCTTTCTCCCCACTTGCTTGAACCTCACTGTCAGTACGATTTTTCTCTAACAATTTTTCTCTCACCTCATTATTTTGATCTAATGCATTTACCTTTACTGTGTCATTCGCACCGTCAGTTCCTTCAGTTCCTTCATCATAACCTTCAAACCATTCTTGCAACTCTGCAATTTGCTTGTTTTGTGCAGCGAGCTGCTTATTTGTCTCATCTAAATGGTTTTTCAAATCATCTCTCTCTTTGCTATAATTTTGTAAGACCTCTTTTAACGAATCAATTGTATTATATAACCTTTAGCATTTTTCTCTATAATACCGGTCAGTTGCGAAATAATTTGTTTCAACTCCCCTATTTGTGTTTCTTGTTTTACTATTTTATTTTGAACTAAAATCAAATTTTCTTGATCAGTTTTTGCAGTATCAATTTCAAATTGCTCAAATTCATTTTTCTTTAAATTTTCAAATTTGTATTTATTCCCCAAGTTAACCGTACTATATTCAGATATCAAAGGCAGAGATGGTTTACCGTTTTTCTTTTCATTTGTCATACCATCGAGCTTTTGCTGGACTTTCAGGTTCACGCTGTTCGCACCTATCACACCTTCTGTCTCACCCATTGTACCGGTACTCGCACCATTTCTCGCCTCACGATCGTTCACACCCTCGATCATCATCGCACCTTTCTGCTCGATGGTGACAGGTTCGGTTTGAGTCGTTCTTGGCATAACAACGGCTTCGCCGTCAATCATCAGTCCTTCCAGCCATTTTTCCAAGAGGTTCCAGTGTTCCTCAGCTGGTTCAGGAAACATTCTCTTCGCAGTAAAATATTTCTGCCCTTTCTCACATGTGAGTGTGAGTGTTTCGTCAGCCATGCTTAAGGTGATGACTTCATCTTTGTGAAGCACGTCGAGTTTGAAATTCCCCTCCAAATGTTTCCAAACATTTTTTAATGAGGGCTCCACTGTGGATTTTCAATTGATCAGTTAGTTGCAAAATTTAGGCCTTAAATGTTTGATTTTATTTACTTTATCATTTGGCAACGCACGCATCAAGATTTAAAATATTTTTTCTTAGACAATTCAACAAAACGCAAGCGCGCGCGAAAAGAGCTAGTCAAAACATAAAATCGACCTGTAGTCTTTTCTTTTTCTCTTTCTCCAGTTCTGTACACTCGAGTGTTGCGCGATACACTTTCACGCCGCTATCCTTTTTTTTTCTTTCTTTCATTCTCTTTTTCTTTCTAACTCTTCACGCTACGCACCCGCGCTCGCCGGCCGGCAACTTGTCTCAACTTGCGCGCCTTTGTTCTCAAAAATCGCACCATTGATTTTGCGCGTCACATTTTAATTTTAGATCTCGCCCCTTTTCCGTGCGTGCCAATTCCGGATTTCTACATTTTTAATTTTCAGATTTTCAAATTGTCACACCATGCAACTTTTAGCTTTTCACTATACAAATCTATAGATTTTCATAACGTTAAAAACTTTTTAAATCTTTTGATTTTATTTTTCTGATCGTGATCATTTGAAATAATTGATATATCTAGCTTTCTTTGTCATCTCAACTTTTGATGAGTTTTCGCACCTTATTTCATCATCCGCTTGATAAAGAAAGTAACTTACGTGATTCCCAACCTTTTTCAACCGTATCCATTTGTTCGAGGCACGAGGCGTTCAAACTATCGTCACCTATCTCACCATCCTTGCTCTCTTGCTTCTTTAGGTCCTTGTTGTCCGTCATCGCCTCGCCGTTGAAATTCGCCTTTTGAAATCATTTGTTGCACACACCAAAATAATTTGCGCAGTGGAAGCGTGCCGGGCTCATAACCTGTCAATGTTTCTAACCGCGAGGACAGGTGTGTACGCAATAAAGTAGTCAAAGTTAGAAAAGTAAAAAGGGTTTTATTATAAGTCAAGTAAGCTCTCTTTATTATGCGTGCGTATGCTAATGAGTGTATCGGCAGACTGACTTGCCGTAGCGCTGACTGATTCATAGTAGTGGAGAGGTGTGAGGAGGGGATATACAGAGCAGGCATGAAGGCGGGCGCTTCAAATATTTAACAAAAAAGATTAATTTTTTACGAAATTCATGAATCCCCCTCGCCCCATAAATGAATTTTTAACCAAATAATTGAATTTCTAACTATAAAGAAGAAATTCTAATAAAAAAACATAATTTTCTGTCAAAAAATACCAATTTCCAACGAAAAATATGATTTTCCAAAAACGTGGATTGATTTTCTACAAAAATTAACTTTTGACAAAATTAATCAATTTTCAATCCGATAGTTTTTTTTCGATAAAATATTCAACTAAAAACATCATTTTTAAACCAAACAGAGAATAGACTAAGGATATTAATTTGATACCAAACAAATACGAATTTTCAACGAAAAGGATGAAATTTCAAGTGCGAAAATTATTTTTTTTTCAAAATACGTAAATTTTTAACTAAAAAGTTGAATTTATAAAAAAAAAGATGAATTTTCAGTCAAAGAGATTAATTTTCTGCTAATAAAAGACGAATATTCAATTAAAAGGATGAGTTTTCAACTACGAACATTCATGTTCAACAACAAAATTAACTTTTGTCAAAGTACATGAATTTTTAATCAAATAGTTTAAATTGTAAACTGAAAAATATAATTTTAAAAGCAAAAATAGAATGGATTAAAAACATTAAATTATTACAAGAAGAAAGATGCACTTTCAATCAAAAAGATGAATTTTGAAACACAAACATTATATTACTTTTCTAAAAAATACATGGAATTTTGATCAAATAGTTGGATTTTCAACTAAAAAATATTAATTTTTAACCACAAAGTGAATATTTTAATTTTTAGTTATTGAAGTTATTTTGAGCCAACAAACGAAGAATTTTCAACAAAATAGTTCAGTTTTTAACAACACAAAAGAATAATTTTTATCTAAAAAATAAATTTTCAGCCAAAGAAATACATTTTTACACAAAAATATTAATGTTTGACCAAAAAAAAAGCATTTTCAAC
>NC_046661.1:80072652-80092908 GCF_010883055.1 Belonocnema kinseyi | reverse complement strand
CAAAATAGTGGAATTTTTAAAATGAATATATTAAATCAAACATAGAATAGTTCAAAATTCAGTTACAAAATGTTTTCAAACAATTAAGACAATTAAAAAAAAACATTATTTTTTAGCCAAAAACATAAATTTTTAATAAAAATGATAAATATTTCACCCAAAAAATTGAATTTTCAACTACGAACATCAATATTTTACCAAAAAAATTAACCTTGGACTAACGCATAAATTTTTAACCAAAAAATTGAATTTTCAACTACAAAAGATCACTTTTCAAAAAAATGTCAAATAATTAAATTTAAAAAAATGTTTAATCAAACGAAGAACAAGATTCGAACAAAATATTTTAACCAAGAAGATTAATTTTCTACTAATAAACACTAATTTTAACAAAATACAAGAATGTTCGGCTAAAAATGATAAATTTTGAACTAAACACGGAACAGTTAAATTGAACTAACAAATCTAACCTTTAAACACACAATAGAATATTTGTTTATTTTTTTCTCAATATTTCCATTTTCATATATTCAATACAGTTTTGATATGCTTATATTTTATTTTATCGTCTTCCTCATTTTATTTTTCAAAATTGTAATTTTATTTAAAAATTTGGTTTCAAAATCGCGCGCTTTTCATCATTTCTGGTTCCGGTTTAATCGTGGCTAATCCGGAACCAGAAGTCCACATAAAGGGCGCGAAAGTTTAATACGAGTTCACGTTCAATGCGTCCAATGCAAGATATGCGACTGTAGAGGGGTTCGGAAAATTAACTCGGTTTTAGAACAAAACTTCTTTTAACAAAAAAGACTATTTTGCAACTACTAGATAAATTTTTATGTCGAAAACCTATCTTTCTAGTAAAATGATAAATTTCTAATTTAAAAATTTTCTTTTAACCAAAAAGGTGAGTTTTCAAATGAGAACATTATTTTTTTAATCAAAGACGACGATTTTTCAATCAAATAAATGAATTTTCAACTGAAAAATATCAATTTTCAACAAAAAATAGAATAGGTAAACATTCAGTACAGTAAATCTATGTTTAACAAAAGCAATAAATTTTAAACTAAAATGATGAATCTTCATCCAAAAAGTTTAATTTTCTACCAAAAAGTTCGCATTTTCAACTAAGGCGGTAAATTTTATATTTTATATATGTATATGAATTTTTAACTAAAAATGAAACTAAATTTTCCAGAAATTAAATACGGAGTACTTAAATATTCAGTTAAAAAAATTTAATTTTTAGCAAACCAAACAAAAGAATTTTCAACCAAATTTATAAATGTTTAACTCTAATTATATATCTTTATTTTAAAAAAAATAGTTTTCGATCAAAGGATGAAGGTTAAATCATGAAGAATAATTTATTTATTGAACGACACAATTTATTTTTAACAAAATTCATGAATTTTCAACTTCAAAATATAATTTTTTAACGAAAAAGGAACAGTTATATTTTTAGTTAAAAAAATTAATTTTCGACCAAAAGAAAAAGATTTTCCAAGAAAACAATTACGTACATTTTAAACAGAAGAAACTAATTTCCAACAATGATTATGAATCTTGAATTAAAAAAAAAAAAAACAAATAGTTGCATTTTAGACCAAAAAGAAGAATTTTAAATCATAAAGATTAATTTTTCTACCAAAAAGAAGTGATACCAAATATAGAATGGCTATATTTACAGTTTAAAATTTTTTATTTTTAACCTAATAACGAATTTTCAAAAAAACTGGTTAGAATTTTAACGATAAAAATTAATTTTTAAGACAATATACAAACTTTGAATGCAAAATTGAATAGTTTACTGAATATATAACTATTCAATTAAAATTTTTGATCATTTTGGTAAATAATTCACCTTTTTATTTGACTTTTTCATTTATTATTTTATTAAATTATTATTAATTTTTTAAATATGAATTCATCTATTTCATTTTCGGGTTGAAATTGATCTTTTTTAGTTTAAATTTCATGTATTTTGTTATAAATTTGTCTTTCTTGGCAAAAAATGATTCTTCTTGTTTGGAAAATTATATTTTTTCTTGAAAATTAAAGTATTAAAAAAAATTAAATTTAAATTACTTTTTTGTTTGAAACCGCAAATACTTCGTTGAATGTAAAATTCTTTTTTTTTATTCATCTTATTGGCTCAAAAAAATATTTTTTGGTCGAAATTTAGCTAGTTGGTTCGAAGTTAATGTTCTTTAGTTCAAAATTGAACTATAAGAAAACTAAAAAAAAAAAATTTTGTATAATAAACAGTTGAAACTGTGTAGGGATTCCGAGTCACATGTTTTAAAAAATTCGTAATACAGTGAAACTCTTTAATAGACCTCCCCTCTATAGCCCTCCCTTCTATAGCCCTTCCGAGAATTGACGCCGCGCTGCAGGTTGGTGTCACAGGAGCTGCGCGGGGTGCACGGGGTCTGCGCTTGTCACTGAGGCGACCACTCAAGCGTGAATAAACAAAAGCAAAGTGGGCTATAATGAGTCAGTTGCCACCCACCGTCAGCCCCACGATCGGCGCTATAGAAGAGTTTTACTGTATTTAAATGTTCTAAAAAAAATATGTATCTGGAGCAAACTTATGATAATAGGTTTCTTTTTTTAATTCAAAAATCTTTATTTTCTTTTTAAGCTGGACCAAACGATCTGGAACCTAGTCCCACAAAATGGTTTATCGTTCAATTAGGTAGAGCTTGTATGGTAAAGATAAGTGCAGCTACAAAAATGTTTGTAGGGCTTAATGAAAATGTACATGGAAATCCAGAAGATCAACGTGAAATTCGAATGGGAAGGAATGTTATGGGTGGCATAAGCTGTATTATACGCCATCGACCTGATGGAATTTTTGAAGCTCAAATGAACCCGAATCCTCCTCATCATCTTTAACTGCATGCGGATAAATTTATAGATAAGATTAACCAAAAATATAAGTGGATTCTGCAATATTTTCTTGAAGTGTATACCCGAATAAAAACATAATAAATGTCAAAATTAATTTTTTTGTTTAAAAAAAAGATCTACTCTCGTCGCTCCACTGGGAATCGAACCACTGAACTTCCGATTGCCAGTCGGGTGCTTTCCCATTAAGCTATTAGAGATAAAAAAAATCATTTTTCAGAAATATGCGCATTATAATGCCACGTGTTTCAGTCAATTTTTTCAATAAATCTGTATTATCATCAGAGTAACAGAATTTCTTAACGTATTTACAGGCTAGATGGAGCTATGAATTAAAAATTTGTTTAATGAATTTTTTTCGGAAAAAAGACCTTCTCCTTTGGCCAGGCTGGGAAACGAAATACATATTTATTATACGAGCAAATGAAAGATAATAATTTTTAAGATTTTAATTATCTTATTTTAAGATTATTTATTATCAGTTCATGTTTAATTTGAAAACGTGTATAATGAAAATTTCCGTTTCGTCTTAAATCTTAAGCTAAAATTTATAAAAATATTTATGTCGAAAAGCAAATTTAATTCCTTTTTTTAAAACTTGAAAATTGTTTAAACTATAATTTTTTTTAAGTCTGCAAAATAAAAAAAAATTGTCCTAAAATCTCCCAATTAACTAAATTTTCCTAACAATCTAGAGAAACTTCTAAAACTTCTGAAGAAATGTCTTTTAAAATTATTCTAATGTGTCTTAATATTTGTTAAAGACAAAAAAATCTGCATTAAAATAATTCAGATTCTTTTTTTTTAACTTTTTGAAATGCTTTGAAATCTTTCAAAATTTTATCCGAAAGATAGTTTTTCAAATTTTAAAGAAAATTTTTTCATTTTCTTGATACCTGTATTAATAATTTTAAATATTTTAAAGCATAATAGATTTTTTTTTATATTTCCCAAGTCTGATTTAATTTTATTCTAGAATTCTGTTTTTCAAAATCTTCAAAAATGTACATTTCGTTGAAAAATTTTCTGAATCTTCACAAGTTTTCAATTATTTTAAATTATTTTTAAAACTACTGAAACTTCTACAAATGAAAAAAAAATGTAATCCGAAAAAATTATTTTAAAATCTTTCAGATTCTTTTACGACATATTTAAATTCTTCAAAACTTAAAAATTAGCCTTTTCAAATAAAATCTGAAAAATTTGGAATTTTCCTAAAATCTTATTATTCATGTGGCAGGAAAATAAAAAAAAAAATTAAATAAAAAATAGAAAATTATAACATTTAAAAAAGTCACTATCAAATTATAAAAATTTATGAAATTTCACCCTAAAAAAGGTACATATACATATATATTTTGTAGTATTATTATTTGAATAATTTTTTTTATTTGTTTTTATGAAGGGTGCAGGTCTAAAAAGTTCTTGAGGTTCTATTTCTCAACCGACTTTAAACTTTTTTAAATCAGACAATTAAGCTAAACTCCATTGCCGGTTGTTATAAATTATTTAATTTAAAACAAAATTTAAACATAAATGGAATAGTTGAATTTTCATTTTGAAAAAATAATTTAACAAAATATTTTCACAAACTAATTAAACCATCACTAGCAAATAAAAGTTTAAAAAAATAAAATTGTCCAAATTTTAAATAATCCTTTGAATTTTCAACTCAAGAAGATTAATAATCAATGAAAAACTTAACATTGGATGTATTATCAAAAAATAATTAAAATAAGAAAGAAAAAATTTGTTTGAATTTCAACCGAGTAATAGAATATAAAAAAACTAATTTGATACAAAAAGGATTAATTATTTACTAAAATACATAAACTCTAACGTCCCTAAAGTTTGCCACAGATGACATTAAAAAAGTTGTTTACGTTCCGTATGTCGGAATTATTGCAAAATAGAAAAAACTCTACAAAATAAAAAAGTCTTTGTTTTCACATGCACAATAAGTTTGTGTAAAGACAAAAGAATGTTGAGAAATTTTTGTTTTCTTTGACCATTTTTTAAAATTAATATATTCCAAATATTATACATACAAAAATATAGGTAACAGATTTATGAATTTATTTTTTGTTGTATAAAAATTAGAAAATATTAATTTAAAATAAAAACAAAAATGGTAAAAAATGAATAATAAAATTTCTTTTCAACATAATTTTTTCATCACACATACTTATTATAAATATAAGATAAATCTCTCTTTAGAGTTTTTTTATATAATGCATAGATTCCGAGATAGTAGCGTTGAAAAAATTGTTTTTTTTTTCATCAACATATTATAGCTTTAAAACGGCCTAATAAAAAATTTAATTTTGGGCTTATTTAAAAGCAAATACAAGTACGCATCTATTTTATTTCAGTTTTTTTAAATCTACAAGTTCCCTAAAAAATTACAACCGTTTTATTTTTGAGAATAACCCACGATTTGGGTACAAAAATTAAATTTAAAAATAAAAAATTGTGAAGTTGATAAGGAAGTATTATCTAAAAATAAAACTTTTTATGGAATAAAAGTGGTATAAATTAATCTTTTGGCTTAATTCAGATAAATTTAGAAAGCATTTTTTTCAAGTAAAACTAATAAAATTTTGAGTAAATTTGTAATGGCCGATTTAAAACAAGTTAATTTTTTATATTTAATAAGAAATGTGAAAAAAGAAAATCATTTTTTTACAAAAATACCGGGTTTTCAGAAATACTGAAATTTAATTTTTAATACCTAGAATCAATTCAGCAACTATCTAGAAAAATGGTCCAATAGCTTAAATTATTTTAAATTGTCATGAACAAATAATTAAGTGAAAATGGATTTATGGTTATTGGCAGTGGTTTATAAATTCATTCGCAGTACATTTCAACAATTTACAGAAACAAAGCGATTTTTTAACTGAATTTATGGAACATAATAAGTAATTGTTTATTACATAAAAAAATTTTATAAACAATTATCTACATCAAGCATTCAGCAGAATGTCCGGCTATTTTTGCAAGTACAAACTTAGGGATTTCACATAATAATCAACATTTTTTTATTGTTAACAAGAATTGTTTAAACTAAATTTAAAACTTTTTTGTCGGTGATTATGATTTAGATTAAGTTTCAGTACCATGAAGAATGGAATTTTTTATTTACAAGCGTATGAGAGGACAAAAACTTGTTTATAAAACCGTTAATAACAATAACAAGAGAGATATTTTATCGAGATTTGAGAAAGAAATTTTTTAAACTTCTTATTAACCGTTTGGTCACGATGAAATGCATTTGTTAATTAGTTTTATTGAAACAATTATTAATTGTCGTTCACCTATAACACAGAGCGATTACTAAACAAAAGGACTTTTAATTCTTTTAAAGAAACCCAATTTTGTAATAAAAATATCTAGAACAATAAAAAGTTGTTTGAATAATTTTTTTTTAACAATAAAAAATTCTGATCGTCACTCAAGCTCTCGAAAGGTCTAGAAGTTATTTATTTACAGTCCATTCCGTTTAAAATTTGAAGTTTCCAAATCTAAAAACAAGCAGGCAGTGCATTTGTTAATTTAATTTGTTTAAAACATTATTAATAGTAATTATAATAGTAGAAAAAGATTTTTTTATTTCAACTTAAATACCAGCTATGGATAATTGTTTATCAAATTTGTTTATACAATAGTAAATTATATATTATTTATCGTTGATTTAATTAAATTTTTTCAAATATTTTGTGACAAATTTTTTGCGATCAAATTAAGGAATCGCGCTCAATCACCATGATCCATTTTCACTCATTTGTTTATGACATATTCAATACATTGATTAACAATATTTGATTGTTATTTAAAAAAATAATTTCGTAAAAATTTCTACCAATCAGGTATTTATATTAGAACAAATAAATTTTGTCGGACAAAATAAAATAATATGAATAAAATGAATGATTTTCTTAATAATAGAATAAAAATTAATAATTCCATAAAAAGGAATTAATAAACAATACACAAGTTAGCTATTTCTGGACGTTCAGAGTATCTGACATAATTTCTAAAAATTTCACAAGAATTATAAGTTTTCGTAAAATTTTTAATATTTTGAATAATTCAGGTCATTTCTTAAGATTTCAAAAATTCGATATAGTTTTAAAAAATTGTCTTAAATTTTAGAAGACTTTGCAAGACTTCACAAATATTATTTTCCCGAATAATTATCATTTTTAAATATTTTCACATTGGAAATTACTGATGTAAAATTTACTTCAATAAACAATATAGTTTTATATTTTAATATTTATTTCGTTTTAATGTATGTTTGGGGAACCACTGTTTGTTGCAAAGCAATATAATACAAAAAATATTATTCTTAAACAAAATGATTTTTTAATAAAAAAAGGGAAATATTGATTATCTTCCGCTCTTCGACTCTGTTCAGATAAAATGTTAATGTTCTAATTAATATTTTCTGCATAACATTACTGGAAAAAATATTTGTAATAAAATCCTGGAATTTGAAAATTAAAAATTAAAATTAATAATAAATTAAAATTACCTTTTTCAATTAAGAATAATAAGTATTTAATGTTTAGAAATATTTAAATGTTTACGAAAAACGAATAAATTGTAAACAACAAATTTAAAGTGAACAATTAAAAACTGAATTATTTGACATAAAACACCTTGAATCATTAAAATTTTAAAGATGTTTAATTTGTAAGTGAAATTGTTAAATTTTAGCGAGCAAAATGTTGTTTGTTTTTTATGCTTCAAACAAATAATTAAAAAGCTTTTTAAGAATTGTGAAAAGCTTGAGAAGAATAACAACAGTTTCTTAAAATTATCAGGAAAATTGAAAAATGATTTTCTTATTTAAAAAAGTTATTATTTTAAGGATATTTAAACTATTTATAATGAAAATAATTTAGATTCTAATTTAAGGAATTTTCAGTTACAAAAATTTGTAATTTAAAATTTTTAAAATGATTTTTTATTGATTCTATTATATATATCTTTTATATCTTTTATATCTTTTATTGATTATATTTTCATTGATTCATTAAGGGCAGAAAATATGAATTTTTTAGGCATCATATTAATGATTTAAAACTTGTTTGATTTGTCTTTTTCTTTAAAAAATTCATCTGTTTTAGTAGAAATTTCATATTTCTTAGATAAAAACTCCACTGTTTTATTAAAAAATAATATTCTTTGCTTAAAAATTTAACTATTTTGTTTAAAAGTTTCGTTGAACCATCTTTTGGTTTTTTAATATTTTCAATTAAAAATTTAACTGCCTAGGTGAAACTGGAAATTCTTTTTAAAATTTATTTTTCGAATGAAGTCAATCGAAACTAATGAATTCTCAACGATAAATCTGATAGTTGAAATTTTAACCCAGAATAATTTTAACTTAAATAGAAAACACAAAATTTGTTCAACTGATAACAACGAATTTTCTAAAAAAAATACTTGAATTTTCAACTGAAAATTGTGTAATTAATTTTTCAGCTACAAAAATTAATTTAGAAAGAAAATAAACGATTTTTTAAGAAAATAGTCTAAGTTTCAGCAAAATTAATTATTTGACAAAAAAGAACAATTTTCAACAAAATTTATACGAGAATTTTCAACAAGTTCATATTTAAAAAAACGAGAAAAGGGGGAACTTTCTTTAAAAGAAGAGTTAAAAGATGAATTTTTTATAAAAGGAAACAAATATTTAAAAAAATAAATAAATAAGCAACAATATAAAGTCAAACGGTACAACTTGTTATGCAAAATTTTCACTAAAAAAAATATATTTTATCTACTTATTTCATTAAATGTTATTATTTGGGAATTGGTTATTGAATGAATACTAATTTTGAGAAAATATGTGAACTTATTCATGGCTATAAATAATAATTTCAACAATGCTATAGAAATGAAAACCATGTAAGTAAAAAAAGAACCTGATCGCTCAACATATTTATTTTTGTTCAAAACAATGAGATTACAATTTCTTGAAACTTAAAAATAGGCTAAACACAAAAATTGATATGTTTCTGTACAAATAAGACAGGTGAAACGCACATTCACCTTTCTTATTTTTTATTTCCTAAAATAAAATGGTAAAGAATGTATAATTCGAAAAAAAAAATTTGTAATAACAAGAGTATATAACATTTTTGAAACAAGCTAAATAAATTAATAGATTATTATATGTGACGGATATAAACAAAATAAATCATATCTACTATTATTTATTTTCTCGATAAGTGTTGACAATCTTTTGCAAAAAAATTAATTTGAGAAGCTATTTTGATACTTTTTAAATAGAAGAGATTTTTTTATTTAAGTTAGTTAGTTAGCATCAGCTCCCCTGGTGCTCAAGCTATAATGCCTATTTTGCCAAACCCTTAAGTATCGCTGTCAGTAGTTGACCCCAGACCTCTTGATGAAGCCCAGTATGTCAATCACCGGCAGCATTGTAGCTTCCTCAGGTTCGATGAAATGGGACTCAAGGGTTTGATGCCTGAGCCTAGCTAACACCGGGTACTGGCCATTCTGCATGTGTAGCCCAAGAAGTACCTGCCTTTCGGCAACCCTGCACCTGCCCCCAGTATTCTCGGTGCTTTGTGCCTATCCAGCTTTTGATGGCAACACCGATGCAGCAAGACGCTAGTCTTAGTGCCGGTTTCGGCCTTATATATTCACTTGCTGCGCCGCTTCTTGCCAGCTTGTTCGCTTTTTCGTTGCCCTTGATCTCTGTGTGGAAAGGGACCCATATGAGAGCCACTTTATTATTTTCTGCAAGTTGGTTCAATGCCTTTTTGCATTCCCAAACCAGTTCTGATGCTGTGTCTTGTTTTCCCACTGCAGTTTGACAGCTTGTCTGTCCGAACAGATCTGCTTGAAAGACAGTAGCATGTCACCCAAGCGGGAAAACCACTTTCTTCTTCCTCGCAGTGTCATAAATTCCTGCTGCTGACACTCCCTCTCTCCAGGAGCCATTTGTATACCAGATTTCCCTTTGGAAGAATGGGTTACCATTTTCTTTCCACGCATCCCTACTTGGGATGCAAACGCGGAAAGCCCCGGTGAAGTCGAAGCGTTTTGTTATTCCGCCCTACCTCATTTTAAGAATCGGCAGTGAGCTGATGTCGCTCGGAAGCCTAGTGTGTCTAGTCCCTCTAGACTATCTGTTTACTCTCGCCAGGCGTCCCATCGCGTGTGCTGCTTTTGCAGTTATCGCGGGGTGTATGGGTTCTTTACATACCATGAACCCCATCGCTGCTGTAGACCACAGCCGCGTGAAGGAGCCTTGGTTCGAGGACAGCAAGTTGAGGACAGCAAGGGAATAGGGCCTAAAATGCAAGCATTTCAGGCCCTATTCCCCACGTCAACCTCACAGAAGACCCTCCAGTCTTCATCCCTATACTTTCTTATATTTGTATTGTATTCATACTGGGCCGTCTAATAGATGTCCCAGTTTGAAGGAAACATGGTTCTAATTGCCCTACTGCGTATTCCACTATTCCGCTCCTTTCCTAGACTTAATTGTGCTTTTAGGGCAATTTTTTTTATACAATGGAGTCAAAGCTCTTCGAAGAAAATCCGCAGCGTGCTGTAACTTATCAATTCTGCCGTAGTTTGTGGAAAATTCCTTTCTCTGAGTTTATCTATATATGAGTCCCAAAGTGTATTTCTAGGGTTTTTGATTTTTGAAACCGCTGGTTCATCTAGGTTAAGCTGAAACAAGACATGTTTGTGGTCCTCCAGAGACTCCTTATTAGAGACTCTCCAGTCCAAGAACAACCTCTATTCTTTCCGCACTTCCACCCTTTAGCCTCACCTTAATAACAGTGAGCTCCCTGGAGCAAAGCTTAGGCACCAAAATCGCATCCATACCCTTGAAAGCTATGGATGCCCTTGGCTTTTTTCCGACCGGACTCTTATAAATGGTGCCGCACCCTGAAAATCTGCTAATCCTTGCCCTGTATAACCAGTGTTCTTTGATCAGGGCGAGCCCCGTCTGCATCACTGACATGCTTCTGGGCGCTTCTGGTCCCCCTGAGGAGCCCTGTTGGGTCATTCGGAAGGTAACCCTGCCTGCCCCCAAATAGGGTCGGTTGTCCAGAGCCGCAAGAGCTCTGATTGCGGATCCAGGAAGTTCGACTACCAGAATCCAGCCACTTCCCTTCTGTCTGTATCCCTGCCCGTCGGAGTATACCTTTCACGAATCCGTCCTCAGAGTCGGGTTCTGGAAACCCAGGCGCCCCAGAACGGTCGTTGGACTCTTGCTGATGAAGATGTCATTGAATCTGGAGGCGCGCCCCTCATGGTGTAACGCGTCAATCTCCTTAGAGATCTCCTCCCTTAATCTGTCCAGATCATTGACTTTGGTTGAAAATTAATATTATTTCCCTAAAACTTTATTTCCCCAACTGAAACAGAAGCTATTCTATTATTTTTTGCTGTACATTTATCTTTTTTAATTGAAATTGTATTTATTTAATTCAGAATTGGTCTTTTTTGTTGCAAAGTTAATTTCTGTGGCTGAAAATTCATTTTTTTGTTAGAAAATTTTTTCAAATTGAAATTAATATTTTAAACTATAAATTTGAATTAATTTTTTGTAAATTATTTTTCTATGGACAGTTATACTTTTATTAGTAAATTTCACTATTTCGCTGAAAATGATTTTATATACTTAACAACTTATTCCTCTATCAGAAAACTACCCCATTCCATTTTTTGTTTGAAATCGACCTTTTTTTAGTTAAAAATTGATTTATTTTTTTAATAAAAATTTTATATCCTTAGTTGAAAATTATATTTGTTATTAAAAAATTTGATTTTTTGTACATTTTTCTAGGAATTTCATTTTTTTCGTTTGGAAAATCATTTGTTTGGTGAAAAATTGAATTATTTCGTTTAAAATTTATTTTATTTAGTTTATTTAAGTTACTATTTTATTGAAAATTTATATTTCTTAATCACAAACTCAACGGCTTGGCTTTAAAATACATTTTTTAAAGTTAAATTTCAAGTTTCGAGTCTACATACTACAAAATTTTCAAATAAAAGTATTAAACGATTCTGCTTG
This sequence comes from Belonocnema kinseyi, assembly GCF_010883055.1. NCBI lineage: Eukaryota > Metazoa > Arthropoda > Insecta > Hymenoptera > Cynipidae > Belonocnema > Belonocnema kinseyi. The sequence continues at coordinate 80,080,922 of NC_046661.1, read as the reverse complement.
TGAAATCATTATGATAAATGATTGCTGAAAGAATTTTTATATTATAAAAATGTAATTAAAAAAACATCAAACTCTAGTTTAAAATTAATGTTTTGTTGTTGAGAAGTGAACTGAAATCTTTTTCTGAATGAAAATTTTTTTTTTCTAAAATTTTGACTGTTTGATTGAAAATTTCATATTTTTTAGAACTTTTTTTTAATTTAACATTTTTGGAAACAAAAATTCGTCTTTTTAGATTGAAAATTAAATTTCTTGTTAGAAACTCATTTATTGTTAAATTTATATTTTGATCTTAAAAAGTCAACTGGAATCTTTTTTGAATGAAAGTTTAAATATTAATATTTTTTTCAAATTTAAAATTCATTTGCTTTAAGAGAAATTTCATATTTTTAGGATAAAATTGCAACTATTTGGAAAAGAATTAAACAATTTTGTTGAAACGTCATCCACTTTGGTTAAAAATTCTTTTTTTGGTTTGAAAATTCATTTTTGATGGTAGAAACTTATTTCCTGTTTTAAAATTTATATTTTGATCTTCAAAGTCAACTCTACATTCTTTTTTTTTTTAATGAAAATTCACTCTTTCAAATACATTCTTTTTGCTGAAGAAATTCGTCTTTTTGAATTTAAAATTTAATTTTTTTGTTCAGAAACTTATTTTTGGTTGAAAAATTCATATTTTTATCTTAAAAAGTCCACTGGAATAATTTTCGGATGAATAATAAACTATTTTTTATATTTTCTTAAACATAAAAATTCATATTTTTGGAGAGAAATTTAACCTTTTTTGGATAAAAGTTCTGCTATTTTGTAGGGAATTCAACAAGTTTGTTCAAAATCATCCATTTTGGTTAAAAATTAGTCTTTTTGGATTGAAATTGCAAGTTTTTTCGTAAAAAATTATTTGTCGTTTTAAAATTCATATTTTGTCTTTGAAGAGTCCACCAAAATCTTCTTTGGATGAAAATTAAACTATTTGTTCAATTTCATGGTTTTTTTTGTTGAAAAAATTTCGTAAGATTTTCTATATTTAAGACTTAATTTTTGTTTGAAATGTTATAATTTTGAAAAATTAATGAATTAAATTTAGCATATCTAACATGATAAATTCACCTAATTATTGGGTATCATAACAGAGAGAAACTGAGAATAATAAAATGATGTTAAAACAAAGCCTTGGTAGAGATAAGTTTGAATCAACAAAAATGTTCTGTGCTGAAATCTTCCATAATAACAAGTATAATTTTTAAAAAGTATAAGGAGTTGAATTAAAAAATGTAGATAAAAAATTTTGGTTTCTTAATTTTCTAATATTTTTTAATATTTTTTTTTGCAATGACAATTAATATATTTAATTTTCTAATTCACAAGTCCAGAGGTTTCCTGACAACAAAAAATGCATGCTCAATGAGATATATATTTTTGGGTCAACAATTCATCTGTTTTGTGAAAAATTCGTGGTAGTAATTAAATTTAACGTAAAGTTTAATTAATATTTGATCCAAAAGAAATTAAATTTCATCTGCAGAAAAATGCATTTTAAAACCAAAAAGACGAATTTTCTATAAATAAAAAATTCTTCAACATTTAGTTAAAATTTAAATCAAGAATATAAATTTGCAATAACAGAATTTAATTTTTAACCAGAAAGATGAATTTTCAACTAAAAATATGAATATTCAAAAAAAAAAAATGAAAATTAATTTTTAATTAAACATTTATTTATTTCTATCTAAAATAAGTGAACTTTCTACTAAAATAGATGGATTTTTAAACCAAGAAGCCAAACAAATATGGGTTTTACACGAAAATTAAATTTGCTATATTCCTCTAGCCTAAATGGAATAGATATATTTTTAAAAAACAAATTTATTTTCAACAAAAAAACGAGTTTTAATAAAATCTTTGAATTTTCAATGAATAAATTAATTTTTAATTAATTTTCTACAAAAATAGAAAAATTTTCAAGAAAATATATGATTCGCAAACTAAAAAATATAAATTTTCAACAATAAATAGAGTGAAACTTTATTTTAAGATAGCAAATATGTTGTCAACTGAATAAAATAAATTTTTAGCGAAATATTTAGGTTTTCAACCAAAACGATAAATTTCCAAACGACAAGATTAAATCCCTAAAAAAATGTACAGAAAATCAAATGGTTATTTTTTTAGTTAATAAAACTATTGTTTAATAAAAAATAAAATTTTCAAACAAGGGAATAAAATTTTAACCAAAAAATTAATATTTAACCACAATAAAATAATATGTAACAAGATAAATTAATTTTCAATTAAATATTTTAACTTTTAATGGAATTGTTAACCTAGTAGTTTAATTTTCAACCATAAAACGTTAATTTTCTTCCAGAAAGGACAAATTTTTGAAAAATAAATGAATTCTTTACTAAAAAATATCAATTTCAAGCAAAAAATTGAATTGGGTAATTTTTACTTAGAAGGATAAGTTTTCAAGGAAATAAAATAAATTTTAATTGAAATAGTTAATTTTGAGTTTAAAACGTTAATTTTTACTTTAATAAAACTAATTTCCAACCAAATGAATAAATTTTCAACAAAAAAGAATAATTTTTTATTTAAAAAATAAAATTTTTGAACAAATTAGATGAAATTTCACTTAAAAAGATTAATTTCCAGCAAAGAAAGAGCAACTTAATTCCAAATTAAAAAAATAAGGTTTTAAGCAAATAAAATAAATTTTCATCGAAATTGTTAAATTTTTAACCAAACAAATGAACTTTCTATCAACAAAAAAATACCTATAAAAAATGTTGATAACAGAATGAGTTGAATTTAAAGCGAAAAAAGTTAATTCTTAATACAAAAAAATTCTTTTCAACCCAAAAGATTCATTTTATACCAAAATTAATAATTTTAAAGAGAATTCATGAGCTCAAAACTAAATATTTTAATATTCAAAAAAATTTTAAAACTTATATCGTCGGATTTTTGAAGAAAATAATCAATTATTCACTACAAAAGACAAAGTTTCATCAAAATACAGAAAGTTTAAACAAGTAGTAAGAAAATAATTTTAAACAAAATTTCAACAAAATTTTTAACAAAATGCATGTTTTTTTAACCAAAAAAAATGTGAAAATTTTTTCCTCTGTTAAGGAATTCATTTTTATATTTTCTTTTCCCCTGTTTTAGGGAAAATTTCCCTTTCACTCGTTTTTTACTTAAATATGAAGTGATTTAAATAGAATATATTTAGTTAAAAATTGTTTTTTTTTTTCGCAGAAAATTAATCTTCTTGGTTGCAACTTCAACCGCTTGGTTGAATGATTTCTTGCGTTAAAATTTTTTTTTTGTCAAAAATTTATTTCTTCTATTAAAACTTGAACTATTTTGTTGAAAAGTCGTTTATTTTCTTTCTTAATTAACTTTTAAACCTGAAAAATTAATTAAAAATTTCCTAATTGAAAAGTCAAGACTTTTGTTTAAAAATTCTTTTTTTTTTGGTTGAATTAAGAAAAATCATTTTCTAACAAAATAGGTAAATTTTCAACCAAAGAGATCAATTTTTAACAATCAAATTATTTAAACAAATAGTTCAATATTTATCCAAAAAAGATTTTATTTGACTTTTTAACATAAAAATATGAGTTTTTAACAAAAAGAAAATTTTCTAAGAAATTTTGAATTTAAAAAAAAAAAGGATAACTTTAACAAAATTAAAAAATTTTTCTATTCAAGAAAGATGCAATTTGTACTAAATTTTATACATTTTTAAAACAAAAAGTCAAATTTTCATTATTATAGTTGAATTTTCATTCAAAAAAGTTTTCAGCCATCTTTCGGAAACAAAATATATATTTTAATAAAAAAGTAAATTTTATAAAATTATCGGGTAAAAAATACAATAGCTATATTTTGAGTCAAAATTTCAGTTTCAACAAAAAAAAAAAAACAATTTTTTAATAAAATTGGTTAAATTAAAAAAAAAAAACTTTCAATTCAAATCATGCATTTTCAATAACAAATTTTAAACTAACAGTTTAATTTTCAGCCCAGAATATGAATTTTCTTTTTTAAAAAGACAAATTTTCAATTAAATAAATCATTTTCAACTAAAAAAGATATTTTGAACAACAAATATAAGGAAATTCTATTTTAAGTTAGAAAAAAATGTTTTTAACTAAATGAAAGAATTTTTTAAAGAAATGGTTAAATTTTGAACAAACAGATGAATTTCAATCCAAAAACATTAAATTTGTATGAGGAAGATTTAAAGAAAAAATGGTATTGTGAAATTGCGAGTTAATAAAATTTATTTTCAATAATAAAATCTAATTTTTAACCACCAAAATAAATTTGGAACTAAAAAGATTAATATCCCACCAAAATAAAATAATTTGCAACAAAATGTATGAATTTTCAACTGAATATTATCATTTTTGATTGAGTTTTCAACCTAATAGTTGAATTTTCAAACACAAAGGATAATTTTTCACTAAACATAATTTTTTTTAAAAAGATGAATATTTAACCAAAAAGGGTCAAATGAAAAAAATACGTTAGGGAAATTTTCGGTTAGAGGAATAAGTTTTGAAGAAAATTAAATACATTTTTAATTAAAAAGTTAAATTTTCATCCAAGAAAAATTTGAGGTGACTTTTCAGTCCAAAATATGAATTTTAAGCAAAAAGTAAATTTTCGATGAAAATAGTTAAATTTAGTTTTAGTTGTTAAAAAAATAATAATTGTTAATTGGTCTTAATTTATCAATTCAAAACCTAAATAATTATAATCCTGTATATGATTTTAATTTTCTTGAAATATATAAATCTTCTACTCACCATAAAAAAAAAATAAACTAGTTTGATAGAAATTTAAAAAAATATTTTAAAAACATTCAAAAATCTTTCAAAGTTTGAAAATTAAAAAAAAATTTCATACCTCCTGAAATTCCTAAATATCTTTTAATCTGACTCAAATAATTTGTGAAATTGTAAAAAAAATTCGAAAATTAAAAGAATTTATTCAAAATCTTCCAGATTTTTTTTACATTTCTAGGTATCGGTTGAAATATTTTTAACTTTTTGAATTATCTTGAAAAATTAATTTAAAAAAGAATATTTAAAATTTTCGCACGAATCGTATTTGTTGGTTATTTTCTTGAAACCTTCCAAAATATTTTAGATTTTTTTTTATAAGATTGTGGAAATCTTGTGAAATGCTTAAAAATAGTAACAGCCTTTTAAAATTCATTTTTTTAAATTAAAAATTATTTTGAATTTGATCAGGAATCTTAAAAAATGGCTTATTCTCACGAAATCATTTGAAACAATTTTAAATTTGTTGTTTAAAATCGTTGAAAATTTAGATTTTGCTGAACATTTAAAAAAAATTTTCCAAGATTAAAATTATGTTTAAATAGTTCTACAACTTTTAAGTATTTTTTCAAACTTACTTGCGGGTTTTAAATTTTTTTTAAAAACTGCAAACTTAGAAAAATTGTAATCTCTATTGTATAAATTTAGCAAAAATCTTTAAAAAGTTGCCTTACATTCTTCCAGGAACTTTTTCGGTGTTTTATAAAATCATTTGAAAGGATTTCAAAAACTTTAAATTAATTTTTCATAAAAAACAACATCACAAATTTTGCTGAAAATCTTAAAGAAATTGCGCTTATTCTAATACAATTTCATAAAGCTTAAAAAATTGTAGATTTTTTGTTCAAGTTCTTTAGAAATTAAAATTTGTTTATGAATTAAAAAAAATTAAATTAATTTTCAATTTTTAAAAACAATTTTAGTTGAATTATGTTTTAAAATTTATATGCAACTTATAAATATCTTTCAAGCTTACCGGAATATATATTCTTAAATTTGGTATTCTCGAAAGTTTTAAATTTTTGATTTAGAAGCTTCAACATTTTCCTTGGACATTAAAAAAAAATCGTTTAAAATGTTTTGAAATCTTTCCCAATTTTCCCTTCAAATTAATTTTTTTTATTGACAAATCTTTTTAAGTTTCACCAGAAATTCATGAAAAATATTTATTTTATTGAAATCTTTCAAAATTCTTTTAAGAAACCTTATTTTTTTAATATTGATAAATCTCAGCATTCTTTTTATATTCAGAAATTTGTTAAAGATAAATAAAGTAGGGGCCGATTGCCACACACTATTTTTATCACATCAGTTGATTATAAGTGCAAATAGGTTTCATAGAGTCCTAATCTAAAAACTCGAGAAGCAATTAAATTCAATCCGATTCATTCCAAACCAATCTATTACACTTCAATCCACTCCGCTCAGTACAGTACATTCCAATCCTATTCAATTCAATTCATTTAAACTCACCTTATTCCATTTCAAATAATTTCAATCTACTCCACTCCATTTAAATCAAATCCATTCCAATCCCTGTCAATCCGTCCAATGAAATTCATTTAGAATCCTATACAAGCGAATCCAATACACTAAAATCCAATCCCCTCCAATCCAATTATTTCCAATCCACTTAACTCCAACCCGCACCAATCTCTTTCAATCTAATCCTTTCTTATCCAATACAATCCAGGTTATTCCAATGCAATCCAATGAATTCCAATTTAATACAATCTAATTCAATATTTTCAATTCAATTAAATCCACTACAATCCACTCCAATCCACTCCAATCCATTTTTTCATTGCAATCCAACTCAATTCACTTTAACTTAAACCAATTTCCTCTAATCCAATTATTTACAGTCCACTCAACTGTACACCGCTCCAATCCATTTCAATCTAATCCTCTCCAATACAATCCAATACGATTAATTCTAATGCAATAAAATAAAATCCAATTAATTTCAATCATATCTATTCCAATCTATTCTAAACTGAAACAATCGACTCGAATCCACTCCAATCACATCTATTCAAAATCCAATCCACAATAAATCAGAACACTCCAATCTGTTTCAACTAAATTCATTTTAATCCAGTCCAATCCAATCCATTTCTTTCCAATTCATTCCATACCAATCTATTCCACTTCAATATACTCCGTTCAGTTTAGTACATTCCAATCCTATTCAATCAATTCATATAAACTCACTTTATTCCACTCCAAATAATTTCAATCTACTCCACTACATTTAAATCAAATACATTCCAATCCCTGTGAATCCGTCTAATGCAATTCATTTAGAATCCTATACAAGCGAATCCAATATACTAGAATCCAATCCACCCCAATCTAATTCCTTCTAATCCAATGCACTTCAATCTAATCGAATTAATTTCAAACCAGGCAACTCCAGTGCAATCTACCTCACTAAAATCAATTTTAATCCAATTCATTCCAATTTATTTTAATCCGATAGAATTTACTAAAATCGCATCTATTCCAATCCATTACAATTGATTTTATTGCATTCCAATCCAATTCAATCAACTTTAATCCAATGCAATCCCCTCCAATCCAATTATTTTTAATCCACTTAACTCCAACCCGCACCAATCTCTTTCAATCTAATCATTTCTAATATAATACAATCCAGGTTATTCCAATCCAATCCAATTATTTCAGATTTGATACAATCCAATTTAATTTATTTCAATTCAATCAAATCCATTACAATCCACTTCAATGCAATATACTTCAGTACAAACAATTTCAATCCAATTCATTCCAATGCTATCCAATCTAGTCTAATCCAGTTCTTTTAAATCCATTCCAATCCAATGTAATCCAATTCATTAAGATCCAATCTAATCCATTCCAATCGATTCCAATCCATTTTATTACATTCTTATCAAATTCAATCCAATTTATTTCAATCTACTCTATTCCACTCCACTAAAATCCCATCTAATCTAATCCATTATAATAAAATCGAATTCCATTCAATTGAATTTAATCCAATTGATTCAAATCCATTAACTTCAATCCATTCCAATCCAGTTCCATCCACTGAAGTCCACTCCAAACCCCTTTAATCCAATTTACTCTAATCTCCTTCAATCCAATTCATTCCAATCTACTCCAATCCATTTCATTCTAATCTACTTCATTCCAATTCGCTCCATCCATTTTATGTTAATCCGATCCAATTCACTCCAATCCAATTGAATTCTCTCATCTTCCAATCAGATCACAGTTTTAGTTACTTTATAGTACGTCGTACCCTAAGTAAAGAATTTTACAGCCTGTAACACGCCCTTTACGGTTCATCCAGCCTTAAACACTAAAAGCGCGTGGAAAGGCGGTCAGTCAACACTAAACGCGTTCAGCGAGCCCCACTCCGTCAGG
>NC_046661.1:80045455-80072552 GCF_010883055.1 Belonocnema kinseyi | reverse complement strand
CAGTCCTCGCCATCGTGACTCATCACCCGGTCAAAATCCGGGGCGACAGCGCGATGACGATGGAAACGCGGAAAAAAACAGAGAATCCCAGAAACGTTACAAGCCTGTTCTAAAAAGTGCTATTTTAAGTATCGTTTTCAGTACCTAAAATCACACTTATCAATCCGCTTTAATAAAAAATTATAAAAGTACAGTTTTCTGTGGAAAAATAAATTTAAGTGCATTAAATGTTTTTGATAGGCTTAGAAGAATTAAAATATTGATATAAAATGTATAAAAATCCTAAGATTCAATTTGTCGTGTTCAATCTGGTGATTAAAATTTTCGTTGTGAAAAAATCTGGTGAAAAAAAGAGAAACTCGTCCCAATCGAACGTTTTTTAAGGAATGTGGATCAAATAAGACGATACGATAGGAGAGTATCGAAATAGCATACCGAGATTAAGTAAATTGTCAATCGATTCTCGTATCGTCTCACTCGAATGCAGCTCTACTGAAAGGTGCAAAATCTCTTCATTTCGTAAGATTGGTCATATTTGAAATGTAATTTTTTTCTAAATTATTATAATTTTGAAAAATTATTTCATCAGGGTTAGCATATTTAACTTGATAAATTCTCTTAATTATTGGGCAGTATAAGAAAGAGAATTTCAGTGTAGTACGATAAGGTTCAAACAAAGCCTTAGTAGAGACAAGGTTGAATCAACAAAAGTATGTTTTTTTTCACGATAACTCAAGAAATATTATATATAAGGAGTTGAAATAAGAAGAAAAATTTATCTAAGTTTGAAAAAACAACTCTCAGTGTATGAATTATATTTTTATTTGATATCATTTATTCTGAAATATCATCAGAATAATACAGAATCGTACACTACACGTTTTCAACAAATTTTTGTAACCAAAAAATTATCGTAGTTGAAAAAGGGAATGCACTAATCAAGTTTATGAATAATATTTGACTAGTCACGAATTTGGGGACGACCAGACTTCTCGAAATCCTGATCATAAAAAAATATTTTTATTTGTCTATTCGGTGGAAGTCTAATTCGAGAATTTGAAGCGCCTTGTGGAGGAGGAGTATTTGAAGGAATATTAAGTTGACTTTGTGGAGCAGTTTCTTGAAAAATAATTGTTGATTGAGAATTCCGTTGATCCGGGCGATACTCAAGATGACCTTGAACAAGGTGATTTGATACAGGACTGTCAGAGTGACCTTGAAGAAGGTTACCTGGAATAGTTTCTACATGTAGATTCTGATGAATTTCTTCAGGTCGCATGTTTGGTGTCATTGAGTTGTTTGGTGTCTTTGTAGGTCGTCCTGATGATTCTGTAATTGAAAGGAATTTAGGAATACACCTTTAAAATTTGAAATTCGTCTTGATAATTACATTTTTCCTGGAAAAAATCTTCCCGCCGCTGGGAATCGAACCACAGAACTTCCGATTGTCAGTCGAATGCTTTTCCATGAAGCTACTAGAGAGATAAAAGAAGAATCTTTTTCCAGAAGTACACGCGTTATTTTGTTAGGGGTTACGTAATCAAAATTTGTTAAGGAATCTTTATTATCATCTGATAATAACAGAAATACTTTACGTCTTTTCAGACTAGATGGGGCTATTAATTGAAAAATTTTTCAATTAAATTTTTAAAAAAGGAGATCTTTTTTCACAAAAAATTTACTATAAAATAAACATTTGTTAATCATAGCTCCATCTAGTCTGAAAATTAAGTATTTCTGTTATTCTCTGATGATATTACAGATTCTTTGAAAAACTTGATCCTAATAAAAATTTTTTTCAAATTCAAAAATTTCTCTAATTTTAAATTTCAAATTTAACTTGTAATAGGACTTAGGAAAGTTCTGCTATAAAAGATGACTTTTTAACAATAAACATGTATTTTCAACAAAATAATTACATTGTCAACATAATATTTGAATTTTCAACCTAAAAAAATTAATTCCCTACAAAAAAGTGTCATAGTTTATATTTCAATAAAAAATATAAAATTTAAACAAAACAAAAGAATTTTAAGACCAAAAATCCGAATTTTCAACAAATAAAGATTTTTCACTCAAGAAAAAAAATTGATCTAAATTGCTGAATCTTTAGGCCAATAGATAAATTTTCTCTAAAAAAATTGCATTTCTAACGAGAAAAAAAGACTTTTGAGCCGAAAATTATTTTTTTATCAAAAAAAGAGAATTTTCAACTGAAAAAGATCAATCTTAAAAAACAGAAAAGTTACATTTCCGTTTGAGAAATTCATTTGATACCAAAAAAGGCTTTTTTAACAAAACAGTTAAATTTTTAACCAAAGATATAATTCTCCAATCAAAAAAAAGTTCATAAAAAACAAAATTTCTACTGAAACAGTTACATTTTTTTTAAGGAAAAAAAAGTTAAATCTTCATCCAAAAAAGGTTTCGGTTCACTTTTCAAGATCAAAATATACATTTTTCAGTAAAAAAATAAATTTCTGCGAAAAAATGGAATTTTCGGTTTAAAAATACGATTTTTTCCAACCAAAAAGTTTTTTTTTATTCAAGAAAGATTAAATTTATACTAAAACAGATGAATTTTTAATTTAAAAAATACGATTTTTTTAAGTTGAAATTTAATCAAGAAAAGATTTCAGCTCATTTTTCTATACCAAAATATGAATTTTAAACAAAAAGCCAATTTTTTACTAAATAGTTAAATTTTTAAGAAAATAGAATTTTCTACCAAAAATGATATTTTCTAACAAAATATTTCAAGTTTCAACGAAACTGTTCTATTTTTGTCATAGAAAAATAAAATTTCTCTTTCACCGATAAATTTTTCATCAAAAACAAAAAAAAATGGTTAAAAAAATAGTTTAATTTTCCACCAGGAAAAATTTCAACCAAAAAGTATGAATATTCAACAAACTCGTTGAATTTTTAAACGAATAGTTTATTTTTATTCAACAAAAATGTAACTTATGCCAAAGTAGGTGAATTTTAAAATTAAAAAATAAACCCACCCTCCCCCACAAGAAAGTTGAATTTTAAACCGAAAAGTTACATTTTTTATTCAAGAAAGATGAAATGTTTTCTAAAACAGACAGATTAAAAAAAATTGAAAAATAGTTAAATTTTTATCTGAAAAAGGTTCTAGTTCACTTTTCAATACTAATATAAGAATTGTAAACAATTAGTTAATTTTCTGCTAAATTGTAGTATGTTAAGCAAACAGTTGTATTTTTGTCTAAGAAAAATAATTTTTTTTTACCAACACAGCTGAACTTTTTAATAAAAAAAAAAACAAATCTTCAAATAAAAGAGTTTAATTTTCATCCAAAAAAATTTAAATTGACTTTTTAACACAAAAATAAGAATTTTTAAAAGAAGCGAATTTTATAAGAAATTGTTCATTTTTTAACAAAATAGCTGCATTTTTATTCAAAAGCAATGCAACATTTATACTAAAAAATATGAACTTTTAGATCAAAAAGACAAAGTTTCAGAAAAAAATAGTTTTTATCCAAAAAGATTTCAGCTGGCTTATCAGCAAAAAAATGTGAGTTTTCAACAAAAGGTTAATGTTCTAATAAAGAAGCTGAATTTAAAAAAAGACGAATTTTGATCAAAATAGTTAAATTTACAATCAAAGAGGGTGTCTTCTAAGGAAATTGTTGAATTTTACTCCAAATATTAAAATTTATAATTAAAACGATAATCTTTAGGAGAAATTTTTTGCGAATATGCATAAATTAAATTTTTCTTTTACTCACCAACAAAATTAATGTAAATAAAGATAACAACAGTAAGAATAATGATGACTCTCATATTTTTCTGGAAAGAAGAAACCGAGGAAGAAAGAAGCTGTTCAAAATTTCGTAGTCGAATGATGATTTTTTCAAATTCCGTTTGCTGATATACACGCTCACCGATAATTTACGATTGAATATGAAAAGTTTTTATTAACTGGTTTATAGCAGAGATGCATTAAATATTTGATTTCATGAAGTGACTTTATTTCTCAGGAACGTACATTTTATAGGTCAATTGCTTTAACAGATTACAAAATAAATTTGTTTTACTCAAATTAATGTTGAAATCATATGAATTATGACAAGGAACAAAAAAGATTGATAAGATGTTAATTTATATCATTATCATAAACAATTTACTCTAAGAAACAGCAAAAACTTCTAGCGTTTTCCAGCAAAGTTATCAGTGTCAAATCTTGAATTCAGCAAATCGATGAATCCGGAATATTTTCGTTTGATTCAAAATGTTACTTATTTGGTTAAACATTCTATTATTTTCTTAAAAATGGAACTAATTGGTTGAAAAATATTTGTTATAAATACAATTAATCTTCTAATTCCTACGTTCATTCTAACCCACAACATTCTCGGAGACACAAATCCTTGATCTCTAAGATGCTGCCTTGCTCCTTCATTCATAATCAAAACCACCCCTTGATCACCATGCGATTAACAGTCTACTTCTGACCATATTTTACGTTAAATCTGATAAAACTGATTGAAATCCCTTAATGTTCTGTAAAATCCTGTGAAATCTCTTTTAGAGTGAGCAACATAGATATATTAAGAAAAAATATATAATTTCAGTTAACAAGGAGGGAGGGGGGCGCAAAAAATGTTGTAAATCCTAGCAATTAGGGGGAATTTTAGAAACTAGGCTATCAGGGGGAAAAATTTATTTGAAAAATTGTTTTTTAAGGAAGAAAAAGAGGCATTTTTTAATAAAACTATGAAGCTTAGAAACTACATTAATCGCCAAAAATGCTTAAAAAATTAATCACACGAAATGTAGTTTCTAAAGTTTAAATAATTTCAAAGAACCAGCAAAACCAAATAAATTGTTTTTAAAAATTTTTCATTTTATCCTTGACTAGTTAGAAAAAATAAATAACATAGGGCATTTTTTTATTTTAGTTAAAATTTGAAAGGACAAGATAATGAATTTCTTAAATCACGAGTAACTTTCATAATCTAAATTTGCTGTAATCATCATACTTGCTACTATTATTATAATAAAAAAATTTAGAGTAGAATGGCAAGGCTTATACAAATTAAAAAAAAATTTTGTTTCAATTTTTTTTTCTGAACAAAGATCTACTCTCTTTGCTCCACTAGGAATCGAACTATAGAACTTCCGATTGCCGACGAAATACTTTTCCGTTAAGCTATTAGAGAGATCGAAAGAAGAATCTTTTTTCAGAAATTCACGCTATCTCAAAGTTAAATTTATGATACGAACAATTCAAAGGAATCTATATTATCACCAGAGATAGTTACCATTAATCAGTGTGTATAACGTATATTTATGAAAAAAATTCTTTTTTCGATCTCTAATAGCATAATAGAAAAAACACCTGACCGGTAACCATAAGTACTGTGGTTCGATTACCAGCGGAGTGAAGAGAGTAGATCTTTTTTCGGAAAACAATTTATTTCCAAAATTTTCATATTTTTTTTATTTGGTCTAAATGAACGTTAAGTATTTTCCATTATTTGAAGAGATCACTTGAACGATAGTGTTGATTTCTATTTTCAAAAACGGTGGAATGACGTCTACACTAATTTATGTCAACTATCTCTAATGGTAATGCAGATTTCTATCAATTACTTGTATCATAAATGTAACACCGAGCTTGAGATAGTGCGTGTTTCTAAAAAAAGATTCTTCTTTCTATCTCTATAATAGCTTAATGGAAAATCATTCGACCGGCAATTAGAAGTTCTATAAATCTATTCCCAGTGGAGCCAAGAGAGTAAATCTTTTTCAGAAAAAATTTAAAGTTAAAATTTTAATAAATTTATTTTTCGTCTAGTCTAAACTGACTTTGAGTATTTTCTGTTATTTGAAGAGCAAACTTGATCGATAGTATTCATTTCTATACTAATGTCTATGATATCTACACTAATTTATAGTAACTATCCCAGTTGATAATACAGATTTCTGTAAAATAAATTTTGTAGTCCTTTTTAAAAGCTATAAATGCTCTTTGAAACTATTTATCTCATTTCGCGTAGTTTGGTTTAAATTTGAATTTTTGTATTTTCCCGTAGTATTTTCAATAAATAAAACCAAAATAAAAAGTACTTTTAAAAAATGGTTAGAACAAATTTTGTAGGACGTTTGGATAGTTATAATTTCTTTACAGGACTATTAAAACATGTCAAAAACATTTTCGAATAATTTCTAAGGACTTTTTAAAAACTCCTGATAAATTTTTAACTGAAACTTATTATTTTTTATTTTCAATGTTATTTTTAACGATTAAAACAAAAACTACGAGTCCTATAAAAAATAATTAATTAAGAATTTGTAGCTCTTTATGGGTAAATAACTTTTGTCTATTTATTTGTTCATAACTTGTGTCCTTTGTCCAGAAATTTAAAATTGTCATTTTTATTATTGTTTTTTACTAAAAATGGAATTTTTAAATTATTTTTTGTGTTATAAGAATTTGAATTTTTTATTTTTCAAAAGAATGTCAAAAGTCCTTATGATTACCTGCTATGGCATTTAAAAAGATATAATTTTCTTCTTTGGACCTTTTTCATATCGTCCGAAGCTTGGCTCAAAATTTTTATTTTCGATTAATTTAAAAAATCGTTTGAATGTTTCAACTCTGGAAGTTTTATTTTTATCTAAAAAAGTGATTTGAATAAATTGTTTGTCTTTTTGAATACTACAAATAACCGTTCATAATAATTCTAAATCTTAAAAAAAATTAAATTCAAAAATTTTGAAAACGCTTTAATTTTTTGAATTTTCATCCGAAATGGCTAGGCAACTAACTCGTTCGTTTCTGTAGGACCTAAATAAAGTTTGCCAAAGCTCGAATCGATCCGTTCATTTTTTCAAAAGTTATCGCGTTTACGAATGGACAGACAGATAGACCTATTCTACAAAATTTGATTTTCAGCTTCATAGTGTCTCAAAATGTGAGACGTGAAGGACAATCAAACTGACTAGAAAATATTATTTTTATAAACAATCAGAAATCTTTTGTCAAAAATGTTGGAAAAATGAATGGCAAACTATCACATGCTCTTAAATATTATCTATTTATTATTATGACGTTATTAGGGCGTTAGAGAAAATATTTCTATTTTTGGAAAAGCGATGGTGGAAATATTGCGACATGTTTATATTTTAAAGTCAATTATCAGTCGACTAGTTTGCAAATCGAAACGTAATTATCTGACGGAACTTACACTGCAATCATGCGTTATTACGGATTTCTAGTACTGAATTTATTATAACCCGTTTAAACAATTTTCTTTCGATGTATAATTATATTCTAAGGAAGAAAACTCTCATTACACAAAATTGATTTTATATAAGTGGAATGTATAATTATTTATATGGAGTAGTTAACAATCGATTTCTACTTAATGATGCCTTTCGTCCAGCTGCTTGAACTTTGCTTCGAAAATTTGTTATGACACAAGTCACATTCATTGACAATTGGTGGAAAATAAATTTTAATATGATCCAAAATCGAGTTACAACATTTTTGAGTCAAAGGAATTAAATTTTGTTTTTTGAACATAATTATTATTTTAACAATACATTTTTCTAAAAATCTGTAAAAAAATTTATTTTAAGTTTTGTTAACTTCTAATTTTTCCAAGTTTGTTGAGAAACAAAATTTAAGGCTTTTGACTAGAAATTTATGTATTCGAATTTTCAACGAAAAATGCAATAGTTGATCTTTAAATTAAAAAAGATTTTTACTTTAAATGAAAAACAGTTAAATTCATCTAAATAATAGGAATTTGCAACAAAACATATTTTCAATCAATAAAAATGTTTACTTGAAGAAAGAAAAAAAATTACATCCAAAACATAATTCAAAAGCAAATATAATTTTATATACGCAATCCAAATTTTATATAACTATCTATTTTTGTAGTTTATTTGCTCATTTGTTTTGAAGGTTATATAAATAAAATTCTTTCAAGATTCTTGTGTAAATTAATTTTTCGAAGATTTTAGGTATGTCAGAGAAGTACAATTTTCTTATTGTACAAGATTTTACATAATTTTAGGAGAAAATTGAGTGAGTGTAAAAGATATAAGCAACTTTTAGAAGTTTAGAAAAAGTAAAAAAAAATGGTCCTAAAATTTCGTTGAAATTTTTTTTTCAATTTTGAGAAAGCTACTTCCAAACAAATGTTCTTGATTGTTGAAATTTTTAAATTTTATTTGAAATATTTCAGATTCTATTTTGAGAATTTTGAAAATATCTTGAAATGTTTTTTAATATTTAGAAATATTATCTTAAAATTATTTTTCAAAATAAAAAATCAATTCACATTATGCCTGGAATTAGAAAAAAATGTCGTAAAACTTTTTAAAAATCTTAAAAATCTTCATTCCTATTTAGAAATCTTCAAAAATTTACATTTTTTTATAAAATTTTTGATAACTTTTAAAAACTCGAATTAATTTTGAATCTTTTTTAAACATCTAAATATTTCTTTCAGTAACACTATTCTTTTATAAAATCTTATTACTTGAAACATTAAAAATTTTGGATTGAAAATGGTCCAAATTCTTTCAAGAAATTTTAGGAAGTCATTTAAAACGTGTGAAAATCTTTAAATTTTCATTTAAAATTATTTTTTTAAGATTAAATGGGCAATTTAAGTTTGTACAGCTATTGAACAAATTCTATTTTGTTATAAATATAATAAGATGTACATTTTGTTTTGAAATTTTGAAAAGTTTCTCGAAATTTAAATTATTTTTGATTGTTTTCGAAACTTCTAAATATCGTATAAAATAATTTAGTTTATGTCCATAATTTTTTTTTCATCTTTTCGAAAGTGAGAAAGAATTGCTAAATTATAGTACGATAGCAACATTTTAATAACAGGATTATTTTTCAATATTAAAACATTATTTTCAAATGAAATGTTCGATTTTATGAATAATTCTTAGCTTAATTTTGAAATTAATTTTATGATAGAATTAAATTACTGATTCAGAAATTTCTATTTGCAAAATTGATGAAGAAAATTTTTTTATAGTTACCGCATTTACAAAAATGAAAACATGGAAAATCTTAAGCCATATAACGCACGATATGAAAAAAGTTTAAAAATAAAAATGTTTCTTATTCAAAGCCCTACAAAATAATCATAACATTTTTAAAATTTTTTTGTAAAGAATCCAAAATTTAAATTTGAAGTCAAATAATACGAGACCTGTGAAATTTCTTTTAAACATTTTTTGGTAGAAGGTGGCTCGCCTCGCTCATGATTCAGCCCTTTAAAATTAAAGGTCAAAGCAGAGACAACTTTTACTTGGTTATTGTGAATTCTCTTTTGTTAAAGCTCTTTTGGTTTTAAAAAACACTTTCAAATCACTTATTATGTGCTACATACTTTACGTTTATACTTTATGTAATACTTTATAATGGCGTATCCCCCTTGTTGCACTATGAGTGATGTACGATGTTTAATTCGAAATCAGTATTGTATGAAACTGTGGCACGAAATTTTAAATTTGGTTCGGTCTAAACTAGATTTCCGAGATAAATTTTTAGATGAATTTTTGAGTATAAAAGATGATTTTTTAATCCGAAACAAAAGAACGAATTTTCATTAAAACACTTGAATTTTTTACCCAAAATTATGACTTTAAAAATATAGTTGCATTTACTTATAAAATAATTAAATCTTCTACCAAAAACAGGAGTTAAAAAAAACATGGATTTTCTATCAAATAGATGAATTTTCAACTTGTTACCAAAAATTTACAAACAGAATGGAATAATTAAGTTTTCAAATAAAAAGATTAATTTTTGGGCAAGAAAATTTAACAAACTAGTTCTCAACAGAATAGATGAATCCTACAAATGAAATGAATTTTTAGCAAAGTAGTTCCACTATCCACTAATTAGTTACGTTATTAAATAATATGAATTTTTAATAAAATAGTTCATTGTTCAAATAAAAAGATGAATTTTTCATGAAATATGATCATTTCTACGAGAAAAGTTTTATTTTTTAAACTGGAAAAAACTTCCATGATTACAAAAATTTCTTTCAAATCTTTTACATTTTTTCTTTTTTTTTTAAATTTTCCTTAGTCAAAATTCAAACTAAAAAAAAACTGCAAATCAAAAAAAAAAACATTTCCTTAAAATTTTCGATCTTTTTTTCGTGCCAAGTTTGCAAGACTTATGAAATGTTAAAAAATAAATTTCCAAATTAAAGAAAAAAATGTTTTAAATTTTAATAGGAAACTGTTCAAACTTTTTCATTTCCTGAAAACTCTTTCAAAAAACGCTGTGTTTAAATTTTATTGAAATAATTTTAAGTTTTGAATTATTCCTAAACGATTTTCAAACTTCTAAATAACTCTTAAACTTCCAGTCATTATAACATAAATAAATAAGACAATTGCAACCACTATTTTTTCCAATGAAAAATCTCACTTTCCTATGCCTATTTATGTGGAAAAAATTCAAAATGAGCTACAAAAAATTTGAAAAAATATTTTCGTCAATGATATATAAGCATGAAGTTTAACTGTTAAAAATTATCTTTCAAACCACCCTCAAAATGAAAAACCACTCGAGGTATATCGAAAGACATTTATGCGGAGTTGATTTTCCCATTTGCAGGGTTGTTTGAAAAATAATTTCAAGCACGTCAACTTCATTTTTTGTTTTCAATTGACGAAAATATCTTTTCTATTTTTCAACTGATTTTTCATTTTTTCTTATAAAAAAGACGAAAAAAGGGTAGATTTTTCAGTGAGAAGAATAGGGGTTGCTACTTTTATGGTGAGAACTTTTTAATTTAGTTGTATTTTTATTTTTTAAGCAATACGTGCATTTTATAGTAAATTATCAATTAGAACCTGAAGTACATCGAAAACACTGTTTAAAGGGGTTTCTTTTCATTTTGAGGATATTTTAAAAGATAATTTCGAACTTCGTTTGAAAGAATTTGTTTTCAAAATTTGTAATAATGATAAATGAAATTGTTGAGCTCGAAACTGTGGCGGTGGGGGGGGGGGGTTAAGTATGAAATGGTTTAGTTTTGATATTAGGAAGTTTTTGACCTGTAGAACTTAAGGAAATCTTGTCGTTTCTGTTTCTTCGGCTTGATGTGGCGTCTGCTTCAGATTCGGGGCAATGATTACCCCAAACTTATGGAGATCAGTCGCTCCGAAATGTGGGAGCTATATTTTCCCAAACTGCGCAAGCGCGGAACTGTGTTGTGAGCGCCGCGTGTGCATTATGGCTTGATTCTACTGTAAATTAAACGGTTCGACCTATTCGGGGTAATGTTTCTCCCGAATCAGTAAAGCCATTATACACTGAGAAAAGTGGATTTTATCTCTTATGATCTTGGATTTTAAAAGTTGGGACAAAAATCTAGAGATGTTAAGTCCAGAAAATAGTTGCATTTTTATAAAAAAATATAAAATTTATCGTAAAGCAAAATAATTGTTTATTACAAAAAAGTTGAGTTTTCATCCAAAAAAGATTCCAGTTAACTTAGTAACATCAAAAATTGAATTTTTGTGACAAAAAAATAAGTTTCTGCGAAAAAAATTGAATTTTCAAATCCAAAAAGGCGAATTTTTTTAACCAAAAGGGATGAATTTTTAACAAAATAGTTCAGTTCTCTATCAAATAGTTGCATTTTTATCCAAAAAAGATCAATTTTGTACTAAAACAGATAAATTCGTAATAAGAAACACATTTTTTTTTATAAGTGGAACTATCCAGAAAACATTTCAGTTCATTTTTCAGTACCAAGATATAAATTCGTTTGAAAAAAATTGTTTTCAATTTTGTAATAATGATAAATGAAATTTTTGAGCTCGAAACTGTGGCGGTTGGGGGGGGGGGGGGGGGGGGGGGGGGGGGGGGGTTAAGTATGAAATGGTTTAGTTTTGATATTAGGAAGTTTTTGACCTGTACAACTTAAGTAAATCTTGTCGTTTCTGTTTCTTCGGCTTGATGTGGCGTCTGCTCCAGATTCGGGGCACTGATTACCCCAAACTTATGGAGATCAGTCGCTCCGAAATGTGGGAGCTATATTTTCCCAAACTGCGCAAGCGCGGAACTGGGTTGTGAGCGCCGCGTGTGCATTATGGCTTGATTCTACTATAAATTAAACGGTTCGACCTATTCGGGGTAATGTTTCTCCCGAATCAGTAAAGCCATTATACACTGAGAAAAGTAGATTTTATCTCTTATAACCTTGGATTTCAAAAGTTGGAACAAAAATCTAGAGATGTTAAGGCATAAAATTTAGATAGAAAGTTTGATAATCAAAGGTTTTAAAAATTACGTCCAGATTGTATGGCTTAATATTTATAGATTTATTTGTTAATTTTCAAAATCCAAGACCATAAACGGCATAATCACGTTTTCTCATTGTACTAAACAAAAGTGTCACTGTTCATTGTGTTATTGGTAATTCAAGATCTTAGGAAGAAAGGTATAGTTTTCACAAGAAAATGATAAAAAAGGAATTAAATAAAATATGAAACGTTGACTGTGTCTTAATAAAAGACAGAAGCTGCAAAGTTTTAAAGTGTCATTGAAGAAGAAATAAAAGATTTGGTAGGATGGTAAGTCTTGAACAACAGCAGGCAAGGTAGATCGTTTACTGCTGTTCAATTCTTACCTCTTTAACAAACCTGTATGTTTCATTTTTAATAATGCTTTACAACTTTGCAGTTTAACTTTTCATTTAGCTAAAATTAACGTTTCATATTTTTTGCACTCCTTTTTTATAATTTTCTTTTAAAAACACAACTTTGCTAAATTTAAGTTCCAATTTCGCGGGTACTTATATAGTGCGCTAGCGCCTCCTAACGAACGGTAAACTCTCCCATTGTACGTACAGTTCTTAAATTCCCAAAAATTTAAATTCAGGTTATATAACCGAGAATATGACAGAATGTAGGAGAATTTAAAAGAATTTAAGAGAATTTAAGAATTTATTATTTTTAACAGCAGTTTTGTTCGGGTTATCTCAGCGGTTGAATATACATTATCTTCTAATTCAGACAAATTCTGGAATTACAGTGTTTCATATACTTTAAAATTTTAAAATGTATTCATTTAATTAAAAAAAAGTTTTTTCTATTTTAAAAGATAACTCTTTAACAAAAAACTGGAATTTTCAATAAGATAATTGAATTTTTAACATAATAGTTGAACATTCAACCTAAAAAAACAAATTGTCGACAAAAAAGAGTTATAGTTTATATTTTAATCAAAAAGGAATGAAATTTATGCAACAAAAGAAAATAATTTTAAAACCAAAAAGACGAATTTACAACAAATAAAGATTTTTCACTAAAAAAAAAGAAGTAAAAGTTTATCTAAATTATTGAACCTTCAATCCAAAGGGCAAATATTCTTTACATAAATGCAATTCTTAAACAAAAAATATAACTTCAACAAAAAATTAATTTTCCACGAAACTGATGCATTTTTACGCAAAAAAAATGAACAACGATTTTGAACCAAAAAGTTGCATTTTCATATACAAAATGACATTTTTTCTGTAACAGATGAAATTTTAAATAAAAAAAAAATAAATTTTCAAACAAATAGTTGAATTTTCTGTTGGAAAAGATTTAAGTCGAGTTTTCACGATCAAACTATGAATTTTTTAACAAGAAATAATTTTCTACCGAAAAAATTCAACTTTTAATCTAAAGAGACGAATGTTTAACAAAAAACGATGACTTTTTAACAAAATCTTTGAATTCTATAGCAAATGGTTGCATTTTTATAAAAAAATATGAAATTTATCTTGAAGCAAAAGAATATTTTATTACAAAAAAGGTGAGTTTTATTTAAAAAAAAAAGATTCCAGTTAACTCAGTAAATTCTCTTTTCAAATTTATTCTCCTTGTTTAAAAATTCTTCTTTTTAGTTAAAAATGTAGTAATCTTATTAAATAATAATGTTAGTTAATAATTCATCTCTTAGGTTGAAAATATAATTACTTGGCTGAAAGTTCAACTGTTTTGTTGAAAAAAAGTTGTTTGATTGAAAACTGGTTTTTTTTTCTTTGGATAAAAAGGAGTTTTGTGCCCTAAATTTAAGTATTAAAAAAAATTTTTTTTTGAAAAATATTATTCTTCTTAACTAAAAATGTAACTATTGTTCCAGTTGAATATTCCATAATTTTAGTCAAAAATTTATCTCTTTGGTTGAACAATTATTTATTAGCTCAAAATTTATTTATTAAATTTTTGATTACAAAATTATGACATTTTTTAGTTCAAAATTAATTTTTGTTTGTTTGTTGAAAATTGATTTTTTTAACTTAAAACGTAATTATTTCAGTTTTGTTGGACAATTTATCTTTTTCTAGTAAAAATTAGTTTTTGTTGTTTTTGATTGTTTTAATTGAAAACCTATCTTTTTTGCATAAAATTCGACTACTATTCCAGTTGAAGATTCATCATTTATGTTAAAAATTCATTAGTTGGGATAAAAAAAATTTTATTTCAAAATGTAATTTCCGTTTTTTGTTGAAAATTTTCATTTTTAGTTCAAAATTCATCTATTTCGTTGAAAATTAATCTTTTTTGGAAAATGAATCTCATTTTTTTAAATTCATCTCCAGAAAATAGTTGCATTTTTATTAAAAAATATAAAATTTATCGTAAAGCAAAATAATTTTTAATACAAAAAAGTTGAGTTTTCATCCAAAAAAGATTCCAGTTAACTTAGTAACATCAAAAAATGAATTCTTGTGACAAAAAAAAAGTTTCTGCGAAAAAAATTGAATTTTCAAATGCAAAAAGGCAAATTTTTTTAACCAAAAAGGATGAATTTTTAACAAAATAGTTCAGTTCCCTATCAAATAGTTGCATTTTTATCCAAAAAAGATCAATTTTGTACTAAAACAGATAAATTCGTAATAAGAAACAATTTTTTTTTATAAGTGGAACTATCCAGAAAACATTTCAGTTCATTTGTCAACACCAAAATATAAATTTTAAACAAAAAGTAAATTTTCTACGAAATAGGTAAGTTTTCAAGAAAACAGTATAAAAGCTTAATTTCTAAGCAAACAGTTGCATTTTTAATGAAGAATGATTTAATTTCTGCTGAAGCAGGTAAAATTTAAAATAAAAGACAAACTTTCAAAAAAACAGTTGAATTTTTAACCGAAAAGTTGTAATTTTCTCGTTAAGTTTAAGTTAAGGTTTTCTCGTTAAGAGTTCGCTGGGCGTCATCAAGCCGTCGCTCCGGTTTGCGGCCGGAGGATAGGTCTCGAGGATCGCCCGCCGATCGCCTTCCCGAAGGCGTACGGTGTAGAGACATCTTATCTTTCTCTTTTATTTTATTATTATGTTATTTTTTAAGATTACAACTTATTCTAGACTCGAGATGGGTCAGGTGTAGGCAAGGAGGATACTTGATATAAGATTATAAGCCTTTATTCTTAAAATATATGGAGTAAAGGAAGAAACAAATGGAATATATTATAATCAACCAATATAAAATTGAGATCCGGCGTACAGGTCGCTATACAGTCATCCGATCGTTCAACATTCGTATATTATGATACTTTTACTATCACACCTTTTATCACCACATTGACTTTAAACATAATATCTTAACCATAGAATTTCGATCGATCACGGCTTCTAAATTATAGGATTTACATTGTTAATTTGGTTTGTTTCACAGTCTTGGAGCGGAATACCGTTTCCGGAACCTAAGTGTGTGTTATAATATTTCCTAACCTGGGTACTGTTTTTCGAACAGACGGAGAAGGGAGTCAATCTCCTCAATAGTTTCCGCGGCGGAGGGACTCTGAACGGAGGACAAGCCGTCCCTGGGTCGCGGCGTATTACTACTTACAGGTTCGAGCGCGTTATTCCGCGATTCGGGGCTTGAACTTCCTTCACGGATGGTTAATCCCTGTATGTGCCGGGAGAGCGCATCCTGTTCACGATCAGGCAAGAATGCGAAGATCTCTGAATAGACCGACTGGCAATCGCGGAAATCCGGCGAAGCAGCGATCCGAGAATTTTGGGTCTGCCGGCGTAAAGCAAGCCTATCCGGTGGCAAATTGCAGGTGACGGGGACTATCAATGCGCGGCCAGGGTCCGATGGCGTGGTACTGGCCCAATAATGTGCGGCCAGATTCGCCTTGTGGATGAGTTGCTCTCCGAATGCGGCGTTGATATTATGTTTGACCATTAAACGTTTAATTTTGCGGACGCGACCTCGACGCCGCCGAGAAATCTCACTGCAAGCTCCCACTGAAAGGCAAAATAAAGGCAAACAAATCCTTTAATAAGACGACTATGCAAACACTACTTCCACTACAAGTCGAACCCTTTTCCGTGACGCGACGCGAAGAGTCGTTCAGGAGAAGTGAGCAGATAAACAATCAAAACATTAAAAAACAAAAATGAAAGCAAGTACTCACTTGAGGAGGTGACAAAAAAGCAAATGCCCAACGGGCAGGTAAATAAAAAAAACAAAGAGGGTGATTCCGACGGAAAGAATGGCTTACCCAGTGGACCTGGATTATGCCGAACTTTGCTTTCGCCGTGGGAACCAGCTGTTCCAGTCGGGCTGGAAGATTGCAGGGTAGCTGCCCCGAGAAGACCAAACGTTCCAGGCAAGCTGGAAGATCTCTGGTTAGGTGCACGCCAAAGGTCTGGAGGATAGCTCGCCAGACAAACTGGCGGATCTGTCGTTCTCAGGTAGTTGTCCCTACTTCCAGTTGCGCGGAGGAGGGGCTGGTTACCTTAGTGGGGTCTAGCGGTGGCTACGATTGGTGACGCTCTCTCACGTGGTTCGTGCACTCGGCGGAGTGGGGCTCGCTTGCCACGTTGAGTGCTGCCTGCCTGTATTGCCGCGCGCTCGGGCCTGTTTTATTTTAATATTAGTGACTAACATTATTTGTGTTGTTTTGAAACTAAATGTCATGTTACAAAGTTAACGAAAAAATGCAATTTTCTACTAATTAAAATAAATTCTGAGATTCTCATAAATTTTCAGAGAATTTATTTTTTGGTCATATTCTCGTTAATATTCGCATTCTCGTTACCTTACTCAAAGTAATATAACAACATCGTTACGACATCTTTACGACAACTTTACGACATCCTATGTCCATGTCGTTAAGGTGTCTTTACGATATCGTAAATAAGTCGTATGATCTGATGATGTCTTTACGATATCGCAAAGACATCGAAACGATATGGACACTGGATGTCGTAAAGATGTCGTAAAAGTGTCGTAAATACAATCAAAACTAGGCACAACGAAATAATTACTCAGGTTCGTGTCGTGGATGTTGTAGGCGCCCTGGCGGACCGAAGGAACCGAAAGAAGCCTCTACAAAATATTCTTAAAGATCCCACTGAGTCCCCCTTCGGTTCCTTCTTAAAAAAAAAAAACTAAAAAAAACAGCAAGATCAACTTTTAAATGGTTGAAATTCGGATTCTACGCTAAAAGTTGCATTAGAAACTTACAGCGTAATCGCAATACTTTTTCTTGCAGCGTTTAAAACTTTAAAAAATAAAATACATGTCATTTACATGGGCCGAAGACGGCTTCAAGTGCATCTTCTTTGAGTAGCGTTCGATCGGCCACTTTAAGCATTTTGTCTGGATGCTAGCGCCACTCAGTGGAAACCTCAGATAACAACGCTGCGATGCAGGTGAGAGAGAATTTTATTTTCAAACTTCACGCGTAACATACTAGTTTAGCTATTATGGATGCGCTTGAAATCACCTTTGGCAGAAGTTAATGACATTTTTAAAATTTTTTAACGCTGCAAAAAAAAGTTTTGCGATTACTCCGTGCGTTTATAAAGGAAATTTTAACGTAGAATCCGCATTTTTACAATTTAAAAGTTGATCTTGCTGTTTTTTTTTTTTAGTTTTTTAAGAAGGAACCGAAGGAGGACCCAGTGAGGGCCTTACAGGTACTTTGTAGAGGCTCCTTTCGGTTCCTTCGGTCTACCAGGGAAAGTACATATGATTAGGTTTTTCGAACGTTTACAGATCATGAACAATGTTTTTGGTACAGAACAAATATTTTTGTCTGAAATAATTTTTCGGTTTTAAATTCCTCTTTTTAAGTTGAAAGGTAAACGGTTTAATTCAAAATTCTTGGATTTCGATAACAGTTTTTTTTGCGTGGAAAATTAAAATTCTTGTTTAAGAATTCTCAAATTTTATTGAAAATTCGTCTTTTTTGGTCATAAATTAATTTTTTGGTTTGAAAATTAATCTTTTTTTTACTGAAAATTCAACTTTTAAGTTTAGAATTCTTAATTTTTGTTAGAAGTTCGTTTTTACCTGTCAAAATTTAAACAAATAGGTTTTAAAGTTGAACTATACTTTCTTAAAAACTAAAAAAAATAATTCTGTCCTTCTTAAAAATTTAACTTCTTTCTTGAAAATTCGCCTTTTATGGTAATAAATTAATTTTTTTGTTAAAAAATTCATCTTTTTACGTTAGTGATTAAACTTTTTCGTTCAGAATTCCTGAATTTGGTGAAAAAGCCGTTAAAACTTCAACTTTTTAGCTGAGAATTCTTGAATTTGGTTAAAACTTCGTTTGTTCGGTGAAAATTTGAACAACTAGATGTTATAGTTGAACTACTTTCTCAAAAATGAGAAAAATATCTTTTATAGAAATTAAACTTTTTGTTTACGAATTCTTAATTGTTATTGAAAATTCCTCTTTTTCAGTTGTGAATTCTTGAATTTGTTTCAAAATTCATTTTTACATTCTCATCAGAGAAGGTATTAGATTTGTTTAAAATTTGCCCCCCCCCCCCCTCAGTTATTTTCAAATGTCCACGTTTTGAGACCCCCTGAATCCAAAAAACAGGTTTTTACGAATATGTCTGGCTGTATGTCGTTATGTCTGTCTTTATGTCTGTCTGGCTGTCTGTGAGTACGATAACTTTTGAAAAAAAATGAATCTATTAGATTCGCTTTTGGTTAACTCTTTTAGTGTTCTAAGCTATGCCAAGTTCGTTAGTCAGACATTTTGGACAAAAATACTAAAAGTGAGCCCATTTGAAAATGATTGAGTACACATTTTTCATGATTAAAAAATTCTGTGTACAGTTGTTCATAGTATTTGAAAAGAAAAATGTGTCCTTTCGATAGCCCTACAAGATTATCATGTCAAATTTTAATTTTTTTTGAAAAATTCAAATTTTGACCGCACAAAAACTAATAAAAAATAAAAAATTGCATTTTACGGTCAAACTATAATGTATAGGGGGAAAAAATGATAAGACAAACATTGTGCATCCAAAAAATATCTACAAATCTGTTATTAATCACTTTTTTATGGGACACGTAGTTTTTGTTTCAATTATAAAAAAACATTGAAAATACAAAAATTAAATTTGGCGAGACACGGCACAAACTAAGCCAAAATAAATAACAACTCGCACCCTCTCCCAGCTTTTCACATATGTCCACGTTTTGTGACACCCTAAATCCGAAAAAAGGTTTTTAAGCATGTGTCTGTATCTCGGTCTGTCTCTCTGTATTTATGCCTGTCTGTCTGTCAGCACGATAACTTTTGATAAAATAATTTTATTAGACTGGCCTTTAGTACACTCTTTATGTGTCCTAAACTAAAGGTTGATTTTGTTAGCCAGCCATGACGGATAAAAATTTAAAAAGTGAGCGCTTTTTAAATATTTTTGATACTATTTTTTAAAAATTCAAGAATTCTATGTACAGTTATTTATAGAATTTAAAAAGTCGAACAATTTATCTAATTACTTTTTTCATAAAATTAAAAATTATGAGAGTTATAGCATTTAAAAAATTCCAAAAAACAAACGAAAATCATCCTTTTAAGTCAATTAACGAACGATATGAAAAAATGGCAAGAGAAGAAAAGGTTTGATTCCTAAATGCCCTAGAAGATTATCATAATAACTTTTCTAATTTTCTTGATAAATCAAAAAATAAATTTTGACAGCATACAAAATAATGGAAAATTCAAAAGTTACATTTTTTTATGCAACATTTTCACAGTATTTCAAATGTTCTCAAATATGATAATGCATTTAAAAAAATATATATGTCTGTTTTAATACCAGTGCAAATTACGAATTATAATAATATACATTTATGTGAATGATATAAAATTTCAGGGATAAACTCGAGTGCGACAGACGAGATACGTGATGAGAATGTGTTCGTAAAAGCCGAAGAAGTTTTAACAAAAGAGAATTCACAATCATTAAATTACTGTTGTCGATACTTTCACCTTCAGTTTCAAACATTCTATGCAGAAAGATTGAGTTCATCTTTTTAGTTGGAATTTTTACTGTTTTCTTGAAAATTTCTTTTTCTTTCGTTGAAAATGTACTTATACCAATGTTGGTCGAAGATGGTCCCTTTTTAAATAAAATTTCAACATTTTGTGAAAATTAAACTATTTTAATCTAAAATGTTTTCTTTTTTTTAATCAATCTAGTTTATTGGAAAATATTTTTTTGTAATTCTAAAAACTCCTGAATTCTTTAAAATATTGCATGGTATTTGGAAAGATTCGGAGAAATTTCAAATGGATTTTCATAATTTGAAGCCATTTTTGGGATTTTAGGGTATTTTTAGAACTGCTATAATCTAAGGTATTATAAAAGGTTTAAATTTAAAATATTAAGGGAGTTTTAAAAGATATCAAGCATTTTTTTTCATTTAATTAATTTGAAGGGATTTTGAAGAATTTGAAGTATAAAGAAAAGAATTTTCTGGAATTTCAGAATGTATGAATATACTGAAAGATTTTACAGCATTTTATGAAAATTTTAAAGATTTCGAAGAGTTTAAGGGATTTTAAAGCTCCCAATGTATTTTAATATATTTACAAGGATTTCAGAAATCATCCAAGAATTTCACGAGGTTTTATAATATTTTAATGGTTATCAAAGGATTAATTTACAAGAAGTGGGGTATTTTGTAGGATTTCAAAAATGTAAAAATATTTGAAATTATTTTTTGGAACTCACCCTGAATTCTTTTATATTCTTTGGAATTCTTTTGAGTTTTTCAATTGACTTGAATTTTTCGTAGAGTTTGAATTCTTTGCAATTCAGACTGAATTCTTATTGATTTATCCTGAGTCATTTTAAATTCTTTTTAATTCTTCTAAAATCAATGGATTTTACTCAATTCAAAGAATTAAAAAAAATTTATTTAATTCCTTAAATTAAGCCTTAAATTCTTAGGACTTTGATCAAATTATTTTAAATGACCCTTCAATTTTTTGCAAATCATTTCAAAATTACTGAATTCAACCAATTTTTTCATATTTCATTTTTTTTTAATTTACTCGATTGTTTTTCTAATTCAGCTTGGCTTTTTATTAATTCCATCAAATTCGTATAATTTTCCTTAAATTCTTCTAAACTCACTCAAATTTTACTGACATGAATGCATTTTTTTGTTGTTTTTTCATTCAATTTTTCCAATTCGTTTAAATTCTTTTACATTTTTTGTAGCCATTAGTCACTTTTTTGGGTAGAAATTAGTATAGTTTTTTTATGATTTGAAGTAATTTGCATTTTTTTTTAATTTACCCTGAATTGTTATTATTTTACCCAGAATTCTTTTAAATTCTTTGAAATTCTCTTGATTCTTGGAATTTAATTTAATTCTTCTAAATACATTCAATTCTACTTAGTTCATTGGATTTTTTTTCAATTTTTATATATTAATTATGTTTAATTCACTTGATTCCTTTTTAAGTTCAGCTTTATGTTTTACTAATTTTTCATACAAAATTGTTTGAATTTATCCTGAATTCTTATTAATTTACTCTGAATTCTTCTAAATTCTTTGGATTTTTTTAATTAACTTTAATACTTCTAAATGTACCTAAATGAATGGATTTTTTAAAAACTACATTTATCTTAGATTTATTTGATTCTTAAATTTTTGAACCTCACGCTGGATATTTAGAAAATTGCAAAAATTCCTTTAAATTTCCTTGAATTCATCTAAGCTTATTTCAAAGTTACTGAATAAAATGCAGTTTCTAATATTTGTAAATTGCTTTCAATTAATTGTTTTTATTCGCCTTGAATTTTTACGAATTTCATCAAATTTTTTTTTTTTCCTTTAAATTCCTCTAAATTCTTACAATTTTACGAAAGACAATCAATTTTTTTTATTATAAAAACGATTTTCAGTCCATTTGGATTCTTTGGAAATGAAATTGAATTGTATAGAAGTCTGAGGAATTTATCCTAAATTCGTTTTTTTTAGAAAAACATGATCATTTTAACATTTTAATAATAAATTTCTTGATGACAGAAATACAAAGAATACAGTTAACTGGCTTTTCAATTAATTTTCAATTAATTTTAAATTCGTGCTTTGCGCTTGTTAGTATATTTATCTCGAGCTTCGCGCTTTAATGCAATGATACTTGATGTATCAGAATGCATTTTCAGGAAACCAAGATCTTCAAATATAAGATTTTTTAATATATGAGCGCGGCAGAAATTATTTTCTTACGGTATGTTTATTTTCCCTCAATATAAGATTGCGTTTGAACTTCTTTAAGGATAGTAGTTAAATTCGTCGAGAAAAAGCAGAGGCAACAATAATAGTGAGTTTCAACTGCCCGTTCAATAGGTAGTTCAATGCGTTCAACATTAAGAATTTCATCATTTGATTTAAGTTTCATTTAAAACGTTTGATCATTACTAATTGATTACTTTTTGAATGAGAGGCGTTCTCTTTGTGAGAATTTGTGATATTTTTTAGATATCCAATGGGCACAAAATTTGGTGACATCTTTACGACATCTCCACGACATCTTTACGATAACTTTACGACATCCTATGTCCATGTCGTTTCGCTGTCTTTACGATGTCGTGAAGATAGCGTCAGATCATGCGATTTATTTACGATATCGCCAATACATCTTAATGACATGGACATAGGATGTCGTAAAGTTGTCGTAAAGATGTCGTAACGATGTCGTAAAGACTTTGCTAAACTCTGTGCCCACTGGGTAATTTTTAGGAATAGGTAGTCGACAACTGTGCCATAAAATGTCATCAACAACTATTATTCGGACTAAAGAAAGAGGGAAATTGTTTTTTTTCAGTTTTCTTGTCATTGTATTTTTAGCCTTTCTTTTTATTCGTAAAAGTGTTGCCATCAGCTAAGTTTACATTTATTTTTGAGTCAAATATTTTCAAGTTAAAAATGAGGCTTATTAAAGCACAATTATGTAAAGAAATGAATACTGCCGACAGACGATGATTAAGTTTTGTTTAAAACAAGTAAGTTAAAAGTTAAAACAAGTAAGTCGTATGATCTGACGATGTCTTTACGATATCGCAAAGATACTGAAAAGACATGGAAATAGGATGTCGTAAAGTTGTCGTAAAGATGTCGTAACGATGTCGTAAAGACGTCGCCAAATTTTGTGCCTGCTGGGTATTTGGAAATCTGTTCAAAACAATTGAATGACGGAATTAGAGAGTTAGTGTTTTGGTAGGCAATAGGATATCGCGAACACATTTGACAATCAGCTCGAATCAATTAAATAATCGAGCTTGAAACAAGTAAATAACGAAACCATGAAATTAGCCTTGCAGTTAGCAATAAGATTCCATATCACAAGTGACAATCAGTTTAAAACAATTTGTCAGTTTTGAACATTCTAAAACTTTGAACCAATCAGATGTTTTTGCAAATACCTCATTAGAATCTGTTTAGAAAATCTCTTCCAACAAATATAGTGTACTCGGAAAAAGAAATGGATGGTGGGATCTGAGAATTGGATGTTGTATCCAATTTAGTTTGAATCTGCAGCGCCATCCCATTAGTTGGCTGAGACAGCAATTTCTATTGGATAAGTTAAAATTGGCTGTGACATCCAACTAAGGAGGATCGCTGAAACTATAACATGGCTGCCTAATATGACTATACTGGAGGATGCTAATTTCACCTTGGTTACGATATCTTATCTAAATGTAGCGATACCTATTTCTATTGTATCGTACATCTTTTTTTGTTTGATACTAGCACCATATGCTTGGAAGCATGGGATTTGCTGCTGGAGTTCGATAAAAGGCAAAATAAAAATATGAAAGTTCCTTTAAAAAAAAAATTTATTCCAAAATAATTTCTTTAGAGAAGGAGGCCATTATTTTGTTACATTATTATCATTATCACGTATTTCGAGTTTCCAGGTGTTGTAACCAGATATGCATGTAAATTTTCTTTAAATCCTATAGTATACAGTTCATTGTACAAGAAACACAAATTTCCACTCTAGCCACAAAAAATTCGGTCAAGTTAACAAAAAAACGGCTGGCCATAGGATTCATCAAATTTTACAGTAACACACATTCCAACTTGATATCGTGTACCCTTTTAATCTACCCAAGGAACTTCTAAATATAGGCACAAAATGCGACGGGAACTCAACTTTTGCCAACTCGCAAGTGTCTTTTACGTCAATTACATCCTCCACAATGGACTCTGGATCTAATTCTAATCTTGCAGGAAGCCTTCTTTTACTAGCAGACATGTAAGCTAACTGAAGTTGCGCTTTAAGGGCCATGGCACTAAAACGAAAAATCGGTCCAGATGTGTTTAAAACTCTCCCATAATGCACCATGCGGTGGTGTTTTGGTTTCAGCGTATCCTTAAATGATCTAACATATGTTGCGTGATGCTGAGAAAGCAGAACGTCCAATCAGTCTGCACATTCTCTCTGAATTGATGCGGTCATCACAATGATCAAGATTGTATACTTGTCGTACAATTTGCCTCTCGGTAGCCAAGCACCTTCTCCGTCAGTTTTTCGCTTCCGTGGAACATAATAAGTGGCCTGTAAAAAACTTTTTTTTAAATTAAAAAGTAAACAATCTTACGTGCCCTGGCCTTTGCATACAATAAGAAAATAATGTAGAGAAAGAAGTCAAACTTTTTGGGGATATCCTTTATTACAGTTTAACAAAATGATTCAAGTTAACAATATTTCTTAATAATGTTACAATAATGTCTCAGGGCAAATGTCCTGGAGCGCCAAACTCACACTTTGTTTGGATCCAGATCTGCATTAATTTCACAGTCAATAAGGTAATCTGAAAGTTGCAAACGTACAGTTCCATCGGAGAAACCATTTTTGTACAATCCCAGAAACTTCTTGCCTTTCAGATCAGTGTCAAAGTACCTACGAACGGACTGTAGGACAAAAACAAAATAATTAAAAATATTTAAACCACTAATTTTTGTACATAGTACAACTCAGAAAATACTTTCATTTTGTACGTCGCCATACTTAACTTTAGGTCCTTCTTTTGCTGCTCCCATTGCTTCAGTATCTCCTTCGGAGGTGGCTTTAGATCTATTACGCTTTCGCCCTGTAGAAGGTGTTGTGACTGCTGGACTCGTTCTAAGAACTTTTTGCGTCAATAGGTTCCAGCTTGTTTGTTAAATTACTGATATCGTTTGCCACGATATTCACGTTCTGCAAATTACTGTCATTGTTCTGAAAAAAGATAAAGTTAAGTGGAATATTTTCTACGCCAATGAACAAATTTTACTCGTGAAGAAAATTCATTCAGCTACATCAGACTGCCCGTAGGTGGATGAATTTACTCCAGAAAATTCATCCGGCTACAGCAGAGTGTCAATAGCCGGATGAAGCTCACTGAAATTTTCTATAAAAAATATGAATTACCAACAAATTGGATCAACCATTTTTCTGGAGAAAATTAATTTGTTTAGAAGCGCTGTCTAAAGCCAAGGATATTAAAGAAAATATGACGGAATTTGCATTCTTATTGTCACAAAAAGTAATTCAAAAAATGTAATTATGAAATATTATCTCTATTCTTGAAGTGCTCTAAGATTGCTCCAGCTTTGCTAATAATTTTTTTGTAACCCTAATTAAAGTACAAGTTTTTAGAGAGTCTTTTTATAAAGACAAACTACTGATGCATAATTAATGAATACCTCTGCAAAACAAAAAAAAGCATAAGACTCAATTCATAATTTTGTATTTGAGTTAAGCATCACAACAGGTTTCTTCAAACATAAAATAAACTATTGGTCACAACATAAGTGGGAACAAAATTAAAAAGTATATTGAAAAAAGGAAAAATAACTAAAATGTCTAATAATAAGTGTTTAGCTTAATTCGTATTTTTGATTTTGAGGTTAGTGTCACAATATGCTTTTTGAAATATAAAATAAACAAATGGTAACCTCTAAAAGTCACGCATAGCCCACGTAAGTTATAATGCCAAATAAGGTACATATAAAAATACTTTTTCTGGAATTTTTCAAGCAATGAGGTTAAATGAACCTTCATTAAACACTCCACGGTTTCTTGGTCTATTGCTGATTATTGAAAATAAAGAAACACTAATTGAACTTGACACATCACAGCACATAACTATCACTACACTCGCAAATGATGCTTCCTCTGCAAACGTCTCCAAGCGTCTAGAAAAGTAATTGGCTGTCCTAGCCAATGCAGGTGCACGGTACAAGCGTTCATGGTGCTCGATTACAAAACTATACAATACTTATGCACGGAGCTGTCGATACCTTATGTCGCAACTATAGGGAGCTGCGTAACCAAGCTCGATGTAATAGCTGGTACACGAGTGTGTCTTACTCCTAGTTCCCGGTTCTCTAAGCACTTCCCACTTTTCCCAGCGTACCGCTACTCTACGTATACGGTCGTCCTAGAGATCGAAGTTTTTGGGCGAGAACGGGTTCTTGATTTCGGTTCTCGAGAGCCGGCTCTTATTAGGACTCGATTCCAGTTCCCTATACCTCTTTTTACTGCGTATCTGCTAAAAACCACACACATTAATACAGTAATTGAATACTTACAATAAAATTAATTAAATACTGATAATCTAATTAATGAAATAAAGCATAATTAAATTACTAATAAAAATTAAATTAATAAGTAATAATTAGATTATTACGAGGGTGGATCAAATATAAACCGGAATTTTACAAATACTTTTCTTAGCCAATCGCAAGCAGTCTCACAGTGTAGGTTCTTGTAATGTAGTGTATTAGGAGTGGGTAAAA
>NC_046661.1:80035273-80045355 GCF_010883055.1 Belonocnema kinseyi | reverse complement strand
GGAAGCGCTCAAACAATCATTAAAAATCATCTTGGTTTCAAAAAAATCTGTGCCCGATGGGTCCCGGAGTTATTGAACGAAGATCAAAAAAACATCCGACTGCGAATCAGTAAGAGACATCTGAATCGATTTCAGCGTTAGGGAGAGACTTTTTTAAAGCATATCGTGACATGTGATGAAACATGTGTGCATCATTACACTCCCGAGTCCAAGATGGCGAGTAAAGAATGGCGAAGGAAAGACGAAGCCGGTCCTGTGAAAGCCAAAACCCGTCTCTCAGCCGGTAAGGTCCTCGCGACCGTCTTATTCGACTACAGAGGAGTGTTTCTCATTGATTTCCTACATGATCGACGTACGGTTAACGCTGCCTACTACTGCCACCTGTTGGAGGCAGCAAAAGCCGCTTAAAAAACAAAAGACGCGGTAACCCCATCAAAAACGTCATCCTTCTTCATGAAAATGCCAGGCCACATACGGCGGGACAAAAACTGGAGGATATGCATTGGGAAACCCTTGAGCATCCTCCATACAGCCCAGATTTGTCACCCTGTGACTATCATTTGTTTGCGCCCATGAAAGATGCACTTGGAGGATTGCGATTTGACAACGATCAAGATGTTGAGGAATTCGTGCGCAATTGGTTGATGACTCGACCTCAAAGATTCTACGAGCAAGGAATTAACAAGCTTCCAAACCGCTGGAAAAAATGTGTAGAGCGTGAAGGAGACTATGTAGAAAAATAATCAATAGTATTTTTGTATTGTTTTATAAATAAATAAATATTAAAAAAGAATTCCAGTTAATATTTGATTCACCCTCGTACATTTTTATAATTTCAGATTACTTTATTAATAAACCCATCTGCCAATGACATCAGTGGATACATGTATTTACCGTATTTACAATTTTAACCTTAAAATGTATGCATCTCAACACATTCAAAATTTCCATTCTACTACGAAAGAAATACCATCTGGTTAATATGTTTCCTAGAATGCCTATTTCTTAGCTTCGTTACTATCAGACCCGCCTTCGAGAAAAGCCTTTCCGATGGAACTGAAGTTGCGAGGATTGGCAGATATTCCATGGCCAGTTCGTAGAGCCGGGGACATTACGACTTCATGTTGTCCTACTCCTGGTAAGAGTTGGTTTCCTGTGGAACAATAGGCGGCGAAGCTGTACTTCTATACCTCCTGCTTTATCCTGGTCGGCATCAGGAAATTGTTGGGCCATCTTGGCATTGTGGGTGATCCAGATTTTCTTTTTGTTAACACCAGCTGGAGGTACCGATTATGGAAACAGCAGTTCCTACATTCAGAGCACTCTGGAAGTGGAGTTTTTTGAAATGGGGATGCAAGATAGTAGTGATCGCAGCCATCCCTGCTTTTTCCAGATTATCAAACCTCGTTTTAAGTTCCCTGTGTAATCTATATTTTATATCAAAAGCGCCAGGATGACTTACAGGATACTGATCTAGGTTCTGAAAAATATTAAAATAATTAATGATCAAGATTAAATTTGTATTTGCTAGATCCTGAAAAGGGTAATACAACAAAACCAAAATTTTACTTACTGTGTAAGCGATCGGGGCTTGCGGGTTTCACGAGATTTATCACGTCTCTAGCGAGTTTTATAGTGTGAAAAACGAATTTAATGAACAAATAACTTTTGGAGGTGAATCCGTGTATTCTTTTTATGGAAGATCCGCGATCGTTAGAACTTTAAAACAGGAAACATTGATGCTAAGTGAAACCTTAGATTTCGAGTTTTATAGACATTATACTATAACAAGATCGTGGGAGTGAGAAATCAATTCTAAAAATCACGACAAGAAGTGATACGCGAAATATTCCTCCTTCTTAGCAGATTAAGAATATACCGCGGGTAGAATAAAATATACCTTTTTCTTTGTATTTTCGGAGTCTATACTCAATAAAAATAGTGATAAGAATAAAGAGAAATAATTTTCGTTCATCTAAGCTGGCCAAAAAGTCCAGTGGCAATTCAGACAACGACTCTTATGATCCGGATTTAACCATACGAAACGACTCACCGGAAAATATGGAAGACACGCCCTCGGAGGCACTTAACTCCAGCTCAGAGTAGCTGTGGGCTTCGATTAACCAAGGATTTGGTTGAAAAGGGATGATGAAAAAAGGGATGATGAACAAGAAGAGTCAGAGAGAGAGCACTCTTCAACAAAAACTTACTTCTTTGAAGAAGGGAGTAATCCGCGTCCTCGAGGCCACCACCGCCTTTACGAGAAACCTTGAGGGGAGAGAGTCTCGAATCCAGGCAAGAGTGAACCAATTAGCGACTTCTCAGATCTGAGTGGCCGAAAGAGTGAGCGACGTCATCGGCCGGCCCACACCTGGACAGGCAGTACCGGTTCAACCCAACATGAAGTACATATTTCCAGAGTACAATGAGGAGGGCAATTCTCTGAAATACCTTCGCCAATTACGGCAATACTAGGGTGTGGTTCGCCCAAGAGAATGCTACACGGATTACCTGACAGAAAGGTCCCTTTCAGGTCCGCCAAACGATTGGTGGTTAATAATAAGGGAAGAAATTACCGATATTCAAACCTTTATGTCAACATTCCAGCAACAATACTGGAATGAAAGAATTCAACAAGAGGTTAGATAAAAATTGGAATTTGGATCCTTTCACTTTACACGTGACAAATCCAGAGCGGAATATTCTACACATATTTTCGCGCAAATCAGCGAACTAACTCCCACACCTAAACAAAAAGAAGCCACCATAAAAATCGCCAGGAATTGCAATGAAGAAATCAAATATGCAATAACAGCACACGGTATAAGCAAGTATGAACAACTTATCGAATTGCTAGAAGAATTCAATAAGATGGGCACTATGAACAACGGCTATTTAGAAATCCGTGAGTGGCGGCCTAGAAATAACGCGCCAAGAGAGAACAACTATGCACCCAATGGTTCCTGGAGACCGCAACCAGCTTAGACACGTCCACAGAATACTCACCCTGGATCTCAGCAATCAAATTACAGTGGGCAATTCAATCGACCCACAGTGAGCCGAGGACAAAGAAATAATACAAATTATGGGGGGGGGGCAAAGAACGTCTCATAAGGGAAGTTCCTGGCGGCAACCACAATTGCTGTGTAGAGTCCAAAATATGGAGTTGGAAGATCCCACACCGGTGGAACAAGAAGGTTACCCCCCCCCCCCAGCGTAGCACAGTAATGAATCGGGAAACGAGCAGGAGATACGTCAATAAATAACCATCAACGTAATCGGGAAATTGACGTGGCCACTGAAATAACATATTTTGCGAATATGTTAACCAACACTCCTGACGAGCTGAAGCAAGAAAATACCGAAACCCTAAAGCGAAAAAAATCAAAATTCTATACAGCGAACATCCAGGTATCGGAACAATTATGCCTTAGGCGCTGTTTTATATCAATTAAATAATGAAAAGAAGAAGGAAACAATAACATTAGCGAGCCACATATTAAAAGTCCCAGAACTGACTTACTTCACAACTGAGAAAGAACTACTTGCGGCTGTGTGAACACTGCAGTAATTTCGCACGTATTTACACGGTGCGAAAATCGTTAACAGGACCGATCACTTATCATTAACCTTTCTCAAAATGTGCAAGTTCGTCAATGCGCGGTTCACTCGATGGATCCTAGCGATACAGGACTACGATATAAGAATATAACATCAACCTGGCAAGGACAATATCATAGCCGACGTATTGAGTAGGCGGTTCGACAACAATCGTTACCAGAGAAATCGAGAAGAAACCAGAGTAACAATCAACGCACTTAATTATCAATGGACACCAGAAATAAAACAAGAAATACTAGATTTTCGGCATAAACAACACCAGGATAAAAAATGACAACAAGTTATGGCTAAGGCTGATTTAGAATCAGAAGAAGACAAAAGATTAAAAGTAATAAACGAAACATTATCTCACTGCGACGGATCAGCTTACCGAATTCATCTACCGCCCGAGCTCACAGAAAAAATGATATGGGAGTGCCACAATTCGTATGAACATCCAGGAGCGGATAAGACGTATAAAATAATGCAATAGTCATTTTATGCACCGAAATTGGCAAAACATACACGACAATTATTATCAACATGTGACTCTTGCCAGAGAAATAAAGTCACAACGCAAGCTTTTTAGGCTATAGAAAAACCGGTACTTTCGACGGAGTCCTTGGAAATTGTATCAATTGATTTCTTTGGACCATTAACTAAAACGAAATATGGTTATTGTTATCTCTTAGTAATGATTGACACATTTACCAAATATACGAAACTATATCCTCTACGAAAAGCACGTCGGAAAACCGCAGAAAATCATCTCAGATAGAGGCGCACAATTTACCAGTCTCCGTTGGAAGCAAGGACTGCAAGATAAGGAAATATAAAGCATCCTTACCTCTATACGACACCTCTAAGCGAAAATGATTAAGCGCGTCAACCGCGAACTCGCTAGGCTTTGTAGGACTCTACTAGTACCCGATAAGCACAATGGGTGGTACTCACAGCTGGACAGCATGGAGATTATAATAAATGAATCGCACCACGATACGACGGGCGTCACACCTTATGAGGCTCTAAGGGGACGTAAGCTTAAAAGATGGTGGACCGACCTACTGCCGCGCGTCCCTCGTCCAGCAGAGAAGAATGAACAAGAAAAATTAGTCGTGTTAAAAGAGCTTATTAAGACAAGAAGGGAAAAAAACTAGCGAGACTTAATGCCAAGAAGAAAGGATTAACTTTTGAAAACGATGAATGGATACTGGCAAGAGCCTGTAATGTGTCGAACCCTGTGACGGGCACGATGGCAAAATTTCTCGCACTTTAAAAAGGTCCGTACAAAATCAGCAAACAGATAGCCATGAATGTCTATATTCTAAGCAACATCGACATCAGTATAAAAGGTCCCACGTAAATTTAAGAAAGTCAGTTTCCAACTGAAACTTTAAAATACCAGACGAAAGCACGAGCAACATTGACCTGAGACCCTTTTTGCCAATACAATGCAACAGGGACTCCGGGGAAGAAGACACGATAGAGATAGTTGGTCATGACTATGCCGTCATAACGCCAAATTGGGAGAAGATAGAGGAGGAGAAGAAAAAGAAGCCTTGCCGAAAGAAGGCTCCCAGGAAGGACAACATGGATGTCCCAGAAATATGCGCCATGCATTTTGTGAGGAAATTCACAACCAAGGTCGCTTGTACCTCGACGAAAGATTACCTTCCACCACCACGTCCAGAGCCTGAGATCGCCACAATCGAGGATGATACACCGGAAGAAAATACTAAAGAAAAGACGCAAGTGCCTTCGGAGATTGAAACGATCACCATTGAGAACAAAACAGGGGAAGGAAAGGCTCTAACAAGCGAGTCGGTTAAAAATACCACCCCTCATCAACCGAGAAACAGATCGACACTTCAGCATCAACATCACAAGCACCGAGTCCGAGGGACAAAATAATCTCCGAGGTACGGAGTATAGAAAAGGAGATCCGACGTAAGATTCGCTCATTGTGTCTCATCTTTGACACATCACCCACAATTAAACACGCACCGGCTAGAAAAGACAACAACGCTTTCACAGAAGATGAGCTCCAGTGGATGAAGGTGACCCAGGAGAAAAAAGAAACCCCAATAAAAGAAAGGGCTTACACGGTGAAGAGAAGCAGGCACGATGTGACGGTTGAAGAAATCTTCACCCACAAGATAAAAAGGCCAGCCACCAGGTCAGAGATAGAAGAGAAGAAAATGCAAAGACACAAAGAGGAAGCGGATGAACTTAAGCAACCATATAGGGATGCAGTACGAGCCAAGTTGCGAAAGGAGAGGAGAAAGCAGGCAGCTCCAGCAGCAAATGGACCGGGGCAGGCGCTGCCCAGTGGAACGACGGAGAACTGGGCACAGTATCGGGAGTGGACCCCAGCACAAAGGTGGCCCCTATCGAACAACGGAGCATTTCACGAAAGTAATGAGG
This sequence comes from Belonocnema kinseyi, assembly GCF_010883055.1. NCBI lineage: Eukaryota > Metazoa > Arthropoda > Insecta > Hymenoptera > Cynipidae > Belonocnema > Belonocnema kinseyi. Next base: position 80,039,331 of record NC_046661.1, on the reverse strand, counting down.
CACGCATCCCACACAGAAACAACCAAGACGAGAAACATCTGATAATCTTGGATGAAAATAACGTCATAAGAAAAAAAGGAAATTGAAGGGGTCTCAGTAGAGCATGAAGATCCTAAAAACGATGTAGGGATAACTACTATTTAATATCTTCATCTTTTTTTTATCATTGTCTGGTAAAATATCTGTTACGACTTCACTCATTTAACGGTAGCGCTATTGATTTCGGATGTTCTTCTGCGAGTCATTCCGCAAACACTATAATAAGACTCTATTCCTCCGCTTAAATTTTGGGGGGAAGTTGTAACCCTCGAGTTTTTAGTGTTGCCTGTAAATAGGCAAAAATAGTATCTCCTGTGTGATCCTTGTGAAAAGTAACATCTCACAGGAGAAACACTATAGCACATACTCCAGCAACTCTCTCCTCGACGACGTTACGTAAGATCGAGAAGGGAGAACTGATAACAGGGCTATAAAAAGGGCAACCCAGTGTAAAAATACGCCTCTGGTTCTTGTGTCTGAAAAGCACGGATCGCAGGAGCAAGTCAGTAGGAGAAGCCCAGAGCCTAAACCCTCTGGAATTTGTCCGGTCATTCTCTCTTTGAAAAGAATAAGATTTCAAAATATTGAAATCTTTTTCGAATTTAGTTCTCTCTAAGAGTGCCTAGTGGGATAATCTCCGCTGAAGCTGTCGAGAAAGGAGACTGAATTTTGAAGCGATCTTTGCGAATCAGAGTGAAATCTCAGAATTCATCTTCTTTGAAGAGTGTCTCCGAGTTTACGGGCTGTTCAAAAATTCTTTCAGGATAAAATTCCTTTCGTTAACGATTTATGAGATTATTCTTTTAAGGCTGAAGCCTCATCTTTATTTAGAAAGATTTTAGCCTCAGAAATACTTTCTCTGCATTCACTGAACGACTACAGGTAAACTCTCTGTAACTCCGTCGGTTTAAACAGAGTCTAGATATTTATGGTCAGTCGATCACCCCACAATTCGCGCAAGAGAGACTCAGAGATTTCAAAGCCCTCTATACTCTATCGAAAACACGTTTCATCGAGTGAAGAATAGAAACAAAACCTAAGTGTCAATTGAAATTTTGTTTTGAAGGCTCGTAGGCACTCACTCTCGCATTTCCGGCCTCCAGCTGAGGCAAAGTAATAAAGCGACCGTTAGACCAAGTGGCCCGATACCCTCACTACGCAATCGAGCGTCCTAAAGTAGCCTCTCTTCGCAACTAGGAATTAGGACCTGAACGAAAGGCAATATAGAAATAAAAGAATAATAATTAATAATGATAGTTAACTGGGAATATCCCAAAGTGACCTCGTGCGGTAGCTATATCATCATTAACTCGAGTGAGGGATTAACAAGAAAAGGGTAATAGATCCCTTCTTAAAATATAAGGTGTTGGTTACAAAAATGTCAAAACATTAAGTGGCATACAAAATTAACATACCTTCCAAATAATGCACTGTGAGTCCAACCTAACTTTTCGTTGTCATCGACTCCGTGCATAGGTTTGTAGTCAGCACCAAATTTTTCTGTGATAACAGAACTTTCTTCATTTTTGGCTTGAAGAATGGCGTACCTGCCTTTCATCGTGGTGGTGATAGTCCGTTCAGACGGAGGGTGGTATAAGGTTACAGTTGTCCTTAAAAACTCTCGAAAACCTTCTCTGTCATTGATAGTGGTTGCTTGTCAATGGCTATCATATACAGAAGTGCGTTTGTGATTTCCGGATATTTCTGCCCTGCTCTTTAAACAAAATCACAAGAAAATACCATTATTATTGAAAATAAAAAGTTAACAAATAAGTAAATATATAAGAATAACTTGCGAGAGAATAGTCGCTTTTTGGAATTATTCTGGTAGGCTGCCAATGATACTAGCTCTCGAGTTATTAGTACTGGCTGTACTAACGGACTCTTCTCTAACCTGTATAAATTAAAATTAAATGTGTTTTTAATCAAAATTTTTTGGATTACTAGTTTGTTTTTCGTCTCCTCCGACGAAGGGTTTAGCTTAGAATTAAACCTACGCAGAGGATGCAGGACCCAATTAGGTATTTTGACTTCAATCAACAGCTATCTTCGATTAGTAGATTGCTAAGGGAAAACCCAGGGACAAAACGCATGGGATTCAGTTCATTTTCGCCCTATTTTTCTAATATCTTCATAAAAGCTGATTTTTTCTATATAATTGTATTTGAAAAATAGTTTTTATTTTTTAATTACCATTAAATTAAATAATAAAATAATAATTATCATTATGAATTTTAAAGTTATTACAGAAATAAAGTTTTTTTCCATGCATTTGATCCATTGTTTTCCCCTCAGCTTTTAATGAAGTGAAGTTAGCTGATGGTTGAAGTGAAAATACCTAATACAATGATGTGGTAGCCATCTAACGCGCTACATTAAAAAATGGTTACTGTAACTAACGGTCTCAGGTGGCCTATCATTCTGATCGGATGTACTAACCAAATATTTCTTAACCAACACTACCCAGTGGGCACAAAATTTGGCGACGTCTTTACGACATCGTTACGGCGTCTTTATGACAACTTTACGACATCCTATGTCAATGTCGTTAAGGTGCTCGGTAAAGTTGTCGTAAAGATGTCGTAACTATGTCGTAAAGACGTCGCCAAATTTTGTGCTTACTGGGTATCAGAGTTAACCAAGCATGAGGTGAATAATAACACAAAACTGCATAATTGGAAAAAGTAATTGGATTTCAAAGCAAAAGTTCTGTAACATTTTATTATCAAAAGCAATATATGAAAAAAAATTTGAATTTAGCCTTTTTACCACTTACTTGCTTTCTCAACCTAAAGCAGTGAAATTTTCCCTAGTTGAATCAGTATTCTGAGTAATCACTGATGAACCAATGATTTTTCGGTTTTGACTGGGTGAACCAGTAAGTAATTCATCTAGGTATACAGCGTTTCACCTGCAGAAACAATAAAAATTTTGCGAAAAAATTTATTTGATAATAATTATTAACATGAACAGGTATTTGAAATAATAATTCCTTTTATACTTGCGCTTCTAACTGATTAATTTAATGACTTGGTATCCACACGTAAAATCTATTTAGGGGACTTACTGAAATTACGAAATAGCTCGGGAGGAGGGCGAAACGATTTATTACGATTTGTTACGAAAGGGGTAGGGGTTCTTCACTCATGTACGTAACTTTGCCAAATTCAACTGAGATATATTTTTGGATAAAAACGATTTTTTCTAAAAATTCGTGTTTTTTATTTTAAGGTTCATCATTTTATAGTGAAAATATAGCATCTTTTTTTGATAAAAATGTAACTGTTTTTGTTTTCAATCAGGCCATTACAAACAAAATTTACTTTTTCTTTAAAATTCGTATTTTTGTATTGAAAAGTCAACTCAAATCTTTTCGATGAAAATTTCACTCTTTTTTTTTTAATTTGTCTTTTTGATTTCAATTTTCACCTGGTTTAGTAGGAGTTTCATTTTTCTTGGAAAAAAATACAAATTCTTGGTGCAAAATTCAACAACCTCGTTAAAAAGTCTTGCTTTTTGGTTGAAAAATCGAAATATCATCTTTCTTGAATATAAATGCAACTGTTTGGTTGAAAATTCAACAATATGGTTGAAAACTCTTTAAGTTTCGGTTAAAAATTCTGCTTCTTTTTCGAAAATTGAAATATTTTGTAAAAAAAATTCTTTTTGTTTTAATTTATTTTGGGTTGAAATTTAATATTTTGGTGTTAAAAAAAGAACTAAAATCTTTTTCAAATGAATGTTCAACTTTAAAATTTTTTTCGTTTAAAAAAATTTATATGTTTTAAAAGAAATTCTATCTTTCTTGTATAAAAATGCAACTTTCCGATTGAAAATTGAATTATTTTATTGAAAAGTCTTACTTTTCGGATCAAAATTTTCCTGTTATCTTGAAAAATTAACTTTTTCATAGAAAATTTACTTTTCGTTCAAAATTTATATTTTGACGTTGAAAAATGAGCTGAAAGTTTTTCTGGATGAAATTGCGACATTGCAAATACAAGTTTGTTGTTTCTTAT
>NC_046661.1:80033409-80035173 GCF_010883055.1 Belonocnema kinseyi | reverse complement strand
ATGCATATATGTGTCCACTAAACCATTTTGTCTCGCTTAAAAAGTATTTTTATAAACAGATAATTCTAAGATTGAATGAAACTGACCTTGTTTTGAGATACGCGACCTATGCTTTCGCACAAATTGTTCACTTATTTTATAACTCACTTATTGGGCAACAATTAATAAATCATAGTCACGAGGCATGTTTTTACGTGTAAGTAAGAAAGAGAATTTTATTATTTTGAATATAATATAATATAAATAAAATGATGCTAATCAATGAAATATGTATTATTTAGGTACGAAGCAAAATGGTATAATACATCGAATAAAACAAAACAAATACTGTTTATAATGATGATGCGAAGTATCAAGGAATCTAAGATAACAATCGGACACATGTTCGTGTTGTGTTTGGAAACGTATTGCTCGGTAAGAAAAACATTAGTCAATTAAAAAGGGTTCTCATTAGCCTTATTAATTTGATAATGTATGCTTCAATTTCAGATTATGAAAACAATTCTCTCATACTTGAGTGTCCTCACTTCTGTGCGCGAATGAGCAATTTTATTATATTTCAGTGGTTATTAGGAGAAAATATAAAAATTGTTTGAAGGAATATTCTAATAAAAGCGGATATAGAAGCAAGACAAAGTGACCGTTTTTTCATTTTAATATTTTATAGTGAAGCCTAATCCCTTTTGGGATGGGCGCAAATATCCTGGTTGTTTATAAGTCATTTATATGTATTCGATTATTAGTTTTTGAAAATAAAAGTAAAATTGCATACATGTTTTTCTTTGATTTCTGAAAATAGCATATCGCGCATTGTATATTGAAATCTGTGGTCCACACATGCATATCTATAATTTTTTGTAAGTACTTCTGTTCACCAACAAATATGTGCTTTCTAACTTAAATTAACTACGTTTCATCTGATGCATCAAACCTTAAATTAATTAAAGTTAAAATCAACATTAACACAATTTATTGTATGACTATAGCATATTATGAGTATGGGATAGTGTGCAAGTAACATTGCTTTTTGAAATAAAATCAATGAAAAATTAACGGATTATAGGCCCTCTAAAACCACCCTCTCCCTTGTAAAAAAACCGTAACAAAATATTTATATCCCCCCTTGATGTACGTAATTTTTAGTTTTCAGAAATATTTTAAAAGTTAATGCTAGTAGAATTAGGCTGGGTGTCCGAGAACATTTTGAAAAACCCTTAATCATTAATATTCAAATACTAGCTTTATAAACGTGTAATACTTTTAACATATATGATTTTATTAACGATAAAATAATAAAATTTTGCAGACACAAATGAAAATTTTTTATATTTATTAATTCTTTTGGAACAAAACTTCAATTCATTGGTGATCTTGAATTTGATCCTGAGCTTGACCTTCAGGGTTATTTCAAGGTCAACCTTGTTTTTTCTACTGGGGATCAAGGTCACTTAAACGCAGATTTTTTTTACATTTAGCGTTATTTTATATTCCTTGTTAAAAGTTATCCATGACCTCGACCTTTTTCGTAAACACCTGCGCCGAAGCAGTACAGACTGAAGGCAACCCATATCTGGGTCAAATCTAAAAACCTTCACCTGAATTTCAAGGACATTCTGACCATTGTCAAAAATAGGGGTTCCCATGTAAAAGAAAAACAAAGTTGGCCAAGAAACAACCTTGAATTTGAAGCTCAAGGTCAAATTCGAGGTTGCCACTGGATTCCTCGTTGAAAGCTACTTCAAGAATGACCATGACCTTATTTAA
>NC_046661.1:80016937-80033309 GCF_010883055.1 Belonocnema kinseyi | reverse complement strand
AAATTACCATGGTACCCTGAAAACTCAATAACACTATTGTAACTCCGATACCTAAGATCAAAACCATCGAGAAACATGAATCGATGCTGTCACTAAACCTGCACATATAGAAAAAGGAATTATTATATCATTTTCTAACATATATATATATATAAAATTTCTCTTAAAAATAATGTTAAGAAGAGTGAATAAATAATGAAATAATTTAATACTAACTCAAGTATATTTTGATACATCTTCGCACAAAATACAGCATTTTTATAGATATCATTTTCTTGAATGGAATCTTTCCAGGAATCACCACCTTTATCTAAAGTATTTGTGATTGTCTTCAATCGATATCTGAAATAATTAAATAAAAAGATGAACCTTTACAAAATTTAGGTTGACAGTTGATCAATTAAAATTTGTCATAAACGACTTAGTTTGAGATATCAGTGATCTGTTTTTTTCACTATAAGCACAACGTTTTTTATGTGTTAAAAAATTATTTTCAATTTTTTATCAGTACAGTTTTCGATAAGGAATAGTAAAATAAAATCATATTTTCGATTTTTTTTAGAAAATTAATGTAGCATTTAGGTAAAACCTGACTATCTGGTTATCAATAAACAGTTAACATAAAAGAGAGATTTTTAAAGTAAGTTTTTAAATATGCCTAATTAAACTGCATGTGATAGTTAAGCCTGTTATAATTAAATTTTTTAACTAAGAAAATTACTTTTTTAACCAGAATAGAATAGTTAAACTCTTAAAGAAAACTGATAATTTTGATCTAAAAATTTTTTTTTACTAAATAGTTAATTTTGTTACTAAATTATTCTACTTTCAAGACAAAGTGTCGGATTTTTGGACGGATTTTTGACAAAAAACAGTTAAATTACCAAATCAAAAATATTAAATTTTTATTAAGAAGTTTATTTTCTACCAAAAAAGACGAATATCAAACAAAATGCAAGAACTCTTAACCCAAACGTTGAGTTTTTTACTAAACTGGACTTATTTTCAACAAAAAAATTTACTTTAAGCAAAATAGTTCAAATTTTACAAAAAGTTGAATTTTTACTTTAAAAGGAACGATTTGCGAGAAAAAATGGAATGCGTAAATTTTAAATTACCACAGTAATTTCTCAACCAAAAAAAAAGAAGTTTTCAAGAAAACAGTTGAATTTTCAACCAAGGTGATACATTTTTAACTAAAATGTTGAATCGAAAACAAAGAAATGCATTTTTCAGAAAGAACTTTAAATTTAAAACCTTAACAAAATTCCAGAATAGTCAAACAAAAGTTAAAATTTAACTGAAAAAGATTAATTTTGAATAGTAACATTAACTATAAAAAATACGATTTTTCAATCAAATTCGAGATTTCTTAACCAAAAAGTTGAAATTTTAAGAAAGAAAGTAATGTTTATCTTTAAAGAAAGTTGTTCAAATTTCAAAATAAGGTTTTAAGTTTATAACTTAACAGGTGTATTTTGAAATAAAAAAATTAATTGTCTACTAAAATAAGGAATTTTTGACAAAATGCAGGAATTATCAGCAAACAGTTAAACTTTTAAATGAGAAAATGAATTATTTAAACAAAAACATTAGTTTACTGCAAAATAAGAAAAATTTTCATTAAAATTGGAAAACTTTCAACCAAAAAGTTGAATTTAAAATTAGAAAATAATGAATTTTAAAACAAAAACGCTTAATTTAGTCACAGAAAAGACAAATTTTTAAAAAAATTTCAGAATTCTTAACAAAAAAATTAAATTTTCAAATAAATAAGATGAATTTTGAAACAAATAATTAATTTACTGCCAAAGAAGAAATTTGTTAAATAAAGTTCAAGAATTCTCAACCAAAAGGTTAAATTTTCGATTAAAAAAAGATGAATTTTTAAACAAAAAGATTAATTTACCGCAAAAAAAAACATTTGAAATAAAATCCAAGGATTTCTAAACAAAAACCTTAAATTTTTAACCAAAAAAGATTAATTTTTAATAACATTCAAGAATCCTGAACCAAACAGTTGGATTTTTTAAAAAGAAAGGAAAAAATTTTATTTTAAAGAAAGTACTTTAACCATAAAACCGAGTTGTTAAATTTGTAACCAAAGGGGAGCATTTTTAAATAAAAAGATAAATATCCTACCACAAAAACTAAATTTTTTTAATCCAAAGACTCTACTAGAAAGTTACATTTTTAATTAAAAAGCTGAATTTTAAACAAAAAGATAATTTGCTGCCAAAACAAATTAATTTGCAATAAAACTCCAGAATTCTCAATCAAAACGTTAAATTTTTAAACAAAAAGTTTGAATCACTGCCAAAAGAAATTTAAAAAATAAAATTCAAGAATCCTCAGCCAAAAAGTTAAATTTTCATTTAGAAAGATTAATTTTCAAACAAAAAGATTTATTTACTGCAAAAATAAAAGAAATTTGCAATAAAATTCAAGAATTCTCCACCAAAACCTTGAATTTTCAACTGAAAAAATGAATATTCAACGAAATTCAAGAATCCTGAACCAAAAAATTAAATTTTTTAAAAAGAAAGGAAATTTAATCCAAAAATTCTTAACCAAAAAGTTACATTTTTTATTAAAAAATCTCAATTTTTTAACAAAAATATTAAATTACTGCTAAAAAAATACAATTTTGCAATAAAGTTCAAGAATTCCCAACCAAAACCTTCAAATATTTAAACAAAAAAAAATTTGCTGTAAACAAAAAATTTACAATAAAATTCAAGAATTCTCAATTAAAACCTAGAATTTTGAGCTTAAGAAGATGAATTTTTAACAAATTTTAGGAATCCTAAACCAAAAAGTTTAATTCTCTACTAAAAAAAAAGAATTTCTGAACAAAAAGATTAATTCACCACCAACAAAAGTGAATATCTAATGAAATAGAAGAATTTTCAACGAAAAAGCTGAATCTTTAATAGACAGGAATTTTTTTAATTTTAAAGAATGTAGTTCAACTTAAAACCGAATCGTTACATTTTTAAACAAAAAAATGAACTTTTTGATCAAATGAATAAATTTCTAGCGGACAAACTAGATATTTTTTTAATCCAAAAATTCTCTACCAAAAAGTTACATTTTTAATTGAAAACTAATAATGCACCAACAAAAAACAAATTTGCAATGAAATGCAAGAATTCTCAACCAAAACTATAATTTTCAATTAAAAAAGTTGAATTTTAAAATATTCAAGCATTCTGAACAAAAAAATTTAATTGTGAACTGGAAAGGAAGAAATTCTGAACAACAAGATTAATTTTCTACAAAAAAACGAGTTTTTAGCAAGATTCAAGAGTTCTTACACAAAAATTTAAATTTTTAATTAAAAAAGATGAAATTTTAAATAAATTTATCAAATTCACGGAATTCATGACATTCAAGGAATTCACGGTATTTATGTGAATGAAGGAATTCACAAAATCTATGGAATTAAAGGAATCAATAGAATTAAAGGAATTTGCGACATTTGGGGCATTGATGAAAATCACGGAATTATTGGAATTCCAGGAATTCGCAAAATGCGCGGCATTCCCGAAATCAAAGAAATTAGCGGAATTCATGGAATTCAAGGAATTTATGGAATTCAAGGAGTTTGTGGAATTTAAGGAATTTATGGAATTCAAAGAATTCACTGAACTCACGGTATACAAAGGAATTCACTGAATTCACGGAATTTGCTGGATTTGCTGAATTCACGGGTTTCTCCGGATCTCCCGAATTCACAGTATTTATCAAATTTATGGAATTCAAGAAAAACATGGAATTTATGAAAATCATGGAATTCGTGAAATTCGCGGAATTTACGAAATTCATAAAATTCTCGGAATTCACGGAATACACGGAATAATTGGAATTCAAGGAATTCGTAGCTTTCTATGTATGCCATACATTCCGTGAATCACGTGATTTTATAAAATTTCTTTAAATCATTGAATTTCATGAATTTCTTGAATTTCGTGAATTCCATAAATTTCAAGATTTCCTTGAATTTCACGAATATGTTAATTTTTGTGAATCGCTTGAATTTTGTGAATTCCCTGAATTCAGTGAAGTCAATTAGTTCCGTATATTTTTAGAATATTATGAATTCCTTGATTTCAGTGAATTTTTTTTTAATTTCCCAATAGGCACAAAATTTGGCGACGTCCTTACGACATCGTTACGACATCTTTACGACAACTCTACGACATTCTATGTCCATGTCATTAAGTCGTCTTTATGATATCGTAAATATGTCGTATGATCTGACGATGTCTTTACGATATCGTAAAGATACTGTAACGACATGGACATAGGATGTCGTAAAGATGTCATAACGACGTCGTAAAGACGTCGACAAATTTTGTACCCACTGGGTCGTTAAATTCTGTAAATTCCGTAAATTGCTTGATTTAACTAAATTCTGTAAATTCCGTAAATTTCTTAAATTCCATGAATTCTTTAAATATCGTGATTTCCTTGCATTTTGGATATACCGTGAATTCCTCGAATTTCATGAATTCCGTGGATTCCACAAACACCCTAAATTCCATGAATTTCTGAAATTAATTTCTTCCATGAATATCTTAAATCGAAAAATCATGCTTTTAACTTACCGCAATACGCGAAACATCCCACAAGCATGTTGCACGAAAAGGTAAAGCATCACATCAGCAGCAACAATTTGCATTACACTAAAACAGCCTATTATGCCAGAGTGAAAATAGCTAAAAACATAATGATCGTTTCTTTCGAAAAAAATATAGTCAACCTCAGAAATGTAAGACAATGGACGCGATTCATTAAGTGGGGCCACAATGTCCAATATTATTGGCAGTAATGTTATACCACAATATGCGATTGAAGAAATTATCGTGTAAACTGAAAATTGTAAAAGATCATTAAATTAAAACAACAATTTTAATGACCTATATTTTTTCTTGTTATTTCTCAAAATTAAACGCGCATAGATATTGGCAACAAATACTTTTTGCAATACAATTTCTCAATACTTATTACCTATAAATGCAATAGCAGCAAATCTTCCTTCTTCTGTAGATTCTTTTAAAATTTTAAACTCAGCCTCCAACGATTGAAGTTTATCAAAATCGTTTGACATTTGGTTTAATAATTCCAATAGCTGAAACATAATAGTTAATATTTTAGATTATCCTGGGAAATAAAACTTTTATTTCTTTTTTAGATCGTTAGTACAAAATAAATAAAATTCTAGTTAATTTTTTCTACTGTGTATAAACTATTTAAAGTTTTTTTGCATTAGATTGTACCTTTTTTGAAAGACAAGCTGAAGAATTTAATTTTTATGAAAGATTTCTCTGCTTTAAAAATAGAGAGTACATTCAATTAGGAACTTATATACTCACATGGTTTCCTTTAATTACAAAAAAGAGAAAGTAACACCACGCTATAAGAATAGCAGTCACAGCCATGGGGAGGCATTCAAGAAAATCGTCAAAATCATTTCGTGCTTCATAAAAACGAACACCCTGCAACGTTAAAAAATATCAGTGTTAAATTTGACCATACGGAGACATTAATATTTTACTAATTTTGTTATATTTTTTACCAAAAAATTATATTATTGTATTTAAGATCTGAGATAACTAAGAATTCGCTATCATTCGTTATTTTGAGTCCCACTCCGAAATCCAAAAAACGAAATATTCTTTTGCTCCACTCTAGTGTCTGTGCTAATTTTATTTTGCAAAATTTGTTGGAAAAATTTGCATGGAAAAAATTATTATATACTTACAAGAGGCACACAATATGATAATAAAGCTGTTCCGGAAACAAATCTTACAATTCTTCGTGTTTTTATCGTCTGATAAGGCCAATGTCCCATACCATATAAAAACATTTTATGATATTTAACGTAAGGTTTCATCTTTGGACAGTACATTTTTTCTTGAATAAATTTTAGATTTCGCTGAATTAACTAGATTTCTATACAAATAGGAAAAAAGAAAATTATTATCACAGATAAATAATTATGACACATAAAGTTAATTAAAAATAAAATTAAAATGTAAAACTTTTGGAAAATTCTTTCTTACTTCCTTCAAATATGGGTAAAAATCGAAAAGTTGGAATAATTCTATTTTGAAGAAAACAGACAAAATTATTAAGACCATCATAAAACATTTTTTAATTCATATTAGTTACAATAAGTGTGAAAATAATCATTTGTGAGACTTCCTTACATTATAATTATAATTTTCTATTTTTTATGACATTCTTTCCGGTATAAAATGAAAATATAAAAACTACTGTATAATAATTATTATCGATTTATTGTATATAATACCTCAAAATAAGACTAAGAATTCAAAAACTAAATTTAGAAAGAAAAATAAGAGGGCAACCAATCAAATCCCCTTCCTTATATTTTTTTTATTTGTTTCGTCTTCTTTATTTTTATTATTATTATATCCTGACTTTTCTGAGTTATTCTGAATTCTCGAATAACTTACAATTCTCTTAATTCTTTTCAATTCTCTGCAATTATTTGAATTCTCAGAAATATTTTGAATTATTTCAATTCTTTTGTATTTGTAGTTTATAATTATAACTGTTCAGAATTTCTTCAAATATTTTGTATTCTCTTAACTCTACTGAATTCTTCTAAATTGTAAAACTGTTGAGTTCTCTGAATTTTGTCAACTCTCTCAAATATTTTGAATTCTTTTTTTCTTTTGTATTTTCCTTTATTCGAATGATCTTAATTCTTTTGAATTTTTTAAATTGTTTATAAACACTGTTTATTCTTTTGTACTCTGTGAGCTTTTGAAATTATTCAAAAGATATGAAGGATTTCAAAATAAATCGAAGGGTGTTGTAATGATTTCAGAATAATTAAAAAATATTTTGTTAGTTCAGTGATATCGTGAGAATTTAAGAAATTTAGAACAGTTTAAAGAGTTCAGAAAAATGTAAAACAATTAGGAGAATTCAGAAAAATTCAGAAGAATTGAGAAGAATAGAGAAGAATTAAGAAGAAATAAGAAGAATTCAGAAGAATTCAGAAGCTTAAGAAGAATGAAAAAAATTAAGAACAATTCATAGGGTACAAAATAGTTTAAAAACTTGAAACGAATTCACAAAATTCAAAAGCATTCATGGAACTGAAAAGATGTCAAAGTATTTAATAGAGTTTAGAGAATTTGTGTTCTTTCATACAGATCAGAAGAGTTCAGAAAATTTCAACAGAATTTAGATAATGAAGAAAAACAGAGAACAAAAGAATTAATAAAATTCAAAATATTTCAGGGAATTCGGATGAATTTAGAAAATTAAAAGGATTCAGAAGAATTCATAAAGTACAAAGGATTCACTAACGTCAAACAAATTCAAAACATTAAAAAGAATTTGAAGAATTTCAAAAGAATTGAGAGAATGCAGAAGAATTAATATAATAAAAAAGATTTCAAAGATTTTAAGAAAGTTCAGAGAATTTATAAGCTTTCAGAAAGATGAGAAGAATTTAGAAGAAGTCAGAGAATTAAGAAGTCAAAGAATTAAGAAGTCAAAGAATTAAGAATAATTTAGAGGGTACAAAAGAATTCATAAGCTTCAAAGAATTTCAAAATAGTTAAGGAAACACAAAAGAATTCACAGAATTTAAAACATTTTAAAGAATTTAAGAGAGTTCAGAGAATTTTTAAGCTTCCAGACTGAAAAGTCACAAGATTTGGGAGAATTGAGTAAAATTGAGAGGATACAAAAAACTTGCCGTAATTCAAAATAAAGCATGGTGTATTGTAAAGGTTTCAAGAAAACTAAAAAAAAATTTAATATTCAGCGGTCGCGTGAGAATTAAAAAGATTTAGAATTGTTTAAAGAGTTCACAAAATTCAAACAGACTTAAGATAATATAAAAAATAGAATTGAAAAGAATTCATAGAATGAAAAATGTGTCACAGAATTCAGAAGGATTCAGAAAATGAGAAAGATTCAGAAGAATTCATAGAGTACAAAAGAATTCAGAATAATTCATAAAGTACAAGAGAATTCACAAACTTGAAACGAATCCACAGAATTCAAAAGTATTTAGAGAATTTGAAAAGAGTTACGGAAATACAAAAGAATTCATAGAATAAAAGATTTCAAAGAACTCAAGAAAGTTCAGAGAATTTATAAGCTTTCAGACAGATGAGAAGAATTTAGAAAACTAAGAAGAGTCCAAAGAATTAAGAAGAATTCATAGGGTTCAAAAGAATTCACAAACTCGAAACGAATTCACAAAATTAAAAGGAATTGAGAGAACTCTAAAACAATGAAGAGAATGCAAAAGAATTAATAGAATTTGAAAGATTTAAAAGAACTTCAGAGAGTTCACAGAATAAAAAAGTTATTAGAAAATTCAGAATAATTCAGGAGAGTTAAGAGAATAAAAAAAAGGAGAAATACATAAAACACGGCCTCAGCTTTTTGGGCACACACACTCGTCAAGGTTACATGGATTGTCTTTCATCTAGCACCTGCTTCTAATTGAATAATCCTTAATGGTTAATTACTTACTATTTTTAAAACAAATATATATTATTATTTTTGACTCCTTTTTTTATATCAATTTCAAAAAAATAAAAATGTAGCTTTAGTACCGTGACACCCTGTATATCGATATTCTAACTAATGGAGTAACACAACCCATGTGAATCAATCTGATGTCCCATAGTAGTGTTTATGACGCACGATGTGTGTAAAGAACCCTTCTTAGCCTGGAAGCAATTACTTCAAATTCTGTCGAGCTCAATTAATTATGCAAAAGCAAGGGTCATTTAAACTAGAGACTTCGAAAACATCCATCATTTCCTGATTCCTTATTTCATATTCAAGAATAATAAAATTGATTTCGAGAACTCTTTACACGTGACGATTCCTGAGAGTGAACAAGACATCTATAACTCAGCATCATAGCTGAAAATATATTTCGTTTCAAATAATAATTAAATTAATTGAATTGCAATTAAATTAAAAATAATTTTTCTTTCATCTTTATTAACTCTAAGGTAAACCGACTATTCCTGCAACAACGTAAAAAGTACGTAAATTGCTGGAAAAATAATAAATATCTTTTTTTTATTTCAACATAATTAATTAAAGTAAAAGTTTTCTAGTATTTTTTAAGTTTTTATGAATTTATTACTACTATTTATTTTTGTTCTGACAAGTTATACACTCAGCAACAAATGATAAACAATACTCTAAATCTGTAAATGAATCTTGTGTTTATGATACTTCCTACACTTTAAGCACAGATTTTTTAATATTTTAGACTTGTGAGAATAGAATCTAGAAGATTTTAGAGAATTTTTTTTGATTTTATAGGATTTTACCAAATGTCACGAAAAATTCGAAGCTTTTTAAAAAATGTTTAGGACTTTCAGAAACTGGGTAGGAATAAAAAGTATTTGATAAATTTTTGAAAATGTTTCCTGGTTTTCGAATATTTCTAATCTATTTAAAATATCTAAAGTTCCTGAAAACATTTTTCAAAGACTGGAAATTTTTTCAAATGTTTAAAATATCATCAGAAAATTTTATAAAATACCTTACAATGTTATCAATTTTTCCGGATATTTTAAGAAAATTTGTTTATTCTCTTGAAAACTTTTGAATATATTTTAAAGCTTCTATAGTTTGTTTCGAAATATTCTAAAAGTCTCTTAAAATTTAAAAAACTTTTTTAACCTTTTCAAATGTTCTAAATATTTCTTATATTTTTCTTATGAAATGTTTTGAAATCTTTTTTAATTTTCTCTTAAAGTTCATTTTTTTAAATGAAAAATTATGCCATAAATCTTCAGAAAATTCTTGTTTTAATCCTTTTAGAAGTTTTCAACCTTCAAATATTTTAATATTATTTAAATTTTTCGTGAATTTGGTTAATTCTGCAAAATTGAAAGAAGGTTCTTAAAACTTTTAAAATTCTTCTTTAACAATCTTAGAAAACTTTTGATATGTTTCAAAATCTTTTTAATCATTCTCTTTAAATTAATTTTTCAAAATAAAAAGTCATTTTAATTTTTCGTAGGTACCAAGAAAATTTTTTTCATTTTCTTGAAACCCAAACAAATTTCTAAAATATTTTCCAATTTTTTATTTTATTTTTTTTCTATCGTTTTAGAACTTCTAAACTTCTCTTACACTTGACAAATTTTTTTTCTGAAATTATGTATTCTGGCAAAATTTTGCTTTAAAATCTTTAGCACACTTTTTATAAATTTTCGTAAATATTTTAAAATGTTTAGTATTTGTTTTCAATTTTCTCGTAGAATTCATTAAGGAAACAATTATTATTTGAATTTTTTCTCTAAATCTTAAGAATATTTTTTCCATTTTCTTGACGCCTAGAAAAAATGAGTTAATCTACAATTTTTTCTAAACATGAGAAATTTAAAAATGATCCCAAATCATCCAAATTATTTTTTTACACTTTTAAAAATTAAAAAATTTAACATTTATTCTTTTAATATTACATCTAAACGATTAAAAATGGTCTCAGAAATATTTTTTAAAAAATGTAGCTCAAAATCTTTACAAAATAATGAATAGCTTCCAAGTTTTTGAAAATTTACAATTTTATTCAAGCAATTGTTATAATTTCAGTTTAGAATTAATTATATAACCAAGAACTGGTTTCAATTATTTTTTTAATTATAAAATATAGTAATTTTCAATTGATAGAATCTTAAAATATTTAAAAATGAAACTAAACCGCTTTCAATATTTGAATACCAGATTATTTTATTTAAATGAAAGTTAATGAGAAAGACTTTTAATTTTTTAATTTTTACAGGTTTAAGAAGGGGTACGCTTGATAATCTGGTCCTTTGAATAGATACTTCCAAACTTCACTGTCGGAAAACCAGCTGATCACGGGAAAATTGTTTTCTGCAGTTTTCCTCTCCCCTGGCAAAACGTCCAGGCTAATCCAAGTACTTATGAGAAAATCGCTGTTATTATTGTATGTCATGGTTTCCTTAACATGCTTTTAAGCTCGTCTAAGTAAAGACAATTTTTCAACTGGTCGATACTCAGTAAAGTGAAATTAAAGAACGTAAATAATACGTTAGAAGTGACAATAGGTTTATAACGAATATCCGAAAAAATTTATGAGAAAAATTTTTGATAGCCTTATATCTTCCTTCTTTTCATTTCAAAATTTAGAAAAAATTCCTGATGTTAAAAAATTTATAGTGAATATTTCATATGTACAGTTTTTGCTGGTGCACAATAATATAAAATTGGAAAGACAACAAAAAATTTCTTATTTGGAATCAATATTCTACTATTTTTTTTAGCTTATTTCAGAGATAAATTTTCATTGAATTTTACAACTCACAAGAAAAAATATGATAATTATTTAAAACTTTGTTATTGCAAGTAATCTTTAATTTCTAAAGTTTTCTTTTTACAAGTTCCGGCTTGTGGAAAACCTAGGGAAATTCTTTTACAACATTCGCCAGAAGTGAAAAATTCCTTGAAAATTTATATTTTATATTAGTCCAAGAATGTTAAAAAATCTTCAATATTTTGGAAAATATTTTTTGGATTTTTTTGGATCTTCAAAAATGCAAAAATTAATTCAAAACAAACAATCTCTATTTCCTAAAAACTACCCTTAAATATGGATTTGAACTAAATTGAAGCATATCAGAATTTTTGGCTTTTTTGAGCTCTTCTTGAGCAATATTACTGATTTTTTGACTCTTTTATTTTTAACAGAAAAACGGACTTTTGGATGGAGGTGTTGGCCGCCAGTACCTCCACTAGAGAAAATCAAAGAAATCAATAGCACCAGGATTTCAGGCTCTTTTTGGGCTATTCAAAACGGAAGAAATAGATTTTAAAAAGGCAAATGTCACAAAAAGTACCCTTAAAACAACTTACGCACCCAAACAAAATCTAATCATATGCGATTGCCAAAAAGTCCAATTTTTTAGAAAAATAAGAGAGCCTGAAAGTCGGATTGGTTCGAAAGAAGAACCCCAAAAAAAATTCTGATATGCTAACATTTAGTTTGTGTGCATATTTGATTTTAAGAGTCGTTTTTAATAGACAGGGGTTCTTTTTTCAAAATTAATTTTCGCAGTTTTTAAGAGCCCGAAAAAGGCCAAAATTCTTGCGTGATTAATTTTTTCAATTCTCTTAATTGTCTGTAGTGGAAATGCTGGCAGCCAGCACCTCCGCCCAAAAGTAAGTTATTTGAAAAAACTAAAAGAGCCAAAAAATTGGCATCAGTACCCAAAAAAAGCCAAGAGAAAGACCAAAATTATGGCATAAAGAAAACTTATAAGTTTCGTTTTGGAGGTGCTAGCGGAACGCTACCCAGTGGGCACAAAGTTTGGCGATGTCTCACGACATCGTTGCGACATCGTTACGACAACCTTACGACATCTTATGTCCATGTCGTTAAGGCGTGTTTACGATATCGTAAATAAGTCGTATGATCTGACAATGTCTTTACGATATCGCGAATACACCAAAACGACATGGACATAGGATGTCGTAAAGTTGTCGTAAAGATGTCGTAACGATGTCGTAAAGACGTCGCCAAATTTTGTGCCCACTGGGTAAAGAGTCTATTGAAAAGCAAACAAAACAAAAACCATGTTTACAAACAAATCCTACAGCACTGGAAAATTCTGGCCTCGGGAATAGAAAGCAAGAAGATGTTGAAATAATAACGAATGCAACAAAATTCATCAAAAAAGTAATTTCTAAAATGAACCGGTCCGTGTAATTATTATATTTAATTCTAGGATACGCGTTAAATATTTCATTATTTTTTAAAAATATGTAAAATTCTGAAAATATATTAAATTTTCAGAGACACTTTCTTCTACTGAGAAGCTTTTTCACAAATCAAATGTATCAACATCTTTGGTCAATAAGTAACCTGCCTAGTAAAAAAAGAAGAAAACTCGGAATTTGAACATGTTAAATAACAAATATGAGAAGCAAAAAAAATGTCTTCCGCAAAATATGCAAATTTGTAAGGATCATATTGATGAAATAATCCAACTGAGACGGCGTGTTGCAAAATTAGAATTGGATAATCTACTGTTTACGGAAATAAATGTGAAGATGAAAACAAAAAGTTATCAATTGTTTTGAAAAAGTAAATGAAAACCTTAAGAGTGGGAAATATTTTTTGTGGGCCATACTTTTGATGAACTACTTCCATTTGTTAATATAGTTGTTAATAATAAATGCATGCAGGACATGGAGTTTGGGTAAACAATTTCCAATAGATCGAATACGCTTCAAAAGAAGGTTGAATTAAAAAATTCTTATTAAAAATATTGCATGCTTAATGTTTACTGAGCCAGGCTTGCAATTGTCGAGCGTTACCGGGCAGTTGAGCAATGCATAAAGAAACAAAATTTTAAAAAGAACAAATATTTAAAATTTAGAATGTTTATTTATTTTTTTCCCCATTTTCGGTGTAAACGACCGGTAATTCTAAAGTCTTCTCCAAACTGATTCAAAGGACAAAGCGAGCTCCACATGTTATGGCTGGTTTACAATTAAATCACATTTCCGGAGTCCTAATAAATGCTGCGAAGGAGAATTTAGGAAAATTATCTTATATAAAGTCCTTTTAAAACCATTGAAATTTTCTGAATTTAGATACTTATTTCACTTCACAAACATCAGGAAAAATATATAATTGTAATAGAGGTATTGCAAGGATAAAACAAACTTTTATTGTAAAAAGTCTAAAAGTGAATAATCAATTTATAACACTTAATTTAAAATATCTAAAATTGAATCTTTATTTAATTCAATATTGTAGTCAAAATTAATCCGCTAAAAGATAAATAATTAGTTCACAATATAGAAGGCCTCAAGAAATTATTTTCATTGAAAAAATCAAATTATTTTTAATTTTATGTACTTTTTACAATTTGAAGTTTAAATTCTGAAAAGTTTTATTTCTTTTGAAATAATTCCAGAAAATTAAAGTTTCAGCAGAATTATTTAATCAATATTTAATCATTTCTATACAAAAAAAAGCATTAAAGCATTATTTTAATTGGAAATTAAAATAATTTGAAGCTCAAAAAATTATTTTTATTAAAACATTAAAATAATTTTCACTTTATATATCTTTCAAATTTGAACTTTTCTTTGTTCAAAATTAATTAATTATAAGTTTGCAACTAATTCTAGAGAGCCAATATTTAATTACATAAGCTTAATGCAAATGATTAATTTATGTGATTTAATAGAAAACATAGTAAATGATAAATTTATTTTCTTAGTTTAACAATATTTAGCATTTCTTTCTGTTAGTTGGATTTAGTAGTCTACTAATAATTAATTAATCAGTTTACAAAATGAAACAGCATCAAAGAATTATTTTCAATCAAAATATGAATGATTCTTATTTTATATTTTTCATTACGCTTGAAATTGCCTTTCTACAAAATTTAATTAATTTTGTCAGTTTACCTTTTAATCTAATTCCAGGAAAAATTCGAATACAGGTAGAACTAATTTTGACAAATAAATTCAGGTAGTCACACATTTTACATGTGTTGAAGAATTTATAATCACACTAAAAAAATACATAAATTGTACTTCTCAAAGACTTGATGATTTTCCTAAAATTTTTTAGATTTTCAAAGAGTTTAAAAACTTTCAAAGGATTTTAAATAATTCAAAGATTTTAAAGATTCCAGAAGATTTTTAAGAAATTTACAAAAATTTTGAGAGATTTAAAGACATTTAAAACAAATTCGCAAACATTTCAATGGTTTTAGAAAAATCTCGTGTTACTGGATAAATATTTAAATTCTTCAAAGAAGTTTACTAGGATTTTAATGATTTCACAAAAATTCAACAGAATTTTTATGTTTATAAAATAGTTAAAAAGATTACGGAAATTTTGAGAATATTTCAGAATTATTTTAATGTTTACAAAGAAATTGATAAAGATTTTAAAAGATTCGAGAATGTAATTCAATATTGTGTTCAAAATTAATTAGCTGAAAATTAATTAAATAGATCCCAACATAAAAAGCCTGAAGCAACTATTCTGATTGAAGAAATCAAATTACTTTTACTATATGTAACTTTTTTTGAATTTAAACTCTAATTTCTGAATATTTTTATTTCTTTTGAAATAATTGAGGAAAATTTAAGTTTTATTATAATTAATTAATAAATATTTAATCATTTCAAAATAAAAATGAAAATTTAATAATTATTTTCATAAAAAATTCAAATTATTTAAAGCTTTAAACCATTAATTTATTTGAAATATTCAAATAAATTTCACTTTATATATTTTACAAATCTAAACTTGTATTTGTATAAATTTAATAAATTATAAGCTTATAACTAATTCCATAAAGTATAAATTTTAGCAGAATCGATCAATCATTAATTGATGAGTAAAGAACATAAAAATCATTTAATAATTATTTTCATTAAAATAAATGCACATATAATTTTTAAAATTGAATTCAGATACTCATTTTTCAACATCACAATCATTAAAAAAATTTTTCGTAATGCAGATATTTTGAGCAAAAAAGAAATTTCATAATAAAAATAATAGCCAATAATAGATTTCATAACCTTAATGCAAATAATCAATTTATGTTACCTGATAGAAAACAATTTATACTCAGTTTCTTAAAAACAATCAATCAGTAAATAGTCGATCAGTTTATAATTTAAAAAGCAGTTCTGAAATATTTTCTTTAAGACATCAAACTAATTTGTACATAACATTTTTCTGAAAATTTGAATTATTAATAATCTTTTAAAATAATTCTATAAAAACTTAAAATATATTGACATTTAATTTTGAAAATTTAATTCAGAAAACGCATACCGCAAAATGGTTTTAAGAGTCTACTGGGATACTAATAGGTACACTTTATGTATTTGTGTTTGCTGAACACGAATCCATTCGCAGAATTGAGCCAGCATATTCGGATTTGCAGAAATATTCAAAAAATGGTGAAAAACCTGGGATTTCTGCATAAATTTCGTACTCAAATCTATAAACCCTAAATTAACAAGCCCCAAACCCAGAAACCCCAAACTACAAACTAACAAGCCCCAAACCCTCAAATACAAAATACACAAGCTCCATATTCACTAACCTACAAACCCCAAACCCACAAACCTCAAAACCACAAGCTCCATATTCACAAACGTACAAACCCCAAATCCATTAACCCCAAATGCACAAACATCAAACCCATAAGCTCCATATCCACAATGCCCACAAACACTACCAGGTCTATACATATGAAACCGGTATTTTTTCAAGAAAAAAACACATTTATTTCAAGAGAATGATAACAAATATTTTATTCAAAGTATGCGCCCTCGC
>NC_046661.1:80014566-80016837 GCF_010883055.1 Belonocnema kinseyi | reverse complement strand
GAATTTAAAGTAAAATATAAAATAAGAGACCTTTATATTTTTTAATGAAAATAATTCTTGGATGCTTTTTATCTTCTCAGCTAATTAATTAGTTAGTTATTAGTTGATTACTGAAGCCAATTGACCGAAAGGAAATTGCAATTAAGAAAAAAAGATATTTAAAATAAAAATTTTTTTTAAAAATCAATGATAATGATTCATTAAATGGTTTTTATGTTGTTGATTAGACCATTATTATTAGCTGAATTATTTTGTTTGCAATATTAAATTACATAAAGATTGAAGTTAAATATTGCTTAAATAAGAAAATAAATCTGTTATGTACTTTGAAGTTATGTTATTTAATATAGGATATGATCAGTGGCGTAACTTCCTATTCCACGAAACCCCGCATTGCGGGGGGGCCTCCTTCTGTAAGTGGGCCCCTTACAGCCAGTGGAAAAATTATATTTTAGTTTTAATTTTATGAATCCTTGTGCATTTTTCAATAATTATTTATTTAAATGATAGAAATTCGAAGGAATGGATTAACAATATTATTATTTTAACAAATCTAATTTTTTTAAACAATTATTTTTCGAAAAATATTTTAAAACCACATTTTATGAAGACGAATGGCATAATAGCAACGTGCAGTTCGTTTTTTTAACGGTACAGTATTAATTTTTACGTCAGCACTATGTATAATTTATTATATAAATTGTCTAAAATAAAATATAATTTGTAATATATTATAAAAAGAACTATGTGAGATTTAAAAAAAAAGTATTTTAGCTACACTTACACGCTGTTTGCTTTTTAATTTTATAAGAGGGGCCTCCTCAACATTTCTGCGGTGGGGCCTACACGTTTGTAGTTACGCCACTGGATATGATATGTATAATAAACGTTTATTCATATTTTAAATACCCCTATTCTAATTTCATAATTTTTAAAATGCTTTCGATGTTATAAAATAATTACACAAGGCCACAAAGTGGTTCTGGGAGTCTATTGGGATTCTAATAGGTGTATACTTTATGTTTTCAAAAGATTTCAAAAAATTATTTAAAATCCTGTAATTTCTGCATACATTTCTTTCCCAGACCTACAAACCTTAAATTAACAATCCTTAAACCCACAAACGAACAAGTCCTAAACCCACAAACTAACAAGCCCCGAACCGACAAACCCCAAACCCTAAATTAACAAGCCCCAAACCCACAAGTTCCATATCAACAAATAAACCCCAAACCAACAAGTTTCGAATACACAAATTCTAAATACACAAGCTCCATATCCACAAACCTACAAACCCCAAACCCATAAATCCCAAACCCACAAGCTCCATATCCACAAACGCACAAATCCCAAAGCAACGAACCCCAAACCCACAAGCTCCATATCCACAAATGTGCAAACTCAAAACCCACAAACCCCAGACTCACAAGCTCCATATCCACGAACCTACAAACCCCAAATAAACAAGCCCTAAATCCCCAAACTCCAAACTAACAAGCCCCAAGCCTATAGACCCTAAGCCAATAAGCTTCAAACCCACAAACACCAAACCAACAAGCCCCAAACCAAGCAACTCCAACTGCACAAACCCACAAACTCCGAACCAACAAGTGATGAGCCCACAAACCTCAAACCAACAATCCTCATACCAACAAACCCTAAGCCCACAAGTCCCAAACCAAGTATTTTCTTATCACATCACGACATTTCTCTTTCAGTCTCCATCTTTCGCCCCACTAACGACCCTTCTCATCTGTTTTCACTCTCTCTGCCAACCTAAATCCTCACCTATCTTCCTTCCTGCTTCTCTTTGTCAAAATTTCCCTCTTTCTCTAACGCGCTCATCGCACCCATTCCTCTCTTTCTCTCTGTATCCCTCACTTTTTATCTTTCAGAGAGCGTAGAAAACTCAATTCCACAAACCCAAATACCGTACATCTTATAATACCAATTGATAAATTTCTATAATTTGGGGTTTGTGGGTTTGTGAGTTTGGGGTTCGTAGTTTTGCGATTGTTGGTTTAGGGTATGTAAGTTTGTGGATGTGGAACTTGTGGGTTTGGCATATGTGGGTTTGGGTTGTGTGGGTTCAGGGTTCATGGGTTTGGGATTATTGGTTTGGTATTTGTAAGCTTGTTAGGTACGAAGCTTGTGGGTTTTGGGGGTTATGGGTATACCAGGTGTATACATATGAAACCGGTATTGCCATTTAGCGGCCAGTAGGCACACTTGTAGGCACTGTCGGAACTTACCATTTGTGCTAATTGGCGT
>NC_046661.1:80005457-80014466 GCF_010883055.1 Belonocnema kinseyi | reverse complement strand
AAGTATTGTAAAAGTGAACTATACTAAAAAAACCAATAAAAAGATTTTAGTTTGATGTTATCTAGAACTTCAAAAAGTAAAACAATGTGAAATTTTTGAAATAAAAAACATTCTTATTTTGGGAAATTCTTTCGAATCACATTATACAGAAACTTATGATTCGAAAATATTCAATAAAATAAGAATTTAGCTGTTCTTATAAGAACATTGTAATTTAGTAGGAAAAATTAAAATTATAAAATAAAAGCGTTCATCTTAATCTCGAAAATTTTTAATTTTATATTTCTTTGAATTAATGTGAATAAAAAGAAGGTTTCGGATTAATTTCAAGACTTTTTTCTCTAGTTTGTTTAAAATAAAATTACTCTAACTTTTTAAATGTCACCTATGCTTTTACTAGAATCCAGAAGCAAATATGTTTTCTACATAATAATGAACTCATGCGAAATATATTTAAATCCATTAAAATTTTAAATCCTTATTAATTATTTTCCAATTCCTAAACATTTAGAAAAAAAATTTGTTCTAGTAGAATTTATATAAGTCATTTTACGATGACGTCTATCTGTCTGTTCGTCCGTCCGTCCGTAAACACGATAAATCTCGAAAAAATTAACGGATCAAATTCATCTTGGGCACACTTCTTTCAGGTCCTAAGAGAAGGGACGAGTTTGTTAACCAGCAATTTTTGATAAAAGTTCAAAAAGTTAGCGCATTTTAACAATCTTTCAGACCACTTCTTAGTGAATTTGAAAATTCTAAGTACGGATAATAATAGTATTCAAATGAACAAACAATTGATCCTAATGAGTTTTTTTGATAAAAAGAAAATTCTCAGAGTTATAGCATTTTCAACCATTTTTTGAATCAACCGAAATTATAAATTTTAAGCAAACAACGCACGATATAAAAAAAGTCAAGAAAAGAAAAAAATCAAAAATTCAAATTTTGATTGCAGAAAAAATAATGAAAAATAAAAAATTTAATTTGGTAGTCAAATTATGCAAGATACGAAAATAGTTGAATTAAAAAAAAATGTTATCCCAAAAAAGATCTACAATTTTGTTAAGAATCACTTCGTGATAGGACGCGTACTTTTTATTTTTTATTTTCGTTAAAAATAACATTGTAAATAAAAAAATATAATTAAAAATTTGTGGAAATGCTACGAAAGTTACGAAAAAAAAGATTTAATAAAACTTGTTTACAAATGTCTGTCGAAAATCGAGCGCGCAGCGCGAGTGTCACAATGAGAATGTGTACCTCAAAGCCTACAGAGCTTTGTGAAACTTAATTCAGGACTATATTTAATTAAGTCGACAATTCAAAATATGAAGACGCATATAAATACTGTCATCTAAAAGACATCTTTTTGATAAATTTTTATTCAAATATTCCAAATGCAAAAAATGAATATCCAAGCGCGAAGCGCAAGGTGTAATTATTACGAGCGCGAGATTCAACAGAAGCGCGCGATGAGAATGTACCCGCGAATTGGGCAGATTTTCCCATTTAAAAACATTATTTCTGTAAAACTTAAATTATTGTTTGAATCGTGACGTCAGTTTTAATCATATTTTTTTTCCTTGAGGCGACCTTAAGAAAAATAAGTATCTCAGAAGGTTAAGCTTGACGCCTATTATGATCTATCACATGACGAATAAGGTAAATTTACTCTAATGAAAAATCAGAGTCATGTTTTTTTAAACTGATAACAATATTATTTATTAATACAGTATTCAGTTTTTACGCTCCGGGAAAAAATGAGACCCGATTATATCGTGTTCTTCACTTTGTTACTCATCCTTAACTATTTTGGTGAATATAATAATATTTATATTATATTTAAACTCTAAGAACATTTTTTAATTTTAAACTTCAAAACAATGTTTTTATTTAAAAAAAGCGTATTTAAATTTGGCGAGTGCCACTCCAGTCACTTTAGGGACATCACTAAAATTCAGGAAGATAGAGCATAAATTCAAGTATGATTTTCCATCATAAAAAAAAAACCGATACTTTTTTAACTTTCCACAATATCACTTAATATATATTATTTATTAAAATTATTGTTTGAAAAATTTATTTAAGAATAATCAAAATTTGAATTCCTCTTTATCGTTTAAATTTACCCAAGATAATCGTGAAAAAACGAATCTAACGATTTTAAAAATAATAAACCTACTTATTGTCCCAAATTTACTGTTTGATTATCAGCTGTTAAAAATAAAAATTTTGAAGAATTAAATGTTAAAAATTCAACTATTGAAAGTTTAATTTTTAAGTTTAGAAACGTTCAAGAAATGATTAATGTAGCTTGTGGACGACACCCGAGATATTGAAGCTTAAAAAAATTAAACCAAACTTTAATTGAAAATGAAACACAGAATTCTAGAACCTGATAACAAATAAAAAAATATTTTTCACATCTTAGTATTCAAATTCATCCGTTTCTATTTCTTCTTACAGAATTAAGTTCACAGTTGAGGAGCCTTGAAATTGGTGGCGCCAGGGGCGGCCCCGTTTACATTCTTCTTAAAATAAGTAATCCCAGATCACCATATAATTCTGACAGTGATAGAACTCTACCCTCTCCATTATATCAAACAGAATACACTTTTACTGGCATGCTTCAATTTAAATGGAAAATACCAAATTCATCGCCTGCTGCATATTGTAAAATAGAACGAAACATAAAAGTGAGCGTAGCAGTAAACGCTAAGGGTGACATCTACGGACTTCATTTCGAAACTCGAAATAGCATTCTGAAGATATATGGACCAAATAATAAGCAGGTTTCAATAAACATAAAATCCGGGGCTAGTAGACCTTTTTACGAAGTTTTTGGGCTACAGAATTAAAAAATAAGGGTCTTTTTATAATTGAGCATACTAATTTATTATTAAATAAAAAATAAATTATCGAATTATTTTCTTTTTTTCACGCCTTTCTGTTATTTAATATTTTGTTACGAAATTAATTGAGTATACAATTAATAATATTGTTTTCGCTTTTAAATTGTTTTTTTTTCTTAATGTCATGATATCAAAAACTGATGCTAAATACGTTTGTTAAAAACGAAATCGACTCTACCAAAACTTGCGAAATTTCAAAGCTGTTTCAAATCTAGAAAAGAATTATGTTCTTTTTGTAAGTCTTTGTTAAAGAGTGAGCATTCATAAAAAATCTAATTACGTAATTTTTTTATTTGCACACACGCGTATTGAACGTAAAAGACAAACAATTTCGTAACCAAATGTATAAATTGTCAGGCGACAACAGGAACATTTTTAGTACCATCGTGCTTTAATTTTGCCCGATTAGAATGCAAATACTTATTATTTACAGTTTTAAAAATGCTTGGAATTCTATGATACTTGTAAAACACTTCTACAACTACGAAATTCGTGGATTTCATGGAATTCATGGAATTAAAGGAATTGACGACATTCATAGAACTCGCGGAATTCATAGAAGTGAAGTAGTTCACGAAATGAATAGAATTCACTAATTTCACGGAATTAACAGAATTCAAGAAATTCTTAAAATTTATGGAATTCACGAAAGTCATGGATTTCACGAAATTCATGAATTTCATGGAAGTCAAGGGATTCATGGATTTTATTGATGTCAAGGAATTCATAGATTCACGAAATTCATCGAAATCAATTAAGTCCATGGAATTCGCGGAATTTTTGGAATTAATGGCAATGAAGGAATTCACGAAATGTATGGAAGCTGCAGAATTAATAGATTACATGAAAGTCATGGAATTAAGGGATTAACGAAATTCTTCGAAATCAAGAAATTCATTAAATCCATAGAATTCACGGAATTCGCAGAATGATTAGCAATGAAGGAATTAACAAAATGTATAAAATTCGCGGAATTCATGGATTTTATGGTAGTCAAAAAATTAAAGGATACACGAAAATCATAGGAATCAAGAAATTGTTCAAATCCATGGAATTCACGGAATTCACGGAATTAATGGCAACAGTGGAATTCACAGAAATAATAGCAACAGAGGAATTCACGGAATTTATGGAATTCGCGAAAATCATGGATGTCATGGAAGTGAAGAAATTAAAGGATTCACAAAAGTCATCAAAATCAAGAAATTCATTTAATCCATGGAATTCACGAAGTTCGCGAAATTAATGGCCATGAAGGAATTCACGATATATACATGGTACTCGCAGAATTCATAGATTTCATGAAACTCAAGAAATTAAAGGAGTCACGAAATTAATAGAAATCGATAAATTAATTAAATCCATGGAATTCACGGATTTCGTAGAATTCATGGTAATGAATTAATAAACGAAATGCATGAAATTCGCAGAAATCATAGATTTTGTCAAAGTCATGGAAATTGAGGAATTCAAGGAATTGATTGAATTCAAGAAATTTGCGGAAATAATGGAATTTAAGGAATTCGCGAAATTCTGGGAATTTTCGGAATTCGTAGAAGAGAAGTTGTTCACGAAATTCAAAACATTTATCGAATTCAAGGATTTCGAAAAATTAATCGAAATCACCAAAGTCATGGAATTCATGAAATTCACGAAATTTCTAGTATTCGTGGCAATGAAAGAAGCAGAGGATTCATGAAATTCATCGAAATCAAAAAATTATTTAAATCCATGGAATTCACGGAATTCGCAGAATTAATGGCAACAAGGATATTCGCGATATGTACGGAATTCGCAGAATTCATCAATTTCATGTAAGTCAAGGAGATAAAGGATTCACGAAATCCATCTAAATCTAGAAATACATTAAATCAATGAAATTCGCGGAATTTACGGAATCAATGGCAATTAAGGAATTCGCGAAATGAATAGAATTCGCATAATTCATGGATTTTATAGAAGTCAAGGAATTAAAGGATACACGAAATGCGTCGAAATCAAGAAATTCATTAAATCCATGGAATTCACAGAATTCGCGGAATTAATGGCAATAGAGGAATTCACGAAATGTATGGAATTTGCGAAATCTATGGACTTCATGGAAGTCGAGGAATTAAAGGATTCACGAAATTCATCGAAATCAAGCAATTCATTAAATCCATGGAATGCACGGAATTAGCGGGATTGATAATAACAGGGAAATTCACAAAATGTATGGAAGTAGTGAAATTCATGGATTTCATGAAAGTCAAGGAATTGACGGATTCACGAATTTCATCGAAATCATGAAATCCATTAAATACATGGAATTCGCGGGTTTCGCCGAATTAATAGCAATTAAGGAATTCAATAAATGATGGAATTCACAGAATTCATGGAATTTATGGAAGTCAAAGAATTAAAGGATTTATGCAATTAATTAAAAACAAGAAATTAATTAAATCTGTGGAATTCACGGAATTCGCGAAATTAATTGTAACGAAGGAATTCACAAAATGTACAGGATTCGCGGAATTCATGGATTTCATGAAAGTCAAGGTATTCAATATTAAAAGAATTCACGAAATTCATTAAATTCAACAAATTCACAGAATAATAGGGATTCGTAACAATGAAAGAATTTACGAAATTTATGGAGTTTGCGGAATTCGTGGAATTCACTGAACTGAATGCAATGTACGGAATTTACGAAATTCATGAAAATCTACAGAAATCACACAATTCAGAGAAACTCGAAATTTATGGAATTCACTCGATTAATTGTTACCGCTGAATAAATTAAATTAAAGGAATTCACAGAATTCGTAGAAGTCATATAATTCATAAAATTTACGAAATTTATGGAATTCATGAAAGTAAAGGAATTAAAGGATACAAGAAGTTCGCCGAAATAAAAAAAATTCATTAACTCCATGGAATCACGGAATTCGTGGAATTAATCGTAATGAATTAATACACGAAATGCATGAAATTCGCAGAATTCATGGGTTTCGTGCAAGTCATAGAAATTAAGGAATTCAAGGAATTCACGGAATTTATGGAATTCACGAAATTGATAAAATTCGCGGAAATAATAGAATTCAAGGAATTCGCGAAATTCTATGAATTTTTGGAATTCATAGAAGTGAAGTTATTCAAAAAATGTATGGAATTCGCGGAATTTACGGAATTCAAGGAATTCGAAAAAATTCATCGAATTCACAAAAGTCATGGAATGAATTTCATCAGAATCAAGAAATGATTTAAATCCTTGGAACGAACGGAATTCGCGGAATTAATGGCAATGAAGAAATTCACGATGTGTATGGAATTCGCAGAAAACCTGTATTCCGTAGAATTCATAGTATTGGAATTCACAGAATTTATTAAATTGATAAAATTTTTGGGAAGGCGTTAAATTTATGGTATTCGCGGAATTCGTGGAATTTAGTGGATTCTCGGAATTTACTGAAATCATGGAATTTACTAAATTCAAGGAATTCACAGAATTTATATATCGCTCGGAATTTATGGAATTTACAAAATTCATGAAATATATAGATTTGATGAAATTCATGGAATTTAGGGGATTTACGGAATCAGCCATTATCACGGAATTTACGAAATTAAAGGAATTCACATAGCGAACGGAATTAATTGACCTTACGAAATTGATTAAATTCGCGGAATTCATGAAATTGATGAGATTTACGAAAATCATGAAATTAAGAGAAATAAAGGAAATCACGAAATTCATAAAAAACTGCAAAGAGTATTGACCCAGCTTTGGCTACCAGATTAAAAAATTTGAAAATTAATTGAGATTAAGTGTAACCCAAAAGTACTTGCAGACATAGTTCTTTTTGTTCACATATTTCGTTAATGTCTTCTGATTATTTCAAGCTGAGAGAAAAAAATATTGTACTACGCGTTTTAGAGAAAATTTTTTTTTTTAGCAACTAAAAATCCTATTTTTTTAAAAAATGACGCAAAATATGCATATAAAGTTCATGTTTCAAAATTGCTCCCCTTTCTTTTATCTATGAAGTGAAATCCTTACTTGCTCTTTATTTCGTTTATTTTAACTAATTAAAAAAATCGCTAAAATGTTTTAAACTGACATGTATTTTAATAAACATTTAAAATTTCAATTTTGTAAATGTTTGTTTTTAGTTAAATAAAAATGAAAAGAGCATGTTGAATGAGAATATTGAAAAATTGAATAATAGTGAATGTTTTTTTTGTTTGCCTTGATAAGGGTGCTGTATGAGTGCCAAAACGTGGGTGATTATTTTTTACAAATTTGTTCTTTACTCTGATTTGCTGATAAAAAAATAAAAAAGTCGAAAGAAATAAAACGAGAAGGAAGGGGATTTCTGTGGTTGTCCTCTCATTTTGCTTTCCTGCTTTTCATTTTTGTCCAAAAAACACAAATATTTTCTTTTCTTTTTAAAAAATTTTTTTATCTTTTTCAAATTGCAATGGGAAAGTTGTATGATGTTTGTTCAAATTTGATCGTTATATTCTTAGTTTTATTTTTAGGAATATTGCACATTGAATTGATTATTGGCTGTTAAATAGGATTTTAAATTTGATTCTTATCTCATTTAAATTTCTGAAATTTTAATAGTTTATACTTTAAAATTGTTCAGCTTCCTAAGATCTATAAGATTATATCCTCACCAGACGTTTACATAGTGTATATTTATAAATTTTCAACAAAAAAAACAGTAAAAATAAATTTAAATAATCTAAAATAGCCCTTATTTTGATACTGCTCGTTAAACTGAAGCTATTTTATTCAACTTTGATTAACTGTTACTATTTTTTTAATTTGTTGAAATAAATAAAATAAAAATCCGGTAAAGTTATATGTGCATAGATTTCAGGAGGAGGATATTATGTTTAAAACCATTATTCGCTTTTAATTTTTAGATCCGTCATGACAAAAATGAGATTTGTAATAATTTCAAATTATGTCTTTTTAATTTTAGAGATAAAAACCAATTTTCGTTCTCGAACTAGAAGCAAAAGTTTTTAGATTTAGAATTTGTTAATTTATTGTTATAAAAATGTAGTAAAGCAGGAATGGACTACATGGGTGTAGCAATGTAGTATAGTAGGAATCGAATATGTGGCTGTAGCAATGTAGTATAATAGGAATCGAGTATATGGCTATAGCAGTGTAGTATAGTAAGAATTAACTAAATGGTTGTAACAATGTAGTATAGTAGGGATCGAAGGTCTGGTTGTAGCAATGTAATATAGTTGGACTCGACTATTTTGTTATAGCTGTATAGCATAGTAAGAATCAACTAAATAGTTGTATCAATGTAGTAGAGTAGGAATCTACTATATAGGTGTAGCAATTTAGTAGAGCAGGAATCGATTATATGCTTATAGTAGTGTCGTATAGTAGGAATTAACTAAATGGTTGTAACAATGTAGTATAGTAGGGAACGACTGTTTGGTTGTAGCAATGTAGTATAGTACGAATCGACTATATAGCTGTAGCAATGTAGTATAGCAAGAATCGACTATATGCTTATAGCAGCGTAGTATAGTAAGAATTAACTAGATAGTTGTAACAATGTAGTATAGTAGGGATCCAAGGTCTGGTTGTAGCAATGTAGTATAGTTGGGCTCGACTATTTTGTTATAGCTGTGTAGTATAGTAAGAATCAACTAAATAGTTGTAGCAATGTCGTAGAGTAGGAATCTACTATATAGGTGTAGCAATTTAGTAGAGCAGGAATCGACTATATGCTTATAGCAGTGTAGTATAGTAGGATTTAACTAAATAGTTGTAACAATGTAGTATAGTAGGGAACGACTGTTTGGTTGTAGCAATGTAGTATAGTACGAATCGACTATATAGCTGTAGCAATGTATTATAGCAAGAATGGACTATATGCTTATAGCAGTGTAGTATAGTAGGCATTAACTAAATAGTTGTAACAATGTAGTGTAGTAGGGATCGAAGGTCTGGTTGTAGCAATGTAGTATAGTTGGGCTCGACTATTTTGTTATAGCTGTGTAGTATAGTAAGAATCAACTAAATAGTTGTAGCAATGTAGTAGAGTAGGAATCTACTATATAGGTGTAGCAATTTAGT
>NC_046661.1:79995259-80005357 GCF_010883055.1 Belonocnema kinseyi | reverse complement strand
GGCGCATACTTTGAATAAAATATTTGTTATCATTCTCTTGAAATAAATGTGTTTTTTTCTTGAAAAAATACCGGTTTCATATGTATACACCTGGTAGGTGTAGCAATGTAGTATAGCAAGAATCGACTATATGCTTATAGCAGTGTAGTATAGTAGGAATTAACTAAATAGTTGTAACAATGTAGTATAGTAGGGATCGAAGGTCTGTTTGTAGCAATGTAGTATAGTTGGAATCGACTATTTTGTTATAGGATTAATAGAATGATTTAAAAAGAGTATTAATAATTCAAATTTTCAGCAAAATATATAGGGTACAAATTATTTTGATCTTTTAATTCAAATATTTTTTCCTTATTTTTATGTTATGAACTGATTAACTAGCTATTGATTAATTTTTTTTCTTTAAAAACAACTGAAAATAATTTATTTTCAATGAAGTAAAATTAAATGATTATTTGCATTAAGGTTATGCAATTGAATATTGGCTATTATTTGTATTGTAAAAATGTATTTTTTGTTCAAAATAGGATGTCGTAAAGTTGTCGTAACAATGTCGTAAGGATGTCGTAAAGACGTCGACAAATTTTGTGCCCACTGGGTACATAAAGATATTTTTAAATTACATGAAGATCTTTGAACTCTTTAAAATTTTTTAAAAATCTTTTAAGGGCATGTGATGCTTAGAAAATAAACGATTTTACCAGTTTTAGGTTCCCCCGGCTGCTTGTCTAGAGCAATAAATATTTTGTCTAAAAATTTGGAAATGATTGCGAACATACTAACTGACGTCCCTGCACATTTTTTGTGGGTTAATTTAAAACAAAATTTTATTTTGCTAAAAACATGTGTGTATATTTCGAGGTTATGTGTGTTACAATTCTCCGGAGCGTTACTTGTCGACTACACAATATTTTTGGCCGAAAACTTTAGACTTAGAAATAAACATATTAACTAATATCTCGGAGCTATACTTGTTTGCAGGCAATCAAAAAAGTCTATTTCATTAATAATTTCTAAATTATCGAAATAAAAGAGCTGAAAAACGACGTAACCTCAAAATAATGCACATGCATAAAAATTTTAGTTTAGAACAATAAATTTTTGTTTGTTATTATCCCTAAAAAAAGAGTCCGGGGACGTCCATTATAATA
The DNA here is from genome assembly GCF_010883055.1 of Belonocnema kinseyi. NCBI lineage: Eukaryota > Metazoa > Arthropoda > Insecta > Hymenoptera > Cynipidae > Belonocnema > Belonocnema kinseyi. The sequence continues at coordinate 80,004,206 of NC_046661.1, read as the reverse complement.
TTTTATAGCCAGTGCGCACAAAGTGTGGCGAAGTCTTTACGACATCGTTACGATATCTTTACGACAACTTTATGACATCGTATGTTCGTGTCATTAAGGTGTCTTCACGATATCGTAAATAAATTGTATGATCTGATTATGTCTTTATGATATCGCAAAGACACCGAAACGACATGGTCATCTGATGTCGCAAAGTTGTCGTAAAGATGTCGTAACAATGTCGGAAAAGATGTTGCTAAATTTTGTGCCCACTGGGATTTTAAAGTCTTAAAAATACATTAAAAATTCTTGTACTTTTTGGAATTCTTCTAAAATCTTTTAAACTTCTTAAAACTATTTGAAATATTTTGAAATTCATTTATAAACTTTGATCTTCTTTAATTTAAAAGAATTTTTAAATCCCATTATATTATTTTGGAATTCGTAAAAATCCTTTTAGACACTTAAAAATATTTTGTAATTACACAATAATACATAAACTCTTTTTTAAAGTTTCTTGACATTCTTTAAAATATTTTTTAATAATTTGGAATCTTTAAAAACTTGTAGAACGTTAAGGAAAATTGAGGAATATGTCAGAATATTTGTTAATATTTCGGCATATTTCGGAATATTTTGCAATATTAAAAATATTTGAGATTATAAATAATATCAACAATACCAATAATATTGAAAGAATACGTGTGTAAGAACATTTAGTGAATGTATCAGGAATAGTGCAGTGAGCGACCCCTCGGCATATAGAAATAAATTGGTTTAAAAATATGACATTTTGAAGAAACCATTTTTTAATTTAAGTACATGTTACATCCAAATCTTTGGTATATATTCATAACCATCCGCGATTTTATTAATAGTGGTTACAAGTAAACTGTAATCAACTTCGATTTTTTGGAGCATGACCTACGAATAACAATTATCGCTGACCGAATTCATTTGAAATCAGCAGAAACTTACGCAGTGGACACAAAATTGGCGACATCTTTATGACATCGTTACGACATTTTTACGACAACTTTACGACATCCTATGTCCATGTCGTTTCAATGTCTTTGCGATATCGTAAAGACATCGTCAGAGCATACGACTTATTCACGATATCGTGAAGACACCTTAACGACATGGACAATGGATGTCGTAAAGTTATCGTAAAGATGCCGTAACGATGTCGTAAAGACGTCGCCAAACTTTGTGCCCACTGAGCATTGGGACACTTTAAATCGCAGAATTTCTAAAGAGCAAAATATGTTGTTTTTTAAAAGGAAATGATACTTTTTTCATGTTTCCAAAATTTGAAGAAAATTGTTTGAATTTGGGAAAGTTTAAATAGCAATTTAAAAATTATTAGTTTCTATGTGATTTGAATTTAACACAAATACTTGAAATTTTACAGAATTTGATTATAAAAAGTTTTAGTATCACAATTTTTGCTGAATATAAATTTCGTCAGTTGAAAATGAAGTTCAAATTCCTTAAGTTCGTTCCGTAATAACAATTTTAAATTCTAGAATTTCAGAAGCTTCAACTTTAAAAAATTCAATTGAGTTTTCAATACTAAATTGTCAAATCTTGATCGCTTTAAATTGATAATTGTTCAAATTCAAAAGTTTGCAATTTTTTATTATTTAATTTGAAACGCTTTTATGTATAAATAATTTTCAATGATCTAGTCTTAAAATATTCAATTTTTAAGGTCTTGAAATTGCCCTATTTTATAAATTTTTGATCTGAAATCATTCAATTTCGTGATTCTTTAATTCGAAAGAAAATTGTGCGAAAGTAAAATCTATTTCTTCAGAATGTGTGGTAACTAATTTGGAGATGTTTTTTGTGGTATAGAAATAACACAATACAAAAGATTTGTATCTTTCTTACCTTTTTCTTTTGACGTTTCTCCTCGTGTGTGTGATGCCTTTTTGGGGGGGTGGGGGGGTTGGATCTGGGTTTATTATAAACTATCTTTAAATTCTTCCCAGTGCGCACAAAGTTTGGCGACGTCTTTACGACATCGTAACGACATCTTTACGACAACTTTAGGACATCGCATGTCCGTGTCGTTAAGATGTCTTCACGATATCGTATAAAAGTTGTATGATCTGATGCTGTCCTCATGATATCGCAAAGACACCGAAACGACATGGTCATAGGATGTCGTAAAGTTGTCGTAAAGATGTCGTAACGATATCGTAAAGACGTCTTTAATTTTTATGCACACTGGGTTAGCGCTGGTTTGTAGTTTTTCTTTTGCTTGCAGCCACCAGCTTAGGGCAAACTTTTTTCCTCTTGAAGCCATTTAGATGTTTTCACCTTAATATTTATTATTTAAAAACATTTAAACTGTTGTTTTCACAAACTGTGGTGATGGAATTTTAGAGAAAACAACAAAGTATCTGTCACGACGGCGCAGGCGTCGAGGCAACGACGCAACATTTTTTGTGAGTTAAAATTGAAGAGCGTTAAAAGAGAATTTAAAAATTCTACGGTGAATATGGAGCTTTAAAGGAGACACAAGTGAAACTCAAGAATATAGCAAGCTTCAATATAGGGGTTGAAGCTTATAAGAAGCAAAATAGAATAAAAATATCTTTAGGAGTGGCTACGTAGGAGCTAGTAGAATAAACAGCCGCAAAGTAGGGACCAGTGGGCTCAAAGTTTGGCGACGTCTTTACGACATCCTTACGACATCTTTGCGACAACTTTACGACATCGTATGTCCGTGTCGTTAAGGTGTCTTCACGATATTGTAAATAAGTCGTATGATCTGACGATGTCTTTACGATATCGCAAAGACACTGAAACGACATGGAAATAGGACGTCGTAAAGATGTCGTAACCTGTCATAACGATGTCGTAAAATGTCGTAACGATGTCGTAAAGACGTCGCCAAATTTTGTGCCCACTGGGGACAATACTTTCACTTGGAGCGTCACAGTAAGGCCTATATTTCGACTGGTTTTAATAATAAATTAAATATGTAGAATTTAATTTTCGAATTTAAATAAAGTTTAATGCAAAAATAATTAGAGTGTTTTAATGAAAATGATTGTTAATTGCTTTTTACGTTGTGGACTAATTAACGAATTATTAATTTCTTTTATAAAAACTTATGATTTCTGGCATTAATTTAGAATGTTATTAATATATCAAATTTTAAAAGAAGAACGTTTCATTTTGAAAAAATGATATGACATAAAAATTATTTGAATGCTTCAGTGAAAATGATAGTTTAATGCTTCTCATATTGTGAAAAAACTAATTAATTTACAGATGCTACTAACACTTTTTAACTGAAAAATTTAAATTAAACGCAATTAAGCTGCCGAATTCAAAATTTAAAACTTTTATCAACTGCCAAGGTTAAAGATTCAGATGCAATTCCAAAAATATTAAAGCAGGTGATCATTTTCAATACTTTGTACTAAAAAACAATCAATGAATTTAAGAATGTTTAAAATGATACTATTGTAAGCAATTTGAAATTCTAATTCCCACTTAGAATTGGTTAAAAATTGAAAATTCCCTGTTTAAATCCTAAATATTAATTCTTTTAGAAAAATTGCATGTTCAAATCGAGAATATTCATTCTTTTTGTAAATTCTTAATTCCAACTTATTTCAAGAATTACAATTTTTTTGTAAAATTCTCTGTTCTAATTAATAATTAAATTTTTTTTAGAAAGTACCTCGTTTCAATACAAAATAATGATTTTCTTTAAAAAATTTAATTTTCCATTCAAAATTGTTATTTTCCTAGATAAATTCCAGATTCAACTCAAAATTGGTTAAAATTTAAAAATTCTTTTTTCAATTCCGGAATTTTAATACTTTTCGAAAATTCTCTGTTTCAATTATGAATTAGAATATTTCTGTAAAATCCCCTGTTCAAATCCATAATTTTTTTCGAAAGTATCCCGTTTCAACTTAGAATTAAATTTCATTCTTTTACTAAATTCCCTGTTTCAGCTCAAATTTATTTAAATTTTTTAATTCTTGTTCCGACCAAAATTATAATTCGTTAAAATTTGAAAATTCCCGTTTCCAAGTCAGAATTATTCTTATCGTGGATGCATTCCGGTTCCAAATATAAATTTGGAAAAAATTCAAAATTCTCTGTCCCATAAATTAATAAGTAAATATTATAAACTGTAATAATTATAATCTTCAATTAAATTTTCTGTGTATTAACATTTATAATAATTATTGAAAATTAACACTCGCAGTTAATTAAACTAAACTCTGAAAATTTATATTTCTTTTTAAAGCTAGAACATAATTTACTTTCTTTCATTATAAGATATTTCTGAAAATTAATTATGCTCTAAAAAATATCTATTGTTACAAATATTTCGAATATTTCGAATGCTTTATATTATGAAGAATATGGTTTATAGAGTAAGTAAATATTGATGAAGTTTTAGCAACACTTATTTATTAATTATTCTAAAAGTAAACAAAACAGATTGCGATCTTTAAAAACAATTGTAACGAATTAAAAATGTTTTCAAATATTTCGATAACAACTTTAAGTACTGATTTCATTAATATCAAATGGAAATTCACGTTACCAATAATTTGCATTTAAAACACACAGTTTAATTTCAAATTCTACTCCTAATCTCTCGTTAAAATTTTATTTTTTTTTGGGCAAAACTTACTTTTTAATCATTTACAAAGTGAACAAAAAAGATTGCAGTATTAAAAAATAATTGTAGCGAATAGCATTTTTACCATTTTTTATGATAACTTGTTAATTAATTATTTAAATAGTATTATTATAAATTCATATTACCAATAATTAGCATTAAAAAACAGTGTAATTGCTTATTTTACTTCTTATCACTCGTTTGAATTAAATTTTCTTTATGGTGTAAAATGATTATTTGCCAATTAATTTTAATGTTAGCAAAAAGTTTTCAATATTTAAAAACAATTGTAACGAATTGGAAATATTATCCAATTTTTTTATAACAACTTTAATCAATTATTATTTTATTAGCACAGAAAAAACAGAAGATGAACTTTACATCGACTTCCGACGAAAGATTCTCTGCAACAAAAATTAACTTAACAGGATAAAATTTGCACAAATATCGGTTAAACTTTCTTTTGTTTTTCCATGGCAAACACATGTTTTTTTAAAGATGCGAGTTTGGCTAAACAAAACTTTATCGCCCTAAAAAATTTCCTGAAACAAATTTTATTTCTAGTTTTTTCTGTGAATATAATGGAAAATTTATGTTACCTATAATTTGCGTTAAAAAATCGTTTAATTGCATATTTTCACTCATTATCTCGTTGAAATAAAAAGTCTTTCTTATTGTGAATTTTTTTTTGTCAGTTGTTTCCAGGCTCATTTTCATTTCAGAGTGCCGCGGGACTGATAGTTACTCATAAAGTTAATTTTTCAATAAAATTAGTAAATATGCATTAAAATGTAATATTATAGATTAATATTAAACATTATAAATATTAAATTTTAATATTAATTAAAATCTTTTTTAATTGAAATATCAACTATTATATTTCTTGATCGGAAATGATGAATTTTTTACAAAGAAGTACAACTTTTCACCCAGTAGTGGAATTTTCAACAATAGAAAAATGTGAGTTCTTATCAAGAAATATAATAGTTGACATTTCCACCAAAAAAGATTTTAATTTCAAATTGAAAGCAGTTGAATTATTTAAAAAAAAACGAATAAAAAAATAGTTAAAATATTTATCGAAAAATATTTATCTGTCAAAATAATTTTCTACTCACTAATAAAATTTTCAACTAAGAAATAATTGAAATTTTTGAAAAATTTTTTCAATTTGTGTATTAATTTTAATTAAGAATAATTCTAAATCAAACTTTACAACTAAACAGTTGAATTCAAATAAATCGATGACATTAATCTTATCAATATTTATCATATTTAATATTTATCCATAATAATAAATTGTAATGCATACTTACGAATTTTATTTAAAATAATTTACTGGCCACTTATTATAACGGTTTTTTTAACCAGAAATGGTCTCAGTAGTATCGGTTTACCCTATTAAATTTTTTAAGTTTTTCTTTCTAAGATTATATGCAAACATACTAATAAAATATAACTTTTGTTTGAGTTATAATTTTGTCAAGTGAGCAAAAATGAGATTTTTTAAATTCAGGTAACTTTTATTTAACAAATGTTTGTTTTATGCATGAAAAGCAAGGGACTGTGCATGCATAACATAAACATTTCATTTGTGAAATTTCAAACCTCGTCCTCGCCACGATCTTACATAATTTTTACTAAATTTTTTTTGTGTATTTAGCGGTTGCTCACAAATTACGTAAAACGATTTGTGGTAAGGGAGGATTTAGTGAAATGTTACTGTTTGTACTAAATAAACAATGTAGTTAAACTTTCAACCAATGCAAGATTTTCATTTTTTTGTATACAAAACCCAGTGGGCACAAAATTTGGCGACGTCTTTATTACATTGTTACGACAATTTTACGACATCCTATGTCCATGGCGTTTCCGTGTCTTTGCGACATCGTAATGACATCGTCAGATCATACGACTTATTTACCCAGTGGGCACAACATTTCGCGACGTCTTTACGACATCGTTACGACATCTTTACGACGACTTTACGAAATCCTATGTCGCTGTCGTTTCGGTGTCTTTACGATATAGTAAAGACATCGTCAGATTATATGACTTATTTACGATATCTTAAAGACACCTTAACGACATGTACATATGATGTCGTAAAGTTGTCGTAGAGATGTAGTAACGATGTCGTAAAGAAGTCGCCAAATTTTGTGCTTACTGGGTACGATAACGTGAAGACACCTTAACGACATGGTCCTAGGATGTCGTAAAGTTATCGTAAAGATGTCGTAACGATGTAATAAAGACGTCGCCAAACTTTTTTGCCCATTGGGAATTCATAAATTTCGTTCAAATTCACCTTTTTGGTCAAAAGTTCATCATTTTAGTTGATAAATTTTCTACTAAAAATTAGTTTTTTTTTTCTCTAAAGAAATGTATTATTTGACATTTATAATAAAATATAAAATTGATTGGGGAAAGAATAATTCTACTAGGAGACATGAACGGATGGATGGGCATCCAAACTCAGGATACAGAAAGAGTACTAGATAATTTTCGGAATCCAAGAACAAACCAGAACGGAGATAAATTAGTTGGTCTATGCTTTGAAAGGGGCCTGTTTATTACAAATACTTGGTTTAGGCATAAAATGATCCACATGTACACCTGGTCTAAAGGAAATAGCCGCAGTATGATTGACTTTGTTGTTGCGGCCTAAAGACAAAGAGAGTTAGTCAAAGATACAAGGGTCATGAGGGGTCCTGAATGAAATACTGATCATTACATTCTGATCTCAAAAATAAACTTAAGTCGGGGATGGAGAAAAAAGAGAACCAAGAAAACAAAACAAGCGCGAATCAAAATTAAGAACCTACAGGAACGAGATGTGCGATTAAAATTCCAGCATAGAAATTATAAATTCCAGCATATAAATTCGAAAGCATAGATAGGGCAACATGGAAGGATCGTATAAACAACAAAGATATAGAGGGCGCCTGGACAAAGTTACGGGATATCATTGTTAGATGTACGATCGAAGTGTGTGGTACCGCAGTTGTAGGAAGAATGTCTGGTGATGCGTGGTGGAATGATGAAATTCAGGCTGCCCAAAAATCAAAGAGAGAAGCGTACAAGAGAACTTTGAACATCGCAGGTGTTAGCAATGAGGAAAGAAATAGATGTAGAAATGATTATAGAAACAAAAATAGGATACTTAAACGATTAGTTAAAGAAAGTAAAGATACAATTAGAGCAGAAGAAGAGATGAAAATACAAAACGACTTTGAAGGAAGCAAGAAACTGCTTTATAAAAAAATGAAAGGAAACAAAAGTAAAGAATTGTTCAACATGAGAAATAGTAGGCGGGAAATGGTATATGATGCAGACGGAATACTGGAGGCTTTAAGAGACTATTTTAAGAGACAATTCGGAGATGAAACTATAGGAACCAAAACTGCAATGTTGAACACGATGCGATAGAAAACTCAATTGAGAAAGTCTGTGTTACTGAAGTTAGGGATATAATTAATAACTTGAAAAACGGTAAGGCTGTCGGGGTAGGCGGTATTAACGCTGAAATGCTTAACCACGGCTTCGAGTACATACCACATAGAATGTGCGAATTGATAAATTTATGTTTCGAGATGGGAGACGTCGTAGATGATTGGAAAAAATCGATTATTGTATCAGTATACAAAAGAAAGGGAGATAAAAAACGACTTTAATAATTACAGAGGGATTAGCTCATTAAGTAGCCTAAGTAAAATATACTCAAAAATACTTATTCGTAGGGTAATGAAAATAACAGAAGCAAAGATTTAGGAAGTCCAACGTGGGTTTATGCCAGGAAGATCATGTACAGATCAAATATTCAGTTTAAGGCAAATAACAGAAAAAAGTTTGAGAGCAGGCAAAAAAGTTTTCGGTGCATTTGTTGACCTGGCAAAAGCTTTTGACAAGATATATAGAAGTAAACTTTAGGAAATCCTGAAAGAGCATGGAGTTAATGGATGGCTTCTACAAGCTATAAAAACAATATACACGGGTAGCAAAGCGAGTGTAAGGGTGAATGGGAAATTGAGTGACTGTTTTGATATTATTCGAGGAGTTAGACAAGGATGCGTTATGTCTTTATGGTTATTTATATTATTTTTGAACAAGTGTTTAAGAATGGCTCTTTTCGATGAAGAGGGTATGGATCTCGAAACAGTAAGGCACGTGGGTTAGCGTTCGCAGATTATAAGGTTGTTATGACAGAGTCTATCGAAGACCTACAAAAAATGTTGAATAAACTAAATGCAAGCATGAAGAGCATGGGCTTAAAAATTAACGCAAATAAAACAAAAACTATGGTGT
>NC_046661.1:79961966-79995159 GCF_010883055.1 Belonocnema kinseyi | reverse complement strand
TTCTATATTTGTACCAACTGTACTATACGGTAGCGAGACATGGACTTATCAAGAAAAAGATAAGAGTAAAATTAACGCAATTGACATGAGATTCATGCGCAATATGCAGGAAAACTCTGATTGACAAAGTGAGTAACGAGATAATTCTAAAAGAATGTGGTGCAGAAGAGACGCTAGTAAACACATGGAAAATAAATCGATTAAGATGGTTCGGGAATGTTGAAAGAATGCCAAATAAACGACTAACGAAACAAGTGCATCAAGGTAAAGTAAATGGCAGCGTGCCCAGAGGTAGACCGCAGAAAGAGTGGTTAGAATGAGTGAATGAGACCCTAGTAAAAAGAGACATAAGAATTCTCAGAAATACGAGAGTCTGCATGAAAAATGCATGGACATAAAAGAAGCTAGAGAAGTATGCCAGGATAGGAAAGTATGGCGGCAAATAGTTAATGAAAAGAGTGTCAGTAGAGTGAATGACGCCTGAAACAAAAGCCCTTGGCCACTAATAGACCCAAGTGGGGAACCTTACATAATGACTTTGTGAGGATCTTCACTTGGGGTGATTGCTAGAGAGATTGATCAGCAACCTGGGTCGGAGCAGTGTTGTGGAACGAACGTGTTATTCACATAACTAACATGAGAATTCTTGATCAATCGGAAAATTCTATATCCCTTCTCCACATTACTCGTTTCCCCACCGAGTGATTCACGCCTACCCCGAAAGGGAAATAGCTCAATGGTGTAATATTCGACTTTCTTGGCAGAAAATTAATCTTTTTGGTTGAAGATTCATCACTTATGTAAACATTAATTTTTTTTCATTTAAAAAATCATTTTCTTTGTGGAAAATATAACTGTCCCATTTTTGGTTAAAATTTGTCTTTTTTAGTTAAAAATTTATGTATTTTGTTCTCTTGTTTTTTGTTTGTAAAAAATATTGTCGTGGTGCCACAAAACTGTAGGAGTTATATCAGGTGTTACGCATGGTGTGTGGGGGCTAGCGTCACACTACCCCCCCCCCTCCGTTTAATAATAAGAGTTTAAATCGCATGATCTTGAAGATCTTCAAATGCGCTCATCTGCGCCTTTAGGAAAAAATATTGCGCCACATTAATAACTGAGTGATCAGCGATAAAAATGCGGGAGGGGGGGGGGGTCTGGCGTCATTTTTCTAAACCAATAAAATTTTTGGAAATTCACTATGCGAGTATCTATCTATCATAACATTCAATGCGCTCAAATGCGCCACCACTAAAAAATCTCCGTTAACTAATTTAAAAAAATATGGTATTGGGGAGGCTTTCCCATAACATTTAATAAATGTTATCATTTTACAGTTTGTCAAATACTTTAATAATTTTATCAAAAAATTTTTATTCTATAATCAATATTATTCTAATGTTGTATTTTGCATCATTATTGTTGTTATTAATATTGCAGTAATTATTGCTCTGGTGATTATAATATTTATTATTATTATTATTATTATTATTATTATTATTATTATTATTATTATTATTATTATTGTTGTTATTATTAGTAAAAATAGATTAAAAACTATAAGTTGATTTTTTTGAGATTGGAAAACAAGTTATTATTGAAATTGTATTTTATACGCGTTCATTAGCGTAACGAATGTTATCATGAATTCAATGATAATTTTAGAGATAAAGGCTCTTCACTTTGATTTTTGACAATATGTGCGACCCATGATCAGCAGTTTTCTTTTACAGGTAGATTAAATTGATCGTGTGTTTGACTTTGTTACCTGTGTGTTTATATAAAAAGTTTTAAAATAATTAAATAAAGAAATTTAATTTAATGTATAAATGAATGTTTTAATTTAATTTACACCCACATGGTTTTCTCTAGTAGAAATGTAGCAGTTGTACCTTTTATGCAAAAACCCAGCTTCTTGCATAATTTTACTTATTCTTTTAACATCAGATTAAAGATGAAAATTAATCCCTTAAATATTTTCAATTTATTATTAGCATATTTTCAAGCGATGAATATACCCGATAGTGTGATGAATGATCATGTAACACAGTTGGCAGAAAAAATAAAATAAATTCTAACAGATGCTGTAAATGATTTAAAAGATGTAAAAATGATTGCTGATGACACTATGGATTTTCAAGAAAAGTATTAAGATCATGATACAAAAATAATTGAAGATAAAGTGCAACATTATTTTTCTCATCCGGGCGTAGAACAAACAAAATTAGTGTACAGAAGATAATGAAGAAGTAGATTTTGATTACAAATTAAGGGCCATAGTATTTTAGAGTTAGCCCCTTCTCTAAAATTCTATGGCACTTATAGGAAGAAATAGCACAAATTTGTCAGTATACTCTGGATAATTTTAAAGTGGTTCCCGAAAGCGGTTCAATTATTTATAATCAACGTATAATTCGGTAGGCCTTACAAGCTAACAAAAAAATTGGGTTTGATGATATTAGATTAAAAGCTTCTAGACATTGGGTAATAAAATTTAAGAAAGCACACATAATAGTGTATAGGAAAATAAGTAAGGTCATAACAAGAAAAACACTAGAAAGCAGTGCAGAACTTAAGGCGAAAGCAGACTCAGTTGTCGCTGACGTTCAATTATTTACACTGAGTATTGGAAACTAATATTTGCTTAATTTAAATCAGAACGGATTCCAGCCAGAATTACATTCGGACAGAACATTAGCAATTGAAGGAGAAAAAAGTGCAATTTCTGGTACATTCCGTTTCAGCAACAACGTACAGTTACAAAATAAAGCCACTATTATCAGCTACTGGGCAACAATTTTCCATTATTTTTTGTTTTAAAGAAACCTCGTGGTAAGTTAGGCCCTGCTGTAGAACAAAACATATTCAAACCAGAAAAAGTAAACGTAAAAGCATTCAAATCTAAAAAAAAATTACCTTTACGACATTGTTACGATGTCTTTACGACAAATTTACGACATCGTATGTCCGTGTCGTTAAGGTGTCTTTACGATATCTTTAATAAGTTGTATGACCTGATGATGTCTTTATGATATCGCAAAGACACCGAAACGACATGGTCATTGGATGTCGTAAAATTGATTTTTTTATGTTTTTAAAGCTATTTTTTACGATTAAAACCAAAAACAGAATTATCCAAAAATTATGTATGACAAATAAATCATGTATACATTCTCATCCGAGAAGGTATTAGATTTGTGTAAAATTTGACCCCCTCCCCTTTTTGTCCCAAGGTACACGTTTTAAGATCTCCTAATCTGAAAAACAGGTTTTTATGAATGTGTCTGTCTTTCTGTCTACTAACCATAACGAGTCATTATTTAGGCGCAATGAAATTAGACATTATTATTTGTGTAATTTTCAAATATTCAGAAAAAGTCTATATTTTATAATATTTTTTATTATATTATATGATATAATATTTACTTTATTCATCAATTTTAATTTATTTCGGATTTTCCAATATTTTAATGAACAAATCATCTATTTCAATGAACACAATGTGCTTCTTCATTTATTATTATTTATTTTAATATTATCATTTGTTAATTTAAGTTAAAAAAATGAAATTGGTTCAAAATGATGTATAAAATGGAGGTAAATATGCTAATGTGAATTATAAATAATTCTGAAAAAGACCTGTAGTAAACATTTTGAAAAAAATATTTCGTGTTTTCTTTATTTGACAATAATAGATAAAAGTTTTTTAATAAAGACATACCAATGAGATTTAAGAGAATCTTTTAAGGGATGAAGAAAGCCCTACGGCATCAGGATTAAATAACAGTTGCAATTTTCACATAAAGTGACAAAGAAAAACATTAAACACTAATAATCGATGGAAATAGTGTAATATTTATTTCAAAAGTTCACTACGAATTCTTGTCCGAAACTTGTTAGAAAAAACAATAAAATATTTTCCTCGATTTTATTAATCATTTTTAACGTTTTTACTCGTCAGCTTTAAATAACTTTAGTTCATGTTTAATTTGAAAACTAGTATAATTAAAATATTTATTTCGTCTTAAATTTCAAGCTGAAATCCATGAAAATAGTTATTTCTATAAACTTGAAATTTTTTTTAATACCATATTTTTTAATTCCTAAAAACAAATTGTTCTAAAATATTCCAAAAAATGTCTCTAAATTTTCCAAAAAATCTAGGGGAAATTGTTTGATTATCTCAAAACCTTTCTAAATTCATAAAAAGCTTCTTTTTTTTACAAAATTGTAAAAATTCTACATTTTTCTCAAATTTTTTGTAATTTTCAAGTAAACAATTTTTTTAAAATCATTTCAAGACATCTAAGCCTTCTAAATGTATTTTAAATTGTTTCTAATTTGTTTTAATATTTTTTAAAGGAAAAGAAATTTGTCTTATAATCATTCAGATCCATTTTTTTAAATACTTTGAAATCTTTTTAAGTATTATGGTTAAGATAGTTTTTCAAAACAAAAACTAGTTAAACATTTACCTGGGAATCTGAAGAAAATTGGTTTAGTCTCTTAAAACCTTCTGTAAATTCAATTCATCTTCTTGTTTCAAAATCTTTAACAATCTAAATTTGAAAAAATTCAATTATTCAAAGGTTTCAAATTAACTATGAATTGTAATAGAATTTTTGTGTAATTTCATAATTCTGATTTAATTTTCTTCTAGAATCCGTTTTAGAAATAAAGAAATCATTTAAATTTTAATTAAGAATTTTAAGACAATTTTATTCTTTTTTCATTTTAAAAACTACAAAAACTTTGACAATTGAAAAAATTTTGATCGGAAAAAATTGTTTTAGGATCTTTTAGATTCTTTTTTGACATATTTTATAATATTCAAAACTTCAAATTAACCTTTTAAATAAAATCTGAATAATTTCGAACCTTCTCAAAATATTATTGTCCGTGTGGTAGGAAAATAAAAAAATAAATAGAAAATTATAAAATTTAAAAAAGTTACTACCAAATTTATAAAATCTCACCTTTAAAAAGCTTTATGCTATTAAATTGCAGTCATCGAAAACTGTAGAAAAATTATATTTACAGCATATTATTATTTGAAAAACATAAATTATTAACTTCATATAAAAATTAACATTTGGTTCATTTTTTTAAACTTGAAAATTTAATATTCTAGATTAATGTTATCGATTTACTATCGATGAACTATTATATTTCTTGATAAGAATTCACCTTTTTTTGATTAGAAATTCCATTACTCGGTAAAAGTTGTACTACTTTGTAAAAAAATCATCATTTCACTTTATAATTGCACTCTTTGATTGTAAATGTAATTTTTAGTAGAAAATTCGTATTTTAGAAATAAAAATATAAGTTTTATGTAGAAAAAATCTTGTTTTTGGCTTGAGAATTTAATAATTTTGTATTTGAAAATTATATTATTATGGTAGAAAACTAAAAAATTTGTTTGTTATACTTTTCCTTTTATTATCAAAAATCATATTGGGATACAAAATCATGTGTTTTGCTACATATTTAATCTTTTTGGTTACGAGTCGAACTATTTGGGTGAAAATTCGTTTGTTTAATGAATTTAATTGTTTTAAATTTATATTTAAAATATTTTTTGTTTAAATATTAACTATCATTTTTTTATATGAATTCATCATTTTTGGTAGAAATTAGTCTTTTTTATTGTAAAATTCAAGAATTTATTACAAAATTAAAGTATAAGGTTACCCAAAATAGGTGAATGCTGACCAAAAAATAAAATAGTTGATATTTTAACCAAAAAGTGTTTAATTACAAATTGAAAGCATTTTAATGAATTTTAAAAAAAAAACGAATTTTCAATGGAGCTGTTAAAGCCTCAACCTAATCAGATTACTTTTCAACCACAATTGCAATTTTGTTCAGGAAAGAGGAAATTTATAATTGGAAAGATAAGTTTTTGAGCCACGACGAATTTTCAAGAAAATATTTTTAATTTTAATCAAAAAAGATTTATCAGTCAAGGAGGAAAAGGATTTTAAATAAACTTTTGAATTTTTTAGTCAAAAAGACGAGTTACCTTTAAAAAAGTTATATATTTAACTCAAAAATATATGTTTTGAACAGGAAAATTCATTTACTTAATTAATTTAAAAAAGTAAGTTTATAATATTAATCTTATTCATATTTATAATATTTTATATTACTCTATAATATTTCATTTTGATGTCTGCTTAATAATTTTCATTCAATAATTAAATTTATGAGTCCCTATTAATTTCAATAAGCTACTTTGTTACTCTGCATTATATAAAGCGCGTCTTTATGGAATTAAAGAATTTCATGGAATTTCAAAAATTCCTGAATTTCTTAATATTCACTGAATAAAAGAAATTCACTTAAAGCCCAGAATTCACGGATTTCATGGAATGAGCGAAATTCATAGAATTCACGGAATTAACGAAATGCCCGGAATACAAGGAATTCACGAGATTCAAACAATTAATGGAATTTGTTGAATTTACGGAATTCGTGGAATTCACAGAATTCAACGAAATAACGGAACCCAAAGAATTGACAGAACTCAACGCATTCATAATATTTTTAAAATTTACGGAACTAATGGACTTGATGGGGTTTATAGAATTCGAGAATTCATGGAATTCACGGAATTCGCGGAAATGCCGAAATTCATGGTATTCACGAAATAAAACGAATTTGTGGAAAGCACAGAATTCACGCATTTGACGGAAATGGCGGAATTCATGGAATACATAGAATTTATGGAAATCACGGAGTTCATAAATTTCATGAAACTCATAAATTTCACGGAATTCATGGAAGTCATGGAACACATGCGATTCACGAAATTCACGAAATTCATGAAATTTAATAAATCAATAAAATTGTATAAAGTCAATGAATTCAAGGAATGCATGTAATGCATGGACTCCAATGAATTCCATGAATTCCATTAATTCCGTGTTATGTTAAATTTCAAGAATTTCTTGAATGCTGTAAATTCCTTATTTTCACTAATTCCGCCAATTTCGCGTATTTCTTAAATTCCACTAATTCCTTGAATTCCATGAATTCCGAAATTACCTAATTTTCGTGGATTCCTTAATTTCCATAAATTATGCGAATTCCTTTAATCACTAGATTTCTGTGAATTCCGCGAATTTCATAAATTGTGCGAATTTTTTGGTGTTACACGAATTCAGCGAATTCCTTGATTTCCGTCAATTCCGTGATTATAGACAAATCCGTGAATTCCTTGAATCCCATGATTTTGTGAATGCAGCGAATTCAATGAATTTCGTGAATTCCATAAGGTAAGCTTATTTCATGGATTCCGTTAATTCCTTGAATTCTTTGAATTTCTTAACTTTTTGCGAATTCCGTAAGTCGTATGAATTTAGTGAATCCCCTGAATTCCGTAAATTCCTTAAATTCCGTGAATCCCATGAATTCCATGAAATCTGTGAATTCTATTAAACAATCCTATTTTGTGAATTCCGTAAATTCCATCAATTTGGTGAATTTCCCGAATTTCATAAATTTCGTGAATTGCTTGACACATATAAATCCCGTAAATTCTATCAGTTCTGTGAATTCCTTTAATTTTATTAATTCCACCAATCCCTGTGATTCTACGAATTCCGTGAATTTCGTGAATTTGATGAATGCCGGGAATTTCTTGAATTCTGCGAATTCCGTAGATTCATTGAATTCCATTAATTCCGTGATTTCATTGTGTAAAATTTCCATCTTATAAACGCTCTAATACATGTATTGGAATGCTGGACGGTGAAATCACGATATGCAACACTCACAATACATGTATTGCAATTTCGACATTCCCGTACCATGTTTGCAATTTTACTTTAAACTTGTAGTGTAGAATTCTTTTAGAAGTGTTGTAGAATTCCAAACATTTTTAGCAGTGTGCGTCTACTAGTTACTGAAACTAGAAACTCAAAATAAAAGACACATGTCTAGTAATCAGGCCATTTCGTAGCAAAGATTCTACCCAGTGGGAACTAAGGATGTCGTAAAGTTGTCGTAAGGATGTCGTAACGATGTCGTAAAGACGTCGCTATATTTTGTGCCCACTGGGTAGTTAAATAAACCATATTTTCTTGAGCTCACAACTCTTTTTTTCTTAACTAGATTTTATTTAGTAATGAGAACTAGAGGCTATTTGTCTTAGTATTGTGTTCGGTTATTAATGATTTACAGGTATGTATATTGTAGGTGTCATTTATTAGCTCGATACCAGTCGACAAATAAACTAAATCTTTCCCCTATTTAAAGATCATAAAAGTCTAGACTAAAGTGATAAATTTTCAAATTTATCAATTTCGTGTAAATTACTAATCTAACAGAATATTTTTAGTAAAGCAACTGAGCGTTTTACCTAAAGAAACTAAACTTTTTACCCAAGCTAAGAAAACACATTCCTTAAATATACTCTGGTACACATTTCTTCAGGGTAATTTCAGATAGGTAAAATCAGATTTTTTTCGAGATTTTCAAATATCAAAAAGAGATTCGATAGAGGCGGAAAATAATTTTTACATTGTAAATTCGCTAAAGTAATACTCTGGCTCATTAGTTCCGCACATATTTAAAAAAAAATTTAGTATGCTCTCACGCCGTGACTGTAGCTGTACTGTGGAAATTATTTTTAATTGTGCAGTATAGATTAAATGAGTTCCTTGCACTGTGACAAAAATCCTGTTTCTATAATAGCGATTATTTTGTTTTTTAATGACATCGAAGGTTTGGAATGATTCAGTCTCAAACCACAGATCATTTTCTAAACGTACATAAGCCGTATGCGGAGAAGGCTGGGCAAGATGATGAACAGAATCTACGTTATGATGTAGGCGCCTTGCTTTTGAAACAAAACGTCGATTTCCTGAAATTTGTATAAAAACATTGAAGTCCTCGAAAGGAGTTGGATTATTCCGAGGCGTGATCCAGTTAACGGGTAGTTCATTTGCAGAAAACGCCGTCTCTTTAATTTTTTTTGCAAAATAATAGCCAGGTTGCATTTCCATAAAAATGGCGTACGGACCAATATAGTGTGGATATCCACCTGAAACAAAATTTGTAGCTAAAAATGTTTACTTAAGAACTTAATTTGTTCTTCTACACAGAAAACATAAACATAAACAATGATCTTTAAAAAACATGAAAGACTGAGAACGCTTGTTTTTATTTTACTGTGAACTGGATTCTGCAATACGAAATTAAGGATTATTTTATTTCATTCTCTATTTTTTAATGAACATACTCTTATGTTAGGATATCATGAATTTGTTTTGTGGCATTACCTGAACCCTTTAACAGTCACTCTTGTCGCTGAAAAAGGTTCACTATTTTTTATTTTCTTTATTATCATGTTACAAGCTTAGAATTATGAAAATAAATACGTGAATTTGAAAAAATTGGACTATTCTCTCATGTCACTATAAATGTGAATCTAAAATTTGTCATTCTTTCGTTTTTTGATTTTTACAAAAAATAAGATTTCTAAACAGAGCATCTCGATGATAATGTTCTTCAAAAGTTAAAAATCGTTGCGATCATTATTCCTAAATTGAATATCTTATCAAATGTAAATTCTACTATTAACTGAATCTAAGTATTGGTGTTGCGTCTACTGCTCTATTTATCTACAGAAGCGGGTGAAAGAGCAGTCAATCAAGAGCCAGAACTTCTCGTGGCAGCGATTGGCCATTTAAGTGATTTGCGTTGATTTGAAATTTTTTAATGGGATTTTTATTACTATATTTCTTTGTAGGTAATCTTATTATGCACTCTTATAGATAAATGTGAACTGTATATAGGCTGTTTGTATTTTAGTTATATCCTACTCAATATTCCGGAATCTAAACTTGGAGAACACAAAGGAAGAACTTCATTCTACAATCGACCATTAACAAATAAACATCTTGTTTTTTTTTCGAAAATCAAATTTAGTTTGATTCCACTAGCTCATCTTGGTTTCAATGCTACATTTTTTATAATTGCTAAGAAAAAAACACTGCGATATTTTAAAAAATTGTATTCAGAACTGAAAAGCATTTCACTAGCTAAAAATAAAAAATTCGAGAAAAGTACTGGTTTTAAACATTTTTAAAATTATTTTTTTTACTAGGGGAAGAAGCAGGACTTTGTCTTGCGTGATCTAGTCTTGTACTTATATCATTTATGGTCTTAGCCATTTATTATTGCTAATAACGATTATTGCACACAAAGTAATAAAATTAAAAATATGACTATTATAATCATAAATTTTGGGCGTTAGTTTGCAATACTTTAATGTATTGATCCAGCCAAAAGCAGATTTAACAAAAGGGAATTAATATTTTCCAAATTACTTACTTGCAGAAATTTAAGAAATTTAATTTTTATTTTATTATAAAATTCAAAGATCTGAAAACTTATAGTCTTTCATGGTAAATTGATAATTTATCGGAAATTTTAAAACGTCGAAAATTTTGGAAACTTTATGAATTCCTTAACTTTTGAACTAAAAATTGGATACGTTTAACTTCTATTACTTTCCTCTGGCGGCAACACTTTTATCCCTAGGGAAAAAGGGTATAAACTGCATCGTATTCTAAGATAAAAATGCAACCTTTTGGTTTAATGCAAAAATTTTGTTTAAAAATTCATCTTTTTTGGTTGAAATTTTGACTGTTTTGTTGAAAATTCAACTATTTTGTAGAAAATGAACTTCTTCAAAATTCGTAAGTTGGTGTTGAAAAGTCAACTGTAATCTGTGGTACTTAAAAATTCAAATTTTTTGTTTGAAAACTTGGCTTGAAGGTTTAAAAATTCAAATGTTTTCTTAAAAATTGAACTATTTAATAGACGACTTATTTGTTCAAAAATTATACTTTGGCGTTGAAAATTCGACTCAAAATTTTTTCCGGATGAAAGTTCAGCTGTTTTTTTAACTTGTCTTGTGGATTTGATAATTCATCTGTTTTAGCAAAAATTTCTCCTTCCTTGGATGAAAATACAACTCTTTATTTAAAGATTCATCCATTGTGTGAAAGTCATCACTTTTGGTTGTAACTTTAAGAGTTATAACAAACCTACTTTTTGTTCAAAACTCAGATTTTAATGTTGAAAAAGTCAAAACTGAATTTTTTGTACACAAGTTTAAATATATTTTTTGAAAAATTGATTTTTCAATTTTAAACTTTATCTGTTTTAATAGCCACGGAGATTATTTTTTATCGCTGAAAATTCAATTTTTGTAAAGAAAGTTCGGCTTTTGGATTATGTTTTGCAAATAATCACTGTTTGATATTTTTTCTGTTCTGTAAACATTTTTAGGTGATCCTTTTAAAGTTATGGCCTGGACTTATTTTAAGTACATAAATAATGTTGTAAAGTGTAAAGTTGTAAAGTTTAATTTTCAACCAAAAAAGACAAGTGCAAAAACGATTTGATTTCTGTCAAAAACTATGAATTTTCAAAAAAAAATACATTTTCAACTAAAGAGATGCATTTTAAAGAATATTTGTTTATTTTGCAAGAGTTTAGGCGATTTGAGGACGAATTTCGATCAGTTTAAAAGATATTTTGAATCATTCGAAGCTTGGGAATGTAAACAATATTACATAAATTTTCGAAAATCTTTCAATTTCAAACATTTTCAATCTGTTAAATACTTGTTTTAAAATCTTGTTAAATATTTTTTATAAAAGTTTATTTCGAAATATCCGAAAAGCGACAAATTTATTATTATTATTATTATTTTCGAAACTTTTGAATGCATTTTTTAAATGATTTGAATTTTCCTTAAATATTAGAAAAATTTCTACACAATAAAAGAAAATACCTCAAAATCCGTAAGATATTTTTCGAAAAATTTCTCAATATGCTTTTTTCCTGGATTTTGATGAATAATTGAGAAAGTTATACCTGGCAAAATTTGTAACTAACACTTCTGACCCAAGAGCAACCATCGAAGTCCCTTTTAATTTTATTTGGCGCCAGGTAGGGTCGCTTAGCAGGAACGCTAACTCTACTTCAACATGAGACACTAAAAGCGGGGGGGGGGGGGGGGGGGATAGATCTCGACGGCGAGAGAGAAACTTCGTACTAGACGTTCAGGCCTACGTAAGATAAAAATTCACTTATTTATTAACATCATGAAAACAAAATCAAGTTAAATTTACTTTCTCTATTTGTCTGACAACTTTATGAGAACTTACTGAGACGCGGACAGAGAGTCAATCCTGGGAACCCGCGAACTGTGTGATAAAACTCACTGGAGACACCGGCGTCCTATGCTCCGACCTCCTCTTTTATAGGCAATTCCTATGCCAGGTCGTTTGGAGAGATTAGTTCGACCGCACTGATCACTGTTGGCCTTTGAGCCGAACGTCTCTCCAAATTTCGATCCACGCGAGGGACTCCGCCGATTCCACACTTCTCTTTTTTGAAAGACACGCTACAAATTTTCGGATAACCGCGAACCGAAGTCGAGGCGGGAACGGCACTTAAAATCGGTAAAAGAGCGTCCAATTACTTTGGAGTCACTTCGCCGCTGTTGCCCAGTCCTTTGCGTCCATCGTGCCTATTCTTTTTTTCTGTCTTTCCTGAGACTCTGAGGCTTAAAATGGGAGCGCACTACAACTTGCGATAGGAAATCAACCTATATTACGAAATCAATCGCCCCCATTGCACTATATATGTACATATCGCACCTGCTTATCGGTATTATATAATTTAGAACTTCAAATTTCAACTAAAATATTTGCAGTTAGATTATGGATAATTGTAGTCTACAATCATTCAGAAAATAAGCTATTAGGTATTTTTGAGAAGAACAAGAGTCTAGGATAGGATTAATTGAAACCATAGCATTAACATTCTTTTAGGATGTGTTAACAAAATTATCAAATCACTTCAAACTAATCAATGTATGATAAATTAAACTATTATAGAATATAGTATGCGTCGAAATAGAAGCAAATGAAACGAAAAAGAGGCCCAACCCCAATGTACAACCCCCTTTTGGCGGAGGGGCGAGGATCTGCAGCAGCTCCTGCGTGGGCGAGAACCAGCACTCGATCTTCGAGCTTTTAACTCTGAATAAAAATTACAATTTTCATTCTGCATAGTTGAGATTCAGTCTTTTCATTTAATATTAATTCTAAAGCTAAAATATAGAATTTTTTATAAGATTTTCAGCACAACGCGAGGCGAACTCCAGTTCCTTACGGCAAGGATTCTGATTCCTTTGGGCGGCAAAGTTCGACGGACATCGTGGGGGTGAATTTCATTCTCACATTTCGCGCGCGAATAAATCCCCGGGCATTACATGGTCCATCCGGTGCTGCCATTCGCCGACGGTCGCCGAACTGAAGCCTCGTGCCACCTGTGCCGGCACTGAGAGACTTTCAGAGTATGGGATACTCTGGAAGTTCGTGTGGAGCTTTGAATCGTAGTGTTCGGTGCTATACTTCGCATCGGAGTAGAAGTTACTCCGATCAAAGTAAGCCAAGCACCGATTCGTTACATGAACAGAGCCATCTAGTCGATGTGTCACATACTCTTTCAAATAAGAGTAGCCGTTACTCACTAAAGCCGCGCGCAAACGTGTGCGCGTGTCAACTGTTTTTTTCTTCAAAAAAGGAAACAATTACTGAGTGGTTCCATGATGTGTGTTATGATTGGAATTTGGAATATCATTCTTTTGTATCGACAATAAATATTTTACTACAGTAGAATACACTAACGCTGTACTTACTTGTTAAGCATGATCGTTTTAACTTTCTCTCAAATTATTTAACTTTTACTTATAAATAATTAATTAATAATTACAGATATACATATACATTATAACTTGTTATTAATAAATTCGTAACAATTAAATGGTTGAAAACAGAGAAACGTGGCATACGCTATACCTATTATATATGCAGGCTCGTGATT
Source organism: Belonocnema kinseyi (assembly GCF_010883055.1). Taxonomy (NCBI): domain Eukaryota; kingdom Metazoa; phylum Arthropoda; class Insecta; order Hymenoptera; family Cynipidae; genus Belonocnema; species Belonocnema kinseyi. The sequence goes on along the minus strand of NC_046661.1, from coordinate 79,981,245 downwards.
CAAGAGTTGCGACTGTGCTCTGCTTTGAGTATCAGAGTACCCACTACTCCGACCAGACAGCGTATCAAGAGCAAGCATTATATGAGCATACCCAGTTCATTTTTGGGGCACTAAATACGCTAAACGGAGGGCGCTTCGATCGCATTGACGATAGTATATGTGTTATAATGAAAGTTTCTCAGCGCGGAGGAGCGACGCGAACTTGGTGCGCAGTCCCCCCGTACAAAACCCTTTCACCTATAGACTCTGGTGAAAGGCTATGGTGCTGTCTGCTCCGTGTTTACAACTGTCGGACAGTTCCTACTGTAACGTGTTGCGACTCACGTTTGATTTTATTACAGCGCTCGTAGGTATATGAAATAAGTACCTTACCGAACAGCGCGATTAATTTGAATTTGATAAGAATATGAAACACACATATTTCACGAGATATTTTCAAAATTATGAGTTAATATTTAGGAACACAGAAAGAAAATAGAAACTCTTAAGAAATTCACTAGGTCCCTTTCTCACGCTTTGAAAACTCCATAAATAAGGATAAAATTGACCAAACAGAACCGTAAAAATTGCGATATCCGGGCAAGTCACTTTTAGCGTATAAACGAACATCTGCAAGTTGTACACTTGAGAAATTCGAAACAGACCACCCTCAATTTTAATACCTCCCAACTTTCCCATGCAATCAAAATGACAGGAAATCGATTCTTTAACTTAAGACTGGTCCCTGGTTCTTTTCAATTTTCGGTTTTTGATTTTTATAGCTTTTCCAAAAATCTCTGTTAAAATTTGAGATAACCACTTAAATTACAGCCACACGTGTTCCGGATTAATCCAACCAGGGGCCTTTGATATTTTTCTTCTACCCTTTTAGCTATATATGAAAAACGGGCTCTTGCTTCGAGTTTCTGAAGTACTTTGGGAAACTGTCACCGAACGAATTTCCCACTCTAGCGACTCATGAGGCATGACTCGTGTCCCATGGGCCCTTTGCGTTAGAAAGGAAAATTTCGTTAGGGGGTAGATTTAGAACTGCGATCGGCTAAACGGGGGTGGATCACCGTCTTCAACTCGACTTGAACCAGTGATGTCACGGGGTAGCGCAGCCACCAAGGAGGCGCAAAAAGTCAGTCTATCGTCGATTTTTGTTTTGTTCACTTCACTCGTCTTGAAAAGTTGAAGAAATATTTTTAAAATTAGAATCTCCCGATTCGGACGCATTCGCGATTTAACGAGCGTTTGCTAAAATAATTGTGAGTGTCTGACTCAGTGTAAAATTAATAATCCAACAAAATTAAATAAAAAAATTGATTTGTTTTTATATTCAAATCATTTTGTGTTTAGTGTTTTATTTCGCTACCATCCAAAATTTCAGGAGGCCGTTTCAACGGCCGTAATGCAGCCGCGATCCCGAACGAGAAAGGACATTTTTGTTTAATTGGATTGAATAAGTTTGAGTTTTCGCGCTTGGGTGAGACATTTTTAACAAAGTGCGGACGTAACAGTACGTTTCGTGGTTAGGTTGGACTGCACGATGTCAGGATTCCGGCATCTCAGTCAGTCGTCGCCGTGGAGGTGTCGTCCGCGTCCTGTTCTGGTGCTTCTCCCGTCGACCCCGATCCTTCACACACAAGGTTTGCCATCATTCTATGTTTTTATTTGAATTTTTTTCGGGTTCCCTGATGTACTTTCATTTCGGTCAATTCGATGTTCGCGCGTTGTGTTTTACAATTTGATTATATTGAGAACAATGTTTATGACCAATTGATAATAATAATAAAATTATAACATTGATCATAATAATAAAATTAGTTAGAATCGGCTTGAGATTATCCAGTTTGACACGGGCGCGTGACTTTTGACGTACTTCGTTATGGCTTCGGCGAGACCCCGTGAAGTTTTCTTCCCTTTTTCTGAATTAACTCAAAACTTCATTGCAAGGTATAAGTATACTAAAGTCGCTAATATTTTAAAAAATTTTGTATCGCAGTCGCTCAATTTCGGTTCAAACCAATTTTTTTTAACAATTTTATTTTTTGTACACAAAAAATTATAAAATTATTTTCGGCATAAAGATATTCGCTAATAACCAAAAAATTGGGGCTCTTAGGGAAGTGCATATTCATTAAAAATAAATAGCTTATACGGCCGTGAATGCTTGTCGTACAAGAAAATATCACTAAAGTGAAAAGATCAAACATGTCTCAAGAATTGATAAGAGAAGTTAAGTCAATTCTGGTTATTGAGGATCATTATTTATATTAATTGATATAAACAATTTAACAACAGAAACTATGAACAAAAATTATGTTGCAAAAGCTGGATAATGCTTTCACAATTTGAAGCAATATTATGACACTGGTTGAGCTGGATGACTGTTTATTAATAAATTAAAATTCTGAACGAGTTGCTCTTAAAAAAGTAAATTTTCAAAAAAAAGTTTAAGGAAAGAAGTTTTTGTTTGATCAAAAGATGTTTTTCCTCTTACGAGATCTATCCTCCATACAGACACTGCACAAGTTTTAAATTTTTCCGAGCTATATTTTCGGAGGTGACATTGGGAAAATATGAAAATTACGTTAAAAAATCATTTATTTATAAGGCTGTACATTGCAAACGGATCGTCGTAAGAAAAAAGTGCAACATACAAAGAAGTTTAGTGTTTGCTCAGACATGCGAAAAATGATTTTAGAATTTTTTTTTGTAAATAAAAAATGAAATTGTTTTTAAAAAATAGTTCAAACAAAACTTTATTCAAATGTCAGAAACCTATCCAAGATATTAAGGATCAGCAGAGTTTTTTTGACCTTTTGAAAAAGAGTAATGGGACCTATTAAAGCTTACAGAAGTGTTAGTGGTTACCGAATTATTCATGGTAATAAGTGATGATAAGTGACATCCAAATTTTTTTATTAAATCATACCTGCTGAGAAATATCTGTGAATAGTTTCTAAGAGATTGAAATTCTTAAGTGTAAAACGAGACTATAAATTATCCTCATATTTTCCAATAAGAGAATACACTATAGTTAACAGTGTAAATAACGTGCATGCTGTTATTTTTTTCAAGCAAATGTTTTTACCTTGTGGATAACATGAGCCTCGATTTTATATTCATCGTATTGTATTTCATAGTTATCGATTGTATCTGTATTGCTCAATTCACTTGTAAGGTTAATAAAATTATTTACTATGTTCACTGAAATTAATGTGACCATATACTATGTGTTTAGATTACCATGAGTATTACGCAGTACGGAAAAGAGTACCTTTTTTTTGGAAAAAAAATCACCCAACCGTATAACCCTTGACTGATTTGGATGTTTTTTTTTTCATAAATGGAAATAAGTCTTTTAAGTATAGCGAACTAGTAATAATTTCTAGTGGATTAAACTGAGCAAATGATTATTTGTTACTTTATGAACAAGCTGCGGAACAAAAGTAATCTTTTCGTGAAACGCAATTATCAGCTTCTTTATAACCATAATATTTTCGTGTAATATATTTCATATTGTTGTCCGTTTGAAAAAAGTAAGATAAGGTGCAATTTACATATTCATTAAGCAATTTCTATAAACAAATGAATTATATAAAAAGCTTCTAAACATACTTTTGTAAACAAGTGACATGTTTCTTAATACACCAAAATTGATGTCCGTTAGATTAAAACCACGTCTTTACTTTATCTCAGGAGATCAAGAAATTTGGTAGGATCTGTAATGGTTTTCAGAAATTTGGAATTACGGATGTTTTTGGTCTTTCTCTCTAAACGATAAGTTTTCTTTAAAATGTAGAAAACTTCTAAAATGGCACGAATTTATGAATTCAATGAATGCAAAAAAGTCTTGTTATGTCCGAAGAAATTTCACTAAAAAAATAATAATTGATTCCTTACATACCGATAAAATTGAAATTAGCGCACAAGGTTAGGACCAGAGTATGAAGAGTCCTCATTCTTGGAAAATTGATGACAAATTAATTAATGCAGGATTTTGAAAGCAGTGTAACTAATGCATATTCAGGTGTTTCGTGCATATATATTGTTCTGAGGTATTGGAGTTTCGCTTCTTACCGATCATAAATCGCGTGTATGGATAATTTACGGACTTTCTGAAGTGGAAATTTTTCATTAATATCGCTTTATTGTTTTCATATTTATATGAATTGATTAAGTCAGTGACTATGCTATGTGATAGACTCTCGCACGTGTATAATTATTTTACCTGGAAAAACTGAAACAACTTTTAGTTAAATTAAAACTATGTGTTTATACAAACTTGACAATATTAATAGAGTTACTATTTTCGTACAATTTCTTGTTAATAATTCTTGAACAAATTACAAACTTTGTTGCTTTCTGGTTTTTATGAACACTTTTTTTTATTTTCCAATAGAGGGAAGTTTTTATTGTCTTCCGGGTTAAGAATTTTTTAGCATAGAAAACTCGGAATTCTTGACTTGGCGACTGATCCGAAGAAGCCTTCAGAAAATCATTAAAATATTTTTGAAAACCTTAGAATTTTTTGTTGTTGAAATCTTTGAAATTCTTATAATATGTTTAAAATATTGGTGTGCAATTTCTAAAATAATTTAAATCTGAGAGTTTTTTGTGAATTAATTCAAATATTTGTAAAGTCTTTCAAATCTATCCGAAATCTTTGCAAAATTTCTGAAAAGCGTGAGAACTTTGAGAAATCATGAAATCTTTACAGACCGTAACCACCTATCTCACGGTCGTGAGACGTGGTCGCGGCTGCAATTTTACTGCGATTTCGCTGGGAGCGGGTGCAATTTTCCAGATTAGCACCCACTCCCGGCGAAATAATGTGCATGCCAAAGTGAATTAATATTTCAGATTCCACAGTTCTAATTAAATAATTTTTTATATGATTCAGATGTTGTGAAATGAGTATCTGCATTTAATTTTTCTGAACATGTTTTAATTTTGTTTCCGGATAAGTATTGAAAGTTTCCAAGCAATCAAATTTTCATAAATGAAAGTATAAACTAAAATAGGAAGAGGGGAAATTATTTCAATTTTTGAATAGAATTTATAGTTTAATTCTTTTTATGTTATGAATAGAGTAATTAATTATTAGTTCATTAATACTTTTCATAATGTTAAATTACATTAAGACTAAATTTTTTAATTTAAATTTAAGTTAACAAATTGATGATTTACGTGAATGTTATATTATTAAATATCGGCTATAATTCATGTAATATCATCTTATTAATGTTTAAAATACATATTCTTCAATTTCATCATTTATTTAAATTTTTGTTGTTGTAAAATGGGTATCGGATTTATGATTTGTAAATGATCCGAATATATATTTTTCTTTTTTCTGCAATATTGAAGAATTTTATCAATAATACAATTTTTTAGAAAAATACTGAGTAAAAATTATTTGAATAATTCATTATAAAAATAATTCTTTAACTCCTTGTATTTTAACAACAGAATGATTACTTATTATTAGCTGATTTTTTTTTTTGCTATTAATTTATATATTATATAAACCTTTTAATAAAAACTTATTTATATTTAACTTATTTCTATTAGAATTATATAGTTTTTCGAAATGTTGATAATGTTTTGAAATGATATTTTAATGGTTTTGTTTAGTAAAATGGTGAGTTGATTATTAGCTAATTAACGTTTTCTGATTATTAAAGTGAATATAGATTTACACTTAGTTACTGAAATTTAAGTAACATAATTTAATTATTGACTTGAAGGTTATATAATCGAATATTGAATATAATTTGAACATTAAAAGTTAATTTACATTTGCAATTATATTATTTGGATTAGATAATTTTTTGAATGATTCTCATTAAATGAAATGTGTACCTGCATTTAATCTCTCAAATGATATGAAAATACGTTTGATTTTTTTCTGAAATTAGTATCAAAAGTACTAATGAGTTCTAAGAACCCATTGAAAAAGATTACAAAAAAATTCAAATTATTTCATAAAATTTAAAAAAACAGCGTTTAAAAGTTTTCGAAACAACATCGTGCCATAATATTTAATTTTAGAACAAATTTTAGTAAATTTCAGAGATACCTAAAAGTTTTAAAATTCAGGATAATGGCATAAACTCTTTAGGTTCACACTACAATTTCTTTCGATTTTTTAATTTGATAAATGAGTTATAGGAGACAACTCAAAAAAGATTTTAAAACCTAAAAAATTTCCTTAAATTTCGAGAAAGAGTAGTAGATTTTAAAGTAAAATGTTTCAGTTTGATAACATCAAAAAATAAGAAATCAATTGAGCCATGAAATTCTTTAAATGTTGCGAAGATTTAAGGAGAATAAAGAAGATTTTGAAACTGTAGAAGATTTAAAAAAATGCAGATTTATGTGAAATTTTTTAAACAAAAAGAAAGCCAGACGTTTAAAATGCAAATGTCTGGGTACTATTTTTTTTCAAAATTAAAAATTGTAAACAAAATGTGTGGAAAACTGAAAACCTATATGGTAAAGTATCACATGCTCTTAATTAAAATAACTTTGAAAGGTCTCAAGTGAAGAAATAAATTTTATTCAAGTTCATAGGGAAATTGGGGATATTTTCAGGCAGCGTTTTACATTTTCAATAACTGTTCAAAATTTCAAGAAAAATTCCAGTCAGAGAAGAATATTTTTAAGAATTTAAGAAGTATTGTGTAGATACTTAATTTTAAAAGGGCTTGAACTTTTCCTATTATCTTGGAAAATCCCGTAAAATATTTTTGGGAATTTAAGAGGTTTTTCATAAATTTAAAATATTTTAAACTTTGTCAGCATTTCCGAAAATATATGGAATATTTATTATTCCTTCTGAAATTATAAAAGACCTAAATATTTTTTGAAAATACTAAAATTTTTCTAATAATTTGTAAAATCTTGTCAAATAAAATTTATATTTTTTAAATCTGCTAATTTCTTTTTTTGACACATCTGCAATATTTAGCAATCTTTCCTAATTTTTTAATGAAAATCATAAGACCTATAAAATTCTGAAAAAACTGCTGATACTACAAATACTACAAAAATTTAAAATTGCCATGAGAACATCTAGTGGCAGCAACTATGCGATGATTGTTACCACCAGGTTGCATGGTTACAATGACCAGATTTCGAACGTTTCATCGACGAATCTCTCAAGTACTATATTTTGCTAAGTCAATTAGTGAAAAATAATTCTTCTTAAAAAAAACTTTCCTAAGTAAAATTAAAATAATTCCCAATGGAACGTTAATAACACAGGTTTATAAATTTCGGTCAACTTTTGTACCCAAGAAGAAACAAGTTTTTTTTTCTAAGTATTTTCGCGCGTTGAATTCAAATCCATAGCTGATTTCCCGCCATCAGGTAAAAAAATCTGAAATATTCGTGCAAAATAAGTGCTGAGTATGTTTGTTATGTTATTGTTGCGAATCTATTGAAAAATTACTGCAAAATCGGTGTGCGAATGTCGTTGAACATTCATTTTCTCCATTGTCATCTAGATTTCTTTCCCGAACACATGTGTGAAACTAGCCCGTACTCATCAAAAAACCACCCCTACAGTTGACCCACAAAAAGCGTTTTTTCTAAATAGCTCTGCTTAAAATGAATATTTTTAATAAAACAAAATAGAGGTTATTTATTATAAAAAGATTAAGTGACTCATAATGTTTTAAAAAGTAATGGTGGCATCCCCTATTTTTTATGGTTTGAAAACATTTCTTTTAGCATAATTTTAGAACTCAAAAGTTGTAAATGACTAAAAAAATTGTAACTTATATTTAAACATTAATAATGAGTAAATATAGTCGACGTCTTTTGTTATTTTCATAAATATTACCCCTTAGGCTTTCGAACCACCCTAACACAAAATAACAAAAAGTATGTACTTTAATCCATAAAACTTCGTAGAAAGTTTTGTATATAGGGAATTTCGAGGTAGCTCATTGCAAATCTGCTATCGTAATAATTTTTCAGTATTTCTCATACCATTTAATAAATGTTATCATTTTACAGCTTCTCAAATACTTTAAAAATTGTCAACAAATTTTAATTCAATAATCATTATTAAACTGATGTTATATTTTGTATCATTATTGTTGTCATTAATATTTTAGTTATTATTACTATTATTTTCTATGATTATTATTATTATAATTGTTGTTGTTATTTGTAAAAATGGATTAAAAACTATAAGTTGATTTTTTTTTTAAATTAGAAAACAATTAATTATTGGAAAGTAAATTTTATAAGCGTTCTTTAGCGTAACGAATGTTATCATGAATCCAATAATAATTCTACAGATGAAGGCTCTTTACTTTGACTGCTGACAATATGAGTGACTCACGATCATCAGTTTTATTTTACAGGTAGATTAAATTTATCGTGTGTTTATTTTAAACGTTTCGAAATAATGAAATAAAGAAATTCAATTTGATGTATAAATTTAAGTTTTAATTTAATTTACACTCACGTGGTTTTCTCTAGTAGAAATGTAGCAGTCATAGCTTTTATGCAAAAACACAGCTTCTTGCATGATTTTACTTATTGTTTCAATTTCAGATTAAAGATGAAAATTAATCCGTTAAATGATTTACATTTATTATTATCATATTTTCAAGCGATGAATGTATCAGATAGTATGACGAATGACCATAAAACATTATTTTCCTAATCCGGACGTAGACCCAACAATCCAGCGTACAGAAGATAATAAAGAAGTAGATTTTGATTACAATGTAAGGGATATAGAAGTTTGAAGAAGGGGTCAAAAGAAGGAAACTTTAAGTCTCAACACAGTGCAAAATAGATTAAAAAAGTATTCTCTATTACTCAATTACATCTTTGGGCTCATACGTAATTAACAAAGGTTGCACTTATAGGAAGAAATAGCACAAATTTGTCACTACTCTGGATAATTTTAAAGTGGCCCTCGAAAGCGGTTCAATTATTCATAATCAACATATAATTTCATGGGCCTTACAAACTAAAAAAAAATTTGTTTTGATGATATTATAATAAAAGCTTCTGAACAATGGTTAATAAAATTTAAGAAAGCACACAGCATAGTGTCTAGGAAAATTAATAAGTTCATAACAAGAAAAATACTAGAAAGAAATTGGAAATAATGAAGGCTTAAGCAGACGCATTTGTCACTGACGTTCAATTATTTAGACAAAGTATTGGAAACCAATATTTGTTTAAATTAAATCAGAAGGGATTCCAGCTAGAAATGCATTTGGGAAGAAATTAGAAACAACGTACAGTTATAAAATACAGCCACTACTATCAGCTACTGGGCAACTATTGTATACTATTTGTTGTTTCAAAGGAACCTAGTGATAAGTTGGGCCCTGTTGCAGAACAAAACTCTACTCTCTACAAAAAATGTACTATGGCAAAAGTTAACAATCGGAAATTGCATTTTATTATGACATTTAAATATTATTTTAAAAAAAGGTATTACTTACATTTACAATAAAGGAATTTCAATGACATTCTGATATTAATTTTTACAAAAATTATAAAACTGTTTCACGAAACAGAATTGGCCCGTTTAGCAACTTAGGGGTATGGAGTTGTTTGGTTCAAAAGCACAGGTGCTTAAAATTTCATACAAAATTTCCTAATAAATTTGTTTTGAACATTTTTGTCCGCCATATTGGATCTACAATTTTTATTTTTCAAAATAAGATAGCGGATTTGTAATGAGCTACCTCGATATTCCCTATATGCACACTTTCTACGAAGTTTTATGAATCAAAGTACATACTTATTGTTACTCTGTGTTAGGGGTGGTTCAACCCCTTTAGTGGTGATATTTATGAAAATAATGTAAGACATCAACTACATTTGACCATTAATACTATTTAAATATTTTCCTAATTTTTGTAGTCGTTTCGAACTTTTTTGTTACAAAATTATGATAATAAAAATGCATTCAACCCCTACAAAATATGAGTAGTCACCCTTACTGTTCAAAAGAAATATTATTCAGTTCTTATTTTTATAAGAAATAAACTCCATTTTGTTCCATCAGGAAATATTCATTTTAAGTAGAAATATTTAGAAAAAACGCTTTTTGGGGGTTAACTTTAGGGGTGGTGTTCACCCCTGAAAAGTGATTATTAGCCGATTAAAAAAAATGTCTCTTATTCTTACAATCTTATCACAGAAGGTATTAGATTTGTGTGAAATTTAACCCCCCCCCCCCCCAGGTTTTTGTCAAATAACCACGTTTTAAGACCCCCTGAATTCGAAAAACAGGTTTTTACGAATGTGTCTGTCTGACTGTGTGCACAATCACTTCTTAAAAAATTAATATATTAGATTGGCCTTTGGTATACTCGCTTAGTGTCGTAAACAAAAGTTCAAGTTCGTTAGCCAGTCATTTTGGATAACATTTCAAAAAGTGGGCACATTTTGAATATTTTTAGGACCACTTTTTTTAAATTTCAAAAATTCTCTGTGTGGTTACCAATAGTATTATTATAGCAATTAAATTTTAAGCATAGTTATTTGTGTAATTTTCAAATATTTGCAAAGAAAGGTCTAAATTACATAATATTTTTCATTATAATATATAATATAATATTTACTCTATTCAATAATTTTAATTTATTTCCAATTTTTCACTACTTTAATAAAAAATTGATATATTTCAATGAACACAATGTGCTTCTTTATTTATTATTATTAAAAAAAACATTTATGTGTTGAAATGTTGTCACAAGTTTATACTGCCCAACATGTTGAAGGCATTTTTTTCGTTAGAGATGGATTTTTATTTGATCATTTTGCATGGGACTGTCCCGGTATATATCATCAGTCACATACGCATTTTTATAATGCAATCAAGTGATTTGATGAGAGCAGTCTGCCCAGACATATTGGACAAAGCCTTGTTTTTACCTCATCATTAACGGACTGGGTTGCAGTCAAGTACAGGATGGGGGGACCTACAGCTAAAGGTGGGTTCCGAACCATCAGAACCTCGGTAAAGGTACATTGAAAAATTTCCAAAGGTACCGGCTCAGGGATCGAACCCCGGACTTCTGATGTGAAGTCCGAGTGTCTAACCAAATGAGCCACCGAGGCTCAGTTTATTATTAATATCATTTGTTAATTTAAGTTCGAAAAATGAACTTGGTTAAAAATGATTTATAAAATGGAGGAAAATATGCTAATGTGGATTGTAACTTATTTTGAAAAAGACCTAAAGTTGAACTTTTGAAAAAAACATTGCGTGTTTTCTTTATTTAACAATAATTATTTCGAGTATAATATGTTACTTTTTCTCTGTAGGTAAAATTTAATAAAAACATACGAATGAGATTTCAGATAATCTTTTAACTTTTGTTAAATAATCGATGGAAATAGTGTAATATTTATTTCAAAAGTTTAGAAAGTTTAGAAAGCTACAAAATTGTAAAAATTCTATATTTTTCTTCAATTTTTTGTAATTTTCATGTTAATAATTTTTTTGAATCTTTTTAATACATCTAAGCCTTCTAAATGGCTTTTAAAACTTTTCTAATTTGTTTTAATATTTTTTAAAGGCAAAGAAATTTGTCTTAAAATCATTTAATTTTCTAATTTCGCGCATTCCTTAAATTCCATGAATTCCGAAATTCCCTAAATTTCGTGAAGTCCTTAATTTCCATAAATTTTGCGAATTCCTTTAGTCACTTGAATTCTGTGAATTCTGAGAATTGCATGAATTGTGTGAATTCCTGGTGTTACACGAATTCCGTGAATTCCTTGATTTCCGTCAATTTCGTGATTACATACGAATCCGCGAATTCCCTGAATTCCGTGAATTCCATGAATTCCGTATATTCCATGAATTCCATGAATCAATCCTATTCCGTGAATTCCGTAAATTCCATTAATTTCGTGACTTTTTTAAATTCCGTGAATTTTATAAACTCTGTGAATTCCTTCAATTTCATGAATTCCTGTAATTCCTCGAATTCCGTCAATTTTGTGAATTAGATGAATTCCGGCAATTCCTGGAATTTTGTGAATTCTGTGAATTCCGCTAATTAATTGAATTCCATTAATTCCGTGATTTCATTATGTAAAATTTCCGTCCCATAAACGCTGTAATACATGTATTGGAATAAGTTCATTTAGTAGCTAAGGTTCTAGTTAAATACACCATATTTTCTTGAGCTTAAAACTCTTTTTTTCTTAACTAGATTTTATTAAGTCATGAGAACTAGTGGTATTTTTCTTAGTATTGTGTTCGGTTATTAATAATTTACAGGTTATGTGTACTGCAGGTGTCATTTATTATCTTCATACCAGTTCACAAATTAGCCACTGAAATGATACATGTTTTCATACCAACTAAATCTTTTCCCTAATTACAAATCACAAAAGTATAGATTAAAGTGATACATTTGCAAATTTATTCACTTCGTGTGAATTGCTGATCTAACAGAATATTTTAAATAAAGCAACTAAGCGTTTTACCTAAAGTAACTAAACTTTTTACCCAAGCTAAGAAAACGGATTCCTTAAATATACTCTTGTGAAAATTTCTTTAGAGTAATTTCAGATAGATTTGTGCACAATTTCCTTTCGATTCTTTCCGAGATATTCAAATAAACATACGCGATTTGCTAGCTTCGGAAAGGAGTTTCTACACGAGAAATGAACCAGGGAAATGGACTGGCACGTTAGTTTCATGCATAATCCTGAAGAAATCAATTATGCAATCATGTCGTGACTGTGGTTGTACTGTGGAAATTATTTTTAATTTGTCAGTATAGACTAAATCGGTTCCTTGTATTGTTACGAAAATTCTGTTTTTATAATAGCGTTTATTTTTTTTGTTATTGACATCGAAGGTGTGGAACGATTCAGTCTCAAACCACAGATCATTGTCTAAACGTACATAAGCCGTATGCGGAGAAGGCTGGGCAAGGTGATGAATAGAATCTTCTCTTCAATTTTTTTTGCAAAATAATAGCCAGGTTGCATTTCCATAAAAATGGCGTACGGACCAATATACTCTAGATATCCACCTAAGACAAAATTTGTGGCTAAAAATGTATATTTATGAAGTTAATTTCAAATGTGTTATTCTATACAGAAAACATAAACATATCTAATGATTTTTAAAATGGTTAAAATACTGCGAACGCCTTTTTTTTCTTTTAGAACAGTATGTTTTAATATTTTCTCTTTTTTCCCTTAATTTACAAAAAAAACTTCTCCTTTATCTCTTTTTTCCCTATTCTTAGATAAAAACTGATACTTTTTAATTGAAAATTTAAACATTTAATGTTTGTATTAGAATTCATCTTCATTGATTAAAAATTCAACCACTAATTTGAAGGTTAGAATACTTTATTAAAAATTAATTCTATTTGTTAAAGATACACTTGTCTTCTTGAAAAATTGTTTCATTAGCCGAAAATGAAACTATTCAATTTTTGTTGAAAATGGATCGTCCTTACTTACAAATTGCACTATTTGTCTGAAATTTTTGTATTTTTTATAATTAAGTATTATTCTGGTAGAAAATTAATGTTTTTTTTTTAAATTTTTATCTTCTTAGTTAAAAATTGAACTGATTGGTTAGAAATTGATTTTATCAGTTCAAGGAAGCATTACAGAAATAGATAAACAACAAAATCGGAATTTCTAAAAAGAGCGAAAAAAACCTGTGAAATATAAGTTACCATTTATAGATAAAACAAAAATACCCTCTTGAGCTAAAACTGTAATTTTTAAGTTTTAATTAAAGACGCGCAGTTGATATGTGACTTTTTTTATTACAAATTTAACTATTCTGTTTTTAGTTAAAAATGAAATTATTTGGTTAAAAATTAATTCATTTTCTTACACATTTGTATCTTTTTTACAAAAAAGGTATATTTATTGAAAATTTAACCGCTCGATTGAAAGCTGGACTGCTTTGTTAAAAAATCATTTTATTCGTTGAAGATTGAACTACTGTGTTAAAATTTGTCTTTTGTTTTATTTCAAAACTAATTTTCTAACTGCTAATTTAACAAATCTATTTGTGTTAAAAGTTCATGTGTACTTTTCAGTTAAAATATCATCTGTTTTATTGTAATTTGGTACAGTTTGTTGTAAGTTGGTCATTTCTTTATAGGAAATTCATATTTGAAATTAAATATTTAACTGCCTATGATTATTTCTTTCTTGTTCGCAATCAATTTTGCGGACTGAAAATTTAAGAGTTTTATTTTTGGTTACAGATTATACAGTTTTTGAAAGGGATTCAACTTTTTTATTCAAAATTGGTCTTTTTGGTTTTTGATCAACTGTTTTTTATTTAAAATAGAAATCATTGTGGGTCATTATATTAAATAATGCATTTTTCTTTGACGATTGATATTATTTTTGTTTTGATAAATTGAACACTCGTTGATATAAAACTATAATCTTCATTTGTTCCAAAAATTAGCTATTATATTTTTCGTTGAAAACTAAACCTTCTTATTAAATTCGTTTTTAGATATTTCTGTTAGTTGAAAATTCAATTATTTTGATAAAATTGTAATTATTTTTTACAAATTTTACTATTTTTTAAAAAATAAACTATCTTTCGTCAAAAATTAAACTATTTTGTTCAAGACTCATTCTTTCACTGCTGGTTGATAAAAAAGTAGAAAAAGAAAGATTATTACGTCATTTTTTATTGTTGATATATGTTCTGTGACCAGGGCAATTAATAAATAATTTAAGATGTTAATTTTTGTTTGTCTTACTGATCTAAAGTAATATTATTAAAATATTGATTAATCCGACAATCCTAAGGACCTGGGCTCATATTTCAGAGGAACTAGAGAACCTTTTTCACAATCTTAATATTAATCAATATTTTAATTAAATTGATTTAGACCAGTGAGACAAACACAAATAAACATGAAAAATTATTAATTATTATGTAATATTGCAGTTTTATTACTGCAAATTATATGTATGTTGACTTATATTTTTTCAAATGTAAACAGGAGATCTGGGCACAATCTTGATTGTCCAACGTGGGTGTACTGCAAATGTGATTCCTGCCTTCAAAAGTCCCGCGACTACTACGATTCAACAAGGCGGAAGCAGAACAGTCCATTGGCCAGTGCACTCAACATCCTTTATTAGTTTACGGACACAGGGAGGCAGGGTGGCCATTTCAGTGATTTAAACACAAATCTAGTATTTTTCAAGGGTCCACGGTATTCTTTTCAGGCATTCTGTAATAACTTAATTTAGTGTTTTTTACAGTAGTTAGTAAAAAATTTAGTAATTTTTCAATTTTTTTGTTATTTTCGCTCAGGTTTATTAACTCTTAGTTCTAAACAGTAGCAAACAATCTGGTAGCCACTAACGAATGATTGAGTGATTGCACTAGAGAATACCGTCCAATATGAAGAATTCTCTAATCTCAAGTCGCAGTTGTTTCGTTGAGGTGAATTTGCTTTGTGAGAGGCCCAGAGATTTCAAGGCAATGACAGTGTTTGTGTCGATAATTAGGCCAATATCATTGGCTGAGATGTCTAGTGATTTGATGTTTACGAAAGAGTGGAAGAAGAAAAATTGCAAATGCTATAGTCGTTCTTTTGAATTCTGATGATACTGAAAATTTAAACATTTCAGGTAAATTTGCAACAGGTCAGACTATCCAAGTATCAATATAATACTATTCACATACGGGCCAAAGAAAGAAAGGCTGACATTTATCCTTCATATGCGAATGTATTAGAGATTAAAAAAGATTGTTACCCTTCAATTATTCGAATATCGGAAGAAGGAGCCATGCTTGAGATTCAGTCACTTATTGATCACACTATTCAACGTCTTTTTAAAGATCCGAATTTATGCCTTCCGATTTCAGAGAATAGATTAAAGATCACTTATTTGGACTTTGAAATTAAATATGGCATCGATGGACTTTCACCTGATGCAAAATACAATCAGAAGTTTATAACAACGATTTGACCGATGACTCTTTTTTCACAGCATCAATGGTGCCAATATGGTTGAGGGTAAAGCACACGGGAGAAACAGTTTGGATAAATCCCCTTAGTTCCTCGCCAAAACGGTGTATACCTATCATGATTGAATATGCAAAGGAAATAAAGGAAGTAACGAAATCGGAAATCAAAAATATTAAGACACAAGCTCAGAAAATGAAACTAACTATGTTGGATGGAAAAGTTTGTACAGCTCTCACTGATACTCCATCATCTTCTACTTGCTACATTTGCAAAGCGACACCATCACAAATGAATGATCTAGTGCGTGCAAACCAAAAGAAAGAAATTGTATCCAGCTTAGAATTTGGTCTTTCTACTTTGCATGCCTGGATTAGGATCATGGAATGTATACTACATATTGCTTATCGGTTACAAATCTGCAAATGGAGCATATCCAAGAAAGAGGATAAAGAAACGATGAAAGAAGCTAAGAAAGGAGTTTGCAAAGAATTTGAAAAGAAGATGGGGTTAATAATTGATCAACCAAGTTAAGGATCTGGCAACTCTAATTGTGGTAATACGGCTCGTAGGTTTTTCTCGAATGTTGATCAAGTGTCAGAAATAACTGGAGTAAATAAAAAACTCATTAGAATGTTTAGAAACATACTACAAATGTTAGTTAGTAGCAGAAAAATTTCTCCTCTCTTTTTCAACGAGTATGCTTTTAGGACAGCAAAACTGTATGTGAGCTTATATCCATGGTTCTACATGCCTTCCTCAGTTCATAAAATACTGCTACATGGGGGAAAAGTTATGGAGAATATTATGCTGCCAATTCGCATGTATTCCGAAGAAGCTTCTGAAGCCAGGAACAAGGATATCAAGCACAATCGACAGTTCAACACACGAAAAATCTCTCGATTGCATACTATGTACGACCTAATTCACAAACTCCTTGAGTCCTCAGATCTTTTCATTGCATCCTTGAAGCCTGAATGGGAAAAAGTTGAAGTTGAACTTGATGAAGAACTCGATGAACTAATAGAACAATTCGAATCTAAAAATGATTCCAGTTCTGAATCGTAATTTATTTATTTTAAGTTTTTTATAATAATCTCATTATTATTATAAGTATCAATTTTTTCATTGATTCAATAACACAAATAAGATTATCACAAAAATGATTGAAGAAAAAATAACTTTTTCGACGAACAACCGCAGATTGTAACGCATTGTTTTAAAATTGCTGTTAACATTTACGCAAATTATTATTTAATGTCCCATATCCAATTTTGGACTCACTGTTAGTTTATTGTCGGATAGTTTCAGTAGAAAACCGTCCTTTTTGCATGTAGAAAAACTAAATCATAGTTTTGTTAAAAAAATTGTTTATAACAATCATATAAATTATTCTTCATTTAATTTTGTTGGTTACTCACGGCAATAAATGTCACTCTAATAATTATTGAAGAAAAAAACATTTATTTCTTCGAGGAAACAGCCGATTAGGAGACTTGTTTAACTAAATTGCTATAAACAATCTATATTGTTTATATTTGATAGAGCTTAAAGTATATAAATGGCTTTAAAGACAATTGGTTGAACCAGGAACCAAAAGACAATTTTAGACCATGAAAAAAAAATTATGTTTATTCATTACAAACATTTTTTTACTTTCAGCTACTAAAAATCACCCTTTATTAGTTATTACATTGGTTTTCGACCTGTTTTAACGAATCCGACACTTTAAAGAAATATTTTTCCAGTGGGTGATGTCCTTATGCAAAATAAAATGAATTCGCCAAATTAAATTAACTGTCTTTATTAAGAATTAATATAAAATTGCAAACATCTTAAGATTTTACCTGGTTTGCTTCTTAAAGATGAGAAAAAGCGGCAATAAGTGCCAAAAATGATTTTTATAGCATAAAGCAAGCTTAAAAATAAAGCATTAGAGAACCTTCTGTGACTAAAATTGTATTGAATACGAATTTTTTCATTGGGAATGCTTTTGTTTGTATAACGCGATTTGCGTACAGAATTTTTATTGTTTTTAAAAGATTCTTTCAGAAAACGTGTTTTATAAAACGAAAAAATTGAAATGATTAGCAAAAAATGTTTATAAGTAATAGTTCGTTCACACATAAACTTTTCCGATAAATCGGAAAAAATACAGAACAAATGAGGGCTAACCAGGATGTCATACTTTTACTTTCTGGGGCGAAAAAGTACACGTTTCCTTCATTCGACGTCACTGTGCTTGAAAATCACTTGTGTAGATCTAATCTTCAGTGACGGAAACTAGATTAAATTATGCAAGTGTTAAACAAAACATTTTCCTAAAAATGATTAAGTTATTTTCGGACGTGATTCAAAAATTTTTTGAATGGTTAATGTTGATTCCGTTTTTTATTACCAGAGTAATCGTCCAGGAGAGGTATTTTTCGCAGATATTGGGTCACTGTATTCAAACTCAAATTTTGTTTCTATTATGTCTGGTTCTTCTAAAAATTGAGATCAATCGCTCAACCTTGTAGTTGGAGGTAATTACTAAAATTTTTTGAACTCTATCATATACAATGCTAAAGTAAAAATTTGCATCCCTAACAAACGAAACTCCAATAAAACTCTCTATCAGGGTTCATTAATTAATTTGAAGAATTACGAATAATTTTCTAGGTATGGTTGTGGGATGAACTCATGATTTTAAAACGATGATTTTGCTTATCACTTTTTAAAATAATTATTATAAAAATTCAAATTCTTAGCTTTTTTCAAAGGGAGTTCCTTCCCTCCGTCAAAACCAATGATTTTATTTTTTTAACAATTGATAAAGAGCATGATAATTATTGCTACATCTTTTATAATCGGAGATAAATCGTTATTTTCGGAAAGCCGAAACATGATTTCTGAACTATAAACTTACAACTAGAAGAAGAAAGTCTCGTACGTCCTGGGCGGCGTGTATCAGGCGAATCTTGAACGGACTGTGAACTGGATTCTGCAAAAAGAAATTAAGGATTAGTTTATTTTATTCTTTATTCTTTATTGTTTGTATTTTAGTTATATCCTACTCAATATTCCGAAATCTAAACTTGGAAGGCACAAAGGCAGAACTTTATTTTTCAATCAACCATCAATCTCGTTTTTTTTCTCAAAAATCGAACTTAGTTTGATTCCGCTAGCTCATCTCCGTCTCAATGCTAAATTTTTTGAAGTTGCTAAGAAAAAAACACTACCAGGTGTATACATATGAAACCGGTATTTTTTCAAGAAAAAAACACATTTATTTCAAGAGAATGATAACAAATATTTTATTCAAAGTATGCGCC
>NC_046661.1:79956131-79961866 GCF_010883055.1 Belonocnema kinseyi | reverse complement strand
CAATACGCCAATTAGCACAAATAGTAAGTTCCGACAGTGCCTACAAGTGTGCCTACTGGCCGCTAAATGGCAATACCGGTTTCATATGTATACACCTGGTAAGATATTCAAAAAATTATGTTTAGAACTAAAAAGCATTTAAAGTAGTTAAAAATAAAAAATTCTAGAAAAGTACTGGTTTCAAGCATTTTTAATATTATTTTATTCACTAAGAGGAAGAAGCAGATGTTTTTCTTGCGTGATTTTAAAAGATCAATTACGCTCGATAGCTAGTCTTATATAATTTATGGTCTTAGCCATTCATTATTGCTAATAACGATTATTGCACACAAAGTAATAAAATAAAAAATATGACTATTATAAGAATACATTTTGTACGTTATTTTGCAATATTTGAATGTATTCATTAAGCCCAAAGGACATTTAATGAAAGGGAATTAACATTTTTTTAAATACTTACTTGGAGCAATTTTAGAAATTTTATTTTAATATTTTTATCAAGTTCAAAGATTTGGAAACTTATAGTGTTTCATGGTTAATTGATAATTTATTGGAAATTTTGAAACGTCGAAAATATTGGAAACTTTATTAATTTTTTAACTTTTGAACCAAAAATTGGATACGTTTAATTTCCAGTACTTTCCTCTGGCGTCAACACTTTTATCCCTAGGGATAAAGGGTAAAAAGTGCATCTTATTTCAAGACAAAAATGCCAAAAATTTTTTTTATATCATAATTTTTGGTTGAAACGTGAACTGTTTTGTTGAAAATTCAAGATGCTTATCAGAAAAATAACTTCTAATTTAAAACTCATACTTTTATACGGAAAAATCAAACCAAAATCTTGCTTGAATAAAAATTCAACTATTTCTTTGACATTTTCGCTTTTTTGTACAACTGTTTGATTAAAAATTCAACAGTTTTGTTTATAAAACCACCCCACTTGGTTGGAAATTAAATTTTTTAGTTAAAAAATGAACTATTTTGTAAAAAATCAACTTGTTCAAAATTCGTTATTTGGTGTTGAAAAGTCAACTGTAATCTTTTGTACCTAAAAATTCAAATTTTTGGTTAAAAAATAGTCTCGCAGGTGTAAAAATTCTTCGGTATTGGTAGAAATGTCATCTTTCTGGATTTAAAAATTCATATGTCTTAGTAAACATTTCTTCTTGCTTGAACAAAAATACAACTCTTTATTTAAAGATTAATCAATTTTGTGAAAGTCATCCCTTTTGTTTGTAAGTTTAACAGTTCTGTTGAAAATTTGTTTTTTCAGGTTGTCAATTTTCATAAGAAATTTACTTCTTGTTCGAAACTCATATTTTAAATTTAAAAAAGTCAAACTTAATTTTCTTTTTTACAATTAACCCGTTTTGCTAGACGATTTCACAATTTGGTTTAAACAACTATGTTTTCTTGAAAACTGGTCTTTTTTACTTGAAAATTCAACTGTGCGGATAAAAAATAAATTACTTCGTTTAGACTTTTTTTAAAAAGAGGTTTATCTCTTGGGTGAAAATTTAATTATATTGTTGAAAATTATTTTTTTATCGCTGAAAATCAAGTTTTTTACGGAAAGTTCGGCTTTTGGATTATGTTT
Organism: Belonocnema kinseyi; assembly: GCF_010883055.1. Classification (NCBI taxonomy): domain Eukaryota; kingdom Metazoa; phylum Arthropoda; class Insecta; order Hymenoptera; family Cynipidae; genus Belonocnema; species Belonocnema kinseyi. The sequence continues at coordinate 79,960,266 of NC_046661.1, read as the reverse complement.
GGTAAATAATCATTTTCTGTTATTTTTTCTGTTCTTTAAACAGTTTTAGGTGATTCTTTTAGAATTTTTGGCCTGGACTTATTTGAAGTAGACAAATAACCTTGCAAAGTGTAATTTTTAAATAAAAACAAACAATTTTGTTACGAAACAAAAATACTTTTTCGAAAATTAGTTTAACTTTTAATCAAGTAGTTGAATTTTCAACCAAAAAACATAAATTCTTCACAACAAAAATAGAATATCTGATATTTTAATACAAAAAGATATTAATGCCAAATAAAATAGTTGAATCCTTAACCTAAAATATAAATTTCCAATAAAAAAGATTTGATTTCTGTCAAAATAGATTAATTTTCAACAAAACAGTGCCATTTTCAACCAAAGAAATGCATTTTGAAATTAAATTATTCATTTTCAAACTTCTTGTATTTTCAACTAGAAAATATCTTTCACTCAATACAAAAAAGTTGTGGATAAATTAGTATTTCAAGGGAAAAATAATTTATAATAAAAAATAAATATATTGAATTACTATTTATTTTTCAAGTGTTTTTGTTTATTTGCATTAAGGTTATTGTGTAAATTTAATTTTTCTAAATTTTCCCAGAAAATTCAAACAAATTTTAGAAGATTTCAGATTTGTAAAAAATGGGGCCAATTTTAAAGAATAATTGCTTATTTTGCAAGAGTTCCAGCAATTTAAGGTCGAATTTCGATCAGTTTAAAAGATCTTTAGGATATTTTAAAGCTTGGATAATTACAAAATATTACATCAATTTTCGGAAATCTTTCGATTTTTAAATATTTTTAATCTATGAATTACTTGTTTTAAAATCTTGTTAAATATTCTTTAAAAATTTAATTTCGAAATATCCGAAAAGCGACGCTTTGTTTTGAATTTCTTGAAAATATGTAGAAATTATTATTGTTCCAAAACTGTTCAAAAACTTTCGAATACATTTTTTAAATTATTCGAATTTTTCTTAAATATTAGAATAAGTTCTGTATAATAAAAAAATACCTTAAAATATTTTAGATATTCTATGAGAATTTTCTAAATACGCTTTACTATTGGACTTTGATGAAGTTGCAATGTACAGTGTTATAAACAAATAACTTTTCTAACAAAATTGCCATATTTGCACAGTGTTACCTCAGAATCTATTGATCCGAAAAATTTAAAACTTGTACAGTGTCTATAATAAAGAATAGATTTCTTAAAGGGAAAAAGAAATCTTTATATCGCATAACAACTTCACTTCTTAAATTGTTTTTAAAAAGTTTTTATTTTCAAGAGAAACTCGATTAGATTCTTCAATTATTAATAAACAATTATCTAGATTAACAAGTGTCATAATATTGCTACAAATTGTTGCGAAACCTTTATCTACCATTAATAACATAATTTTTTGTTGTTTATCAGCTCTCTTGTTAAATTGTTTATAAAATTTCATATAAATAATGACGCCCAATAAAAAGAATTAATTAAATTTTTTTATTAATTCTTGACACGTGATAAAAATTTGCATTCTCGTGATATTTTCTCATACAAACAGCCATTATTTATTTACGGCATTATAAACAATGTATTTTTCATAAATATACGTTTCCTTAAATCCACAATTTTAATGTTATTAGCGGTATACTTTTTTATATCCTTAATCTTAGCCTAAACATTATAATTATCTTTCGTGGTATTTTCAATACCCTCGCCTTATTGTTTATAAATATTGTTTTTAAAAAAACGCTTAAGAAAGAAAGTAGACTTTTTCTTAATTTTTTTTTATTAATCTATGGGACAAAATGAAACTTTTAGCATACGTGATATTCTCTCGTACGATGAGCCATTATTTTTTTAAGGCCTTATAAACAATTTATTTTTTATGAATGTGCGCTCCATTGAAAGTTACAATTTTCAAATTATTAGCGATCACCTTTTTTTATATCGTCAATTTTACCGTCAAAATATGATTATATTTTGTAAATTTTTTATATATATTCCTTTTTGTTTACAACTATTGTTATTAACTTTGATTATCAAAAAAATTGGGGAAAAATCGATTGTCTTCATTGCGCGTTTTTGTTAATAGCAATAGTTATAAACAATTAGTCGCATGTATCGAAAATTCTACGCAAGATAATTATATTATTAACTGTAAAATTAAGGATATAAATAACGATAATTGCTAATAACTTGAGAATTGTGTCTCCTAGGGAAGCGCATATTCATTAAAAATTAAATAAGAATTAATAAGAAAAGTTAGTACAATTCTGGTTATTGATTATAATTATTTATATCAATTGTTATAAACAATTTAACAACAGGAATTATGAACAAAAATTATGTTAAAAATGCTGGATAATGGTTTCGCAACAATTTGAAGCAACATTATGACACTGGTTGATCTGGATGATTGTTTTTAAATAAATGAAAAGTCTAAACGAGTTTCTCTTAAAAAAGCAACTTTTCAACAAGAATTTAAGGAGAGAAGCTTTTGTTCGATTAAAAGATTTTTCTTCCTCTTAAGAGATATACCCTCGATATAGACACTGTACAAGTTTTAAATTTTTCGGATCAATAATTTCGGAGGTAGCATTGCGCAAATATAACAATTATGTTAAAAAATCATTTATTTATAATTCTGTACATTTCAAATGGATCGTCCAAGTGGCTACCGGATTATTCATGATAATAAGTGATGATAAGTGATATCCACATTTTTTTATTAAATCATACGTGTAGAGGAATATCTGTGCATAGTTTGTAAGAGATTTAAATTCTTGAGTGTAAAAAAAGAATATAAATTATTCACATATTTTAATAGTTGACAGTGTAAATAACATGTGTGCTTTTGCTTTCTTTAAGGAAATGTTCTTATCCTGTGGATAACATGGGCCTCAATTTTATTTTTATCGTATTATATTTTATGGTTAGAGTTTGTATCTGTATTGCTTAAGTTACATGTAAGATAAAAAAAATTATTTACTATGTTCACTGAAATTAATGTGACCATATACTATGTGTTTAGAAATGAGCATTATTCAAATAGGGAAAACAATACCTTTTTCAGAAAAAAATCACCCAACAGTATAACCCTTGACTTGATTCGGATGTTTTTTCATAAATGGAAATAAGTCTTTTTAATATAGCGAACTACAAATAATTTCTAGTGGATCAGAGTGAAAAAATAATTTGTTACTCTGTAAACAAGCGGCGGAACAAAAGTAATCTTTTCGTGATCCACAATCATTAGCTTTATTAAATCCTTAAGTTTTTCATGCAACATGTTTCATATTGTTGTGCGTTTGCAATAAAGTAAGATAAGGTGTTATTCACATATTCAAAAATTTTTATTTTTTTATTTTTTCTGCTATGTCATCGGAGATTGTACCTTATCGACAGTAGATCAACCCTCCAAACCATGAAGGCAGAAAATCTTGAAAAAATAAAAAAAAATTTTTTTAATAATTACTTGTACCATTAACACCTAGCTAAAAATTAGCGTTATGTTCTTGAATTAAGTTTCTTATTCTGATCCCTCTAATGGCTTAATTGGAAAAGCACCTAGTCGGAAATGAAAAGTTTTGTGGTTCGATTCTCAATGGAGTGACGATGGAGTAGGATCTTTTTTTCAAGAAATAATTTTAATTTACGTATTCATTAGAAAATTTCTATAAATAAATGAATTATATAAAAAAGCTTCCAAACATACTTTTGAAAACAAGTGACATTTTCCGTATACACCAAAATTGAGGTCCGTTGAATTAAAACCATGTTTTTACTTTATCTCAGGATATCAATAAATTTGGTCAAATCTGTAATGGTTTTCAGAATTTTCCACTCACGGATGTTTTCGGTTTTTCTCTCTGAATGATAAGTTTTCTTTCAAATGCAGAAAACTTCTAAAATTTCTTGAATTCGTTAATTCAATGAATGCGAAGAATTCTTGCTATGCCCTACGAAATTTCACCTAAAAAATGATAATAATAATTTATTTCTTACATACCGATAAAATTAAAATTAACGCACAAGGCTAGGACCAGAGTATGAAGTGTCCCCATTTTTACAAAATTGATGCCAAATTAATTAATACAGGATTTTGAAAGCCGTGTAACTAATGAATATTCAGGTGTT
>NC_046661.1:79953224-79956031 GCF_010883055.1 Belonocnema kinseyi | reverse complement strand
TTCTAAAATATTTGTTTTTCGCCTCGTATCGATCAAAAATCGCGTGGATTGATAATTCACGAGATAGCTGAAGTGGACATTTTTAATCAGTATCGCATTATTGTTTTAATATTTATGTTAAATAAATGATTAAATTAATTACCATCATATATGATAGACTCTCACACGTGTATAATTATTATTATTTACCTTGAAAGTCCTGGGGACTGATCCGAAGACGGTGTAGAAATTAAACCTAAAATATTGTCTAAAAATGACAAAGTTATTGTTAAAATTTCCTAAATACTCTTTATTTTTTCATCAAGGGAATTTGGATGTTGAAAAATTTGGGAAGAAGCAATTCTAATAGAAATATTAAAAAAAATTAATTTGTTAAAATCTTTGAGAAATAATTTAGGTCTGTGGAATCTTTTATATATATTCGAAATATTTTCGAACCCTTTACAATCTTTGTGATATCTTTGGGAAATCATTATAAAATTTTTGTAATATATTATAAATATTTTTGAAATATTAGATAATGCTCGTAAAATTATTTACATCCCTCTGAAATATTTAAAATCTTTGGGAAACCATTTAAATATTTGCGAAATCTCAAAAAATATTAAAAATACTTCCGAAACGCTTGTGAAGTCATGGAAAACTTTGCGACAATATGTATGCCTTGGCAATTTCTTTGCAATCCATTCCAAAATCTTTGCAAAATCTTTTAAACCCTTTATGTCTTCAGGAAATCATTGAAATGCTTTTGAAAACTTTAGAATTTTTTTAAAGAAATCTTTAAAATTTTAATAATATTTTAAAAATATTGGTGTAAAATTTGTGAAAATATTTAAATCTGAGAGTTTTTTTTAGAAATAATTCAATTCTTTGTAAACTCTTTTAAATCTATCCGAAATCTTTGCAAAATATCTTAAAAGTGTTAGATATTTGAAAAGTCATGAAATCTTTCTGAAATCTTTAAAAATCTTTGCACAATATTTGAATTTTTTTTGAATATTTGTAAAATTATCGAAATTTTCGTGAAATCTTTGCCTAGGTGCAAACTGACCGTTGGACAACCAGCTAAATGATAACGTTCAAACACCTTGCATATACTTAATTAAAACTTCGGGCATCTGAGGGATGTCGTTTAGGTAGATAATAAAGAATAAATGACCTAGAATGCTGCCTTAGGGCACACTCGTTCGGATTGGTTTCTCGTTTCAAAGGGTCTATTCTATTTGGACATTCTATTTGGTCATACGATATATAGTGTTATCTTTAAATTGAAGTTTAACATCTTCTGTATTCCAATTTTTGTATCTGTGTTCCTGAACTTTCATTGCTATTGTTTTACGCAAGTAGTTCATTGTGGTTTTGAAAATGCACCTTCTAGTTTCTGGATGGGTTTGGCCGAGTTTATGACTTTGATCGATAACTTTGATCACTGGGAGGTTTCCTTAGGTTTAACATAGGGACTGACTTCTATTTTTATGAAGGCTTCACATTGAGGAGCTCTTTTGCTTAAGGGATATTCGGTAACGTTACCAGAAGCATTGATAAGGTATTTTTAGTTTGTCAGTTTCTTATTAGAGCAATTGACGTCTTTGTTAACCCTTCACCTTTAAATTCGGAGTGAACTGAGTCTTCCGGCAATGCGATGGGGCTATTTCGGATCCCTAGTTCAATAGTTGGAGAGTTAGTATTTTTATAAAGGTAGTATTAAAATTCTTGCTGCTCTAGATTGGTGATAATTTCTCTATATTATTTGTGATATGAAACTCGAACGGAATAGATACCTGACCCGAGATTGTATACTATCGGTTTGAATTTTGTAGAATCTTTTAGTAGCTCATGCAGAACTGTGCAGGGGTGGTTATCCTCGTCTACATACTGGTATGACCTTAAGTTTACGAACTACTGATATATTTGCACCTCCGAGAGCACCGATCACAAGGACAATTCCTTTAATCGAATATTTTATGTACTGTCATTGCGGTTCCTTTTTGAGGTCTTGACATCTGTTCCTGTTATTCTTCTCCTCACCAGTGATGTTGTAGTCAGCAGGAGCCGAAAATTTGATCACGAATATTGTTCGTTTCGCAAAGTTCTGTAGAACGATGTATGCCTTTAAGCGTGCAAGGGAATTTCTTGACATAAATTGCTGTCGCAGTATACTAAGGTGTACATTAGGTTGCCCTAGCACGTAAAAATAAAACCCCCTGTTTCTGAATTAAGTCCTGATGATTTGGAAAAAGCAAAAATTTGCTCTTTTGGCAAGGATAGTTCTTCTACATTTCTGTAAAAGTTTCCGTGTATTTTCTAGTTTAGTAGCTCTTGACGGAATTTTTCAACATCTGCTTTTTTCGCTTCGGTTTTTGGAAAAATATCATCTAGTTGGCGTAATGCACTTTCCTTACTTTGTATGTTAATATTCATACCAAGGGTCTCGGCTGTCTGCTCTGCGGCTTTGTAAAGGAACGCTCCTTTGACAATCATCTTACGATTCCTGACCATTTTTAGGAAAGGATTTCTACTATTTCCAACGGCAAGGATGTTAGTCGCAGATTTATTGTTTAACACAGACAGATTTGTACAACAAATCTTTTGAACAAAATGCTTGTATCTGCTTCGTAGAGACTCATTTACTGATGATGCACCATAATTGCGGCTTTGAGACACGACCAGGTACGTATAGGTCTCGCCAGTTTCAAGATGTCTGATAAAACTTATATCCACAAGCTCAGGGCCCTCGGAAACGTTAATTCTTTAATTATTGTTTTTTATTTTTTTTTCAGATGAATTTTGGCAAATTTGTCAGATCC
>NC_046661.1:79950110-79953124 GCF_010883055.1 Belonocnema kinseyi | reverse complement strand
TGTGTCACTTCACCCCTAAATTAACCGAGTTTGTAGGTTCTCCCTATCACAGGCGTGAGAGTGAAAGCAATTAAATTCTGGAATTTTACAAAAAATAAATTCTGGACTAACTGTATTGATACAGTCATAAAAATTTAAACGAATCTATGCTCTAAAAAATTCACAATCTCCATAATTAAAACCTCGAGAATCAAAACAGTTTTACACCATTTATAGAACTGATTCGTGGAAAGAATTTACTTAAGGAACTCGCGCGCTGTACTAAATGGCAGCCGAAGACATTCGCGCCATGCTCTTATCGCGCAAGCATTCTTCACTCTCTCGTTGCTTGGTCGCGTGGAAGAATACGTTTGCCTCAACTTACTGTTGTTGGTTCCTGAGTCAAACGTTCCCCCAAGTCACGGGTGGCCAAGGGTTTTCCGCCGGTCAACTCACTTTCACTCCAAAATTTACTTGCGTCATAATTCGGATTTTCCACGCGTTGATTGTACCCGAGACGGAAAAGGCACTTGAAAATGGTAAACAAAAGACCTCTTACATTGAAGCCACCTGGTTACTTCGATAGCGTCCCTCGAATTCATTTTATTGTATGCCTTTGCTCGATCGTTCCTTTTATGATAGTTCGGATCCACCCGTATCTACCGATCCTCAAGCCAACTCTGCACTTCTTCCTGCCTTCCGTTGCCTTGCAGCTGTTTTCTGCCGGGCCTTACGACTTCTCTGTGAGGTCTCCGTTGATTGGCTTGTACCAACAGACGAGGTCCAATGAGTGTCCCCTGCTAATGTGCGACTCCTCGTTAGAGTCCTTCCTGCCAGTTGGCTTCGTTCTATGGTCTACTAGGTTTACTATTGGTCGTCTGCCTGCTAGTGCCAAGATGGCCGTCTCAGGTTTCGACCAAGTTATTGGCCTGTAGTTCTTCGGGTCAGCTAAGTTGCCTATTTCCGGCAGGAGTATTGTGCGCGCTTTCACCATCCACTCCGGAATTGGCTCTTCCGACTTTAAATATGAGGTGAAAATACGAAAAAAAGTCTGAAGACTGCGACTAATGCCGAATCGTCGCTCACCTCACCGGCTTATCAATCTCGCATAACATGCACGGTACAATACATCGATTGGTATGGCTGAATCAAGCAAACAGCCGGATGCCTAATGCAACACTTAAACGCAGTATTCTTTCAAATAGATAGTTGATAAAAGTATACGTCCAATACATTCATGATACCGATGTATAAAATCCTTGTAGCTACACTTTAATATTTTGATATTTTAATCATATATATAATACTACACTTTTCCCAACTATCATTACAGTCAAATAAACTTGCCTTGTCATATTAGACTTAGTGATTTTTTTATACGTAGGTAATAAATCTCAAATTCGTATGATTGAGACCATAATTTTACTGTCTCAACTATACGAATTTGAGATTTATTACCTACGTATAAGAAAATCACTAAGTCTAATATGACAAGGCAAGTTATCTCAGATATACACATATTGTAACCAGTCGGTTACGTCATATAAGCCTGATCACAGGCAATCCGACAACCTGCTACGAAAATGCACATAAAACTTGCATTATCGTAGGAGCTCTAAAAGAGCGCAGTCTCGGAGGCACCCACAATGCATCTTTTCATGCATCTTGGGAGATGAGAGAAGGAAATCGGCTATTGAAAGAGCCACGCGGTCCAAAATCATCTGTTAGTTTTTGCGAGGTAACTCGCAGAGCTTCCTTGGAAGAGAGTATTCTCTCTCTTCTAAGACTTGATATAGTGAATTCGGAAGAAATTCCATCTTTACTATATTTAAGAAAAAGTTATTTCCTTTGAGGAGTCGACAGACGTAAATTCGTCTGAAACCAGCCGGTAGAAGGTTGTATCTTTTAAACAGAGCTCTGTAGCATTGACTCGGAATCCTTAATTTTCTCAAGGCGTCTTACGCGTTTTCTCTTTTTGAAGAATATTTCAAGGCATAGACCTTCTTAAATTTAGAAATTAAACATAGAGGCAAGTGCTAGAGGCAACCGGTTTTTAAAACTATCTTCTAAGTGTTGTAAACGTTAACTGCAACTACATACGTAACGGCAGGATAAATTTCCTGTAACCGAGATCAAGAAGTTGTGTAGTAAAGGTTTATCACCCGTCAATCACTCTTAGCTTCTTAGGAGTGAACAATCGTAAATTCGATTGAAGCTTGTCCAAAAAGCGGCTAAGTCTCGTTTACAGATAAAGAGAATATAGTCTCGAGAGAATTGAAGCCCAAAAGGCTAGTTTCGAAAATTTAGGTATTCTCCTTGAGAATCCCTCTCTCTCTCTCTCTCTCTTTGGAAGATTTGCATCTGTGTCCCTCTTTAACATTTGTCCTGCGCATCTGGAGTTCAAAGGCATCCCTGTTCCGGCCTGCTTCCACGCATCAGGTGTGGAACCCCTTTTATGGTTGACACCTCGTTGTAATAATCACGTGATTATCGTAGTGCTTCTGACCCCTAAGTGATTTAATACATTTGAGCCAATTAACTTAGAGGTAGGAAAAACTTCGGCTTTCTTAAATCTCTAACTTGGCCAGAAGAATCCATGTAGTAGAAAGGTCAATGAACATTGCCATAAAAATAAATACCAAAATTGAAAATAGCCTTAGAGAGTAAATGCTCCAATCTTCACGTTTAGTGCCAAAGCTTAGAATATATTCTCACTTAAGAGAATTTAAATCGTCGTTGTGCGTTATAATAATAGAGGTATTTTGCTCGGTTGGATACTAATAGATTGTTAAGGTGTATGAACCAATAAGTGATTAAAATTTAAATCTAAAATTTAGCTAGAAAATGGGGAAAATTTATGTAGAGTTAGAATAGGTTTTACTGAATAAATTGTGTTTATAAACAAATTATATGCCTCACTCCGTCGACCCCTTCATTTTATTAATTCTTTAAAACATACTTAAATTTAGTCTGGGAGAAATCATCCCCTATAAGTTAACTTGCAATAATCGTGGTTGAACCAAATTGCAAGGTTA
>NC_046661.1:79948885-79950010 GCF_010883055.1 Belonocnema kinseyi | reverse complement strand
GAAAATTTAGGCCCCACCACGTCTCACGATCGTGAGATAGGTGGTTACAGTCTGTAAAGGAATCAATACGACTATCCAGCAAAAGTGCCGCGCACCCTAAGAACACGGAGCGACCCAAGGACAACCGTCTTCTGCATTTTTCGCTCAAGTGTTTTAGCATATTGTTGATACACAGGGATGCTTTTTAGGCCATTAGCAAGTGAAAGCTTGTTACCTCCAAGAACGCCGATGATAAGGACGATTAGTTTAACAGAATATTCCGGGTACAATCGTTGCACCTCCCTTATAAGATCTCGATACCTCTCTTTCTTTTCATGCTCCTTGTTTATGATGTTTTTGTGAGCTGGTGCTGAAAATTCAATAATGAACATGGTTCGCTTCTCGAAGTCAAAAAGAACCATGCCAGGTTTCGAGTGAGCAACAGAAACAATTGTCGAGAATATAAAGTTCTAGTATATGCGGCACTTCCCATTCTCGACAATTGACTCGATTTCCCTAGGAGCATTTAGAGGAGTGATATTAATGTTAATGCCGTAAGAGTGGCATAGATGGTAATAAAGCACTCTTAGTGCCGCATTGTGCCTTTGAATGTAGGTCGTTTCCTGGTGAGATGGACAACTAGATAGTATGTGAGCTAAATGCTTGGGGTGTGCATGGCACGCCCTGCAGCTATCATCGGGAATGGCTCAGCTCAAAATGTGGCGACGGTATGTTAAGGTGGAAATAACACCGTCTTAGCATGCAAAAATAAAACCCTGCATACCAGACTTCAATCCGGGCGATTTAAGGAAAGCAAACGTTAGCTCACAAGACATTGACTGATCCTTTACATTTCTGTGGAAGATACCGTGCATCCTCTTATCGAAGAGCTGTTCACGAAAGTTTTTTTCTTGTGCTTTCTTAATCCGAGCTTTCAGGAGTGAATACTTGCGCCAAGGTTTATTTGAAGCGGGGAAAACTTAATGGCATCCCTGAAGATCCTGAGCTCGTTGACAGAAGCGCCATACGACACCTTCGCGCTCAAGAGACTTATACATACCTGGGCGTACCACAGAGCCGCATTCAGGATGTGAAATCTATAAAGGATACTCTCCGAAGCAGATACAAACGTCTCATCCGACAGAT
>NC_046661.1:79943455-79948785 GCF_010883055.1 Belonocnema kinseyi | reverse complement strand
ACCACGCTCTGCTGCCATTTAAGTGTCGCGACTTATATGGCTGTATAAACAAACAAAAAGAAATGGAAAATTCCTTTTTTGTCTTTCTTAAGGACTCAAGCATGACTGAAAATCACTGTTGTCGGATCTGTTTCACCAGTTTTGATTAACAGTTATTATTTTATTATTATACTGTATTATATTTTTTGCTCAGATTTCCTCTTTTTCGTTTGGAAATTGAACAATTATTTTGAAAAAGTAAATATTTGTGAGAAAACTGAACCATTTTGTTAAAAGTCCGTCTTTTTTTTTAATAAACTAAACGGTTTTTGATTGAAACTAAAATTTATTTTAGTGTTTTTTATATCCACTAGGTACTTTTTCTTATCTACTAAGTTTCCTTTTGACAATTACTGAAAACTATGTCTTATTACCTAGCTTGTAAGCATACGAAAGAGAAAACTAGTAAGTTTGAAATATTAAAGTTGTTAAAAAGAAATTGTTTAAAAATTACAATAATTGTGTTCGCCGTCTTCTAATCAAAGGAATTAAATCTTAATTTTATATCAAAACTATTTTAACAGATTGTACAGTACATTAAAACAGAAAAATTTTCAAGAGAAGTATATTTTGTTCATACCATCTTAACGTCAAAGATTTGTTTTTTAAATAAATATTTATTTTATAATTAATTGAAGCTACACTTCGTCCATAAATGCCGCTAATTCAATAACATGCTTTATTTATTCTTTAAAATACATTTAATAGAATGAAATCTATTGTTGATCTCAGATCTCAAGATTTTACATATTTGCTTTATTTACTACCATTTAAGAAAATTAAAAGTGAAAATAATTTTCCGTATATCTTTGTGTCTCATGTAAAAAATGTCATGCTAAATAAAAAAAAACGTTTTAGAATGCTTTTTGCTTGAACTTCAGAGCTTTTAAACTTGAAACACCTTTAATTTAAAATGTTATCCTTTAGTGCTTACTTCGAAAATGTTCATCGCATTACGAATTTAAAAAATTATTATTAATAATCATTTTTATGCATTTGCGCAAAGTATAGTTTTATAATTTATTTAGGACTTAAAATGTTGCGTAGACCTAAACTTTATTGTTACAGCCAAAATTTCCAGTTTTGTAACCTAATATTTAAAAAATATTAAGAAGGAAGTTAATGTTTTTAAGCTCTAATTCCTTGGTCTATAAATTCTAATATGTCAACTGAAAATAATATGGTCTTTTATAGGTTTCCAGAAATAGAAAACTTTTTATGTTAGATTATAAAGGATCGAATGTTGTCTATTAGCGCCTTCCAAGTGGTTTCTTTTATCCATTTATTTATTTTATTCAGAACATCTGTTCACAATTCTGGTTTGTGTAAATTCTCAATTTTCAATCACGTTTCTTTAGTTTTTTTTTATTTCTTCCCCATCCCTGACCTAAGTTTATTTAGGAGAACAGAAGATAATTATAAGTATTGGAATTGGGACCTCTTATGACTCTCGTATTTTCTAGTAGATCTCTCACTCTTTCATCCGCAACAAAACAGTTGATAATACTTTGTCGATTTCCTATACAAAATGTGTGGACATCCAGCATTTTATGCCTAAACCAAGTATTTGTATTAAATAAGACATCTTCTAACCATCCTCTAACTGATCTGTTTAGGATATTATTTGTTCTTGGATCCCAAAAATTACCTAGCACGCATTTTGTGTCACATTGGATTTTGATTCCACCATGCCACTGTCACCTATGATGAGCGTCACAAAAATCTGCATCCGTGTCTCGACTCGCACCTCCGATATATCCGAATGATTAAAAGTTATTTTTAGAACACACAAATAATAGGTTCACTATCCACCACTAGTTCTATTGACATGGCTAAGAAACTTAGCGGGAATTGGGTAAAGATAATAGAGGAAAGAGAAGAAAATCAACTTTCAATCATAATGAGTGAACAGAATCAGAATAAAAATCTCCATAGTTTTGACGCAAGATAATATCAGGCAAGTTAGCGTTAATAGATAAGAGTATCAGACAAATTCAGAAAACGGTACAAGAGCGCGAAAAATAGATACACCAGCAAAACATACTAATTTAATAGAGGCAGGTGACAGATTCTTGACGCGCACCTCCCGAAAATGAAAACAACGAGGAAATATTGTTTGCATATCTGTACGGAGGAGATAACAGGGGCCAGACAGTGAAAATGTAACTTCATTGAGTCCTCTCACTTCCGCAAGAAGGCGAAATACGACCACAAACGAGAAAAATTGTAACTCATTGCCGCTAAAGAAGCCATCAGGAAGATAGCATTTCTGAAAGGTAGAGATGATTGTGGAGTAGAAGATTTCATATCAAGGATTGAATGAGTAAAAATACGTGTCTAGAAAAAAGAGTTTTCGCTGAACTTTATAATACCTGACGAAATTACATATATAAAAAACAGGCTATTGGATTTATCTTATATAGGTTGTACGGAGAACTCTCCGAAGCGTCGGAATATTTAGTTCAATTAAACTTAGTCGGTCAAAACTCGAAATTGTGAAACAAGCACACACGCAATCAGCTTTAAGCGATAATCTTAGGTTCAGACAGCAATTAAACGAATTAAATTATGCAGTTTAAAATAAACAACCAAATAATTCAAAAAAATACAACCGTAGGGATGATTATCCACTTCTGGTAATAAAATAGAACCTTGAAACCCGAAGAACCTAAATTGTTTTCGACTTTCAATGTAAGTTCCGGTTTTCCACATTCCAAAGAATGATGGATACGGCACTAAGGAACAAGATCGGGAAAATTTTCTTCTTTCACCCGAATTTTATTATCGGTTTTGATAAAGCACTAAGAGAGCATAGCGAGAATAGTTTCCGATTATTTCAAAGTCTACGTGCTGCGGCTACCTGCTACGGCCGTTGCCCTCTCCCAAATGTATCCAATCAAGCAAGTGTCCATCATTAACGAAAGAAGTCGAGTAGTACTTTCCGCCTAATCAGTTGGCAACTACAAACTAACTAACGAAATAGGTGAAAGGCCACTGGTGCTAATGAAAGCCGCAGACAGGAGGCGAGCAAGTTTGCCTCTCCATTCTAAAAATTTGCTGCTACCCTTAACTTGTTCTGATTCCTTTTGTGTACTCTTTTGGCTAAAGAATGAAAAAGGTTCATATGCATCTAGTATTCTGTGCCAATCATGGGTGACAGTGGCATGGTGGAATCAAAATCCAATATGACACAAAAAGCGTACTAGGTAATTTTTGGGATCCAAGAACAGATAATATCCTAAACAGATTAGTTAGATCAGTTAGATTTCCAACATTTTTATGCACTTTCTTGGGAGCGGCAGGGCCGCCACCCTCAAATTTTTTCACAATACCCTCCAGCCAAGGGGGGACACTTGACTGCTTCACTGCTTGACACACCATGCTTCATGCGAGAAAATTAGAACCGGCTGAAAAAAATTAAAATGTGTTATTATGTTAATAAATTAAATTTTAATTATTTGAATTAATTTCCTAATCTAATTTTAAGCAAATAAAAAGAAAGTTGATAAAAATCGGTTAATATCTTCAATGCCAGTTGACAGTTCTTGTAACTTTGCGTGTTCTTAACGATATGCTTAATTACTCGAAATTTTCACCGATTTTCATCAACTTTTTTTTCATCTTCTTAAAATTACGTCAGGAAAATAATTCAGATAATTAGAAATGAATTAAGGCACATCTTTAGGATTTTAGTTATTGAAACAGCCTTAAATCTCATGACAATGAAAGGGTCCTCATAGCGGAGGGGGGGTGCTGACGAGTGCCTGGGCCCGGGCTGGCTTCCTCCTCTGCGCCTGCCCGGTCCGAGGTGGCTGCCCCTGCCGGCGGCATCCTCATCGGCCGGCGGTACTAGTTTGGGAATGGCTGAGTTAGAGGATGGTTAGAAGATGTAAAAATACGAGACTCATAAGGGGTCCCAATTGCAATACTTATAATTATCTTCTGTTCTCCTAAATAAACTTAGGTCAGGGATGGGGAAGAAATAAATAAAAAACAAAGAAACGTGATTGAAAATTGAGAATTTACACAAACCAGAATTGTGAACAGATGTTCTGAATAAGATAAATGAATGGATAGAAGAAACCGCTTGGAAGGCGCTCATAGGTAATATTCTATCCTTTATAATCTAACATAAAAAGGTTTCTATTTCTGGAAACCTGTAAAAGACCACATTATTTTCAGTTGACTTATTAGAATTTATAGACCCAGGAACAAGAGCTTAAAAAACATTAAATTTCATTCTTAATATTTTTCAAATATTAGGTTACAAAACTGGAAATTTTGGCTTTAACAATAAAGTGTAGGTCTACGCAACATCTTGGGTCCTAAATAAATTATAAAACTATACTTTGCGCAAACGGATAAAAATGATTATTACTAATAATTTTTTTAATTCTTTATGCGGTGAACATTTTCGAAGTAAGCACTGAAGGATAAAAACATTTTAAATCAAATATATTTTAAGTTTGAAAGCTTTTAAGTTCAAGCAAAAAGCATTCCAAAACGTCTTTTTTCATTTAGCATGACATTTTTTACGTGAGACACAAAGATGTACGGAAAATTATTTTCACATTTAATTGTCTAAAATGGTAGTAAATAAAGCAAATATGTAAAGTCTTGAGATCTGTGATCAACAATAGACTTGATTCCATTAAATGTATTTTAAAGAATAAATAAAGCATTTTCTTAAATTAGCGGTATTTATGGGCGAAGTGTAGCTTTAATTAATTCTAAAATCAATATTTATTTTAAAAATAAAGCCTTGACAGAGTTAAGGTGGTATGAAAAAAATAGATTTCTGCTGGATGTTTTTCTGTTTTATGACCTACATAGTATATATAATATTAAGCAAACTGTGACAAAAAACCTCAGATTTTTATTCAATCATCTGATTTTTGAGACTCTGTTGGTAAACAATTTTTGACATTATAATCGCCACTTAAAATAAATATAGAGGCCGTATCGAAATTAGCTTATCGGACGTATCAACTTTCAGAAAAATTTATATACAGGTTCTAAACAAATTTTAAAACGCAAAGTAATTGAAATGTACTGTACAATCTGTTAAAACAGTTTTAAAATAGAATTAAGAATTAATTCCTTTAATTAGAAGACGGCGAACACAATTATTGTAATTCGCAAACAATTTCTTTTTAACAAATTTAATTTTTCAAACTCACGAGTTTTTTCTATCATACAGTCTGTCAAGTTAAAGCGTGGGTGGCTTTACTCGCAGTCGGTAAGGTGTATCGACATGATTTTGGTGTCAAAATATTAAGAAGAGCTCCCTC
>NC_046661.1:79940946-79943355 GCF_010883055.1 Belonocnema kinseyi | reverse complement strand
AGGGAGCTCTTCTTAATATTTTGACACCAAAATCATGTCGATACACCTTACCGACTGCGAGTAAAGCCACCCACGCTTTAACTTGACAGACTGTATGCTTACAAGCAACGTAATAAGAAATAACTTTGAGTAATTGTCAAAAGGATACTTAATAGGTAACAAAAAGTACATGGTGCCTCTAGAAAACATGAGAAATCTATGGTTTTCGTTATCCCGGTCAATGTATAACTCATTCTATTTAAGAAATTGGCAAAAAGAAAATTATTGTAAAAAGTATTCACAAAGTTACAATTGATTTTTTTCACCTTATAGTCAATGGAATAAATTCTTTTTTTACTTTAACCTGCTTAAGGGAATCTTTAAAATTCGCATTATTTCTCTGAAGTTAGGCCGAGAAAAAAATCAATTGTTTAAAATTTAGGATTTGGGTTATTAGGATAAGGATTGGGATCAGGATCATTATTGTTAAAAATCTATTTTACATTCAAACAAATTTTTGTTAGCATAGTTAAGTGTTCAATTAGGCTTTGAATTAGGAGTTTAAAAGTGTATAGAAAAACTACTTCAAAAAATACATTTTTTATTTCATGAATATGTATATCAAAATTT
Source organism: Belonocnema kinseyi (assembly GCF_010883055.1). NCBI lineage: Eukaryota > Metazoa > Arthropoda > Insecta > Hymenoptera > Cynipidae > Belonocnema > Belonocnema kinseyi. Next base: position 79,942,746 of record NC_046661.1, on the reverse strand, counting down.
TGAATGCAATATTTTGTTTTTAATAACTATTAACCTCGTAAGTTCAACTAAAATAGATTTTAGTTTCAATCAAAAACCGTTGAGTTTATTAAAAAAAAAGCGGGTTTTTAACAAAATGGTTCAGTTTTCTCACAAATAGTTACTTTTTTAAAATAATAGTTCAATTTCCAAACGAAAAAGAGGAAATCTGAGCAAAAAATATAATACAGTATAATAATAAAAGAATTACTGTTAATCAAAACTGGTGAAACAGATCCGACAACCGTGATTTTCAGTCATGCTTGAGTCCTTAAGAAAGACAAAAAAGGAATTTTCCATTTTTGTTTGTTTGTTTATACAGCCATATAAGTCGCGACACTTAAATGTTAGCAGAGCGTGGTTATATATACTATATATATATATATACATATATATATATATATATTGAAGGGCCTATGACAAAGCCACCGAACGCGTCCTTGAGTTGCGGATAGAGGGTCCCTGTACCAAGGGTTTCTGCTAAATATGGATACAAAAATAAATAGGCAGTCGCGGACAATTGTCCAGGGGTGGTCCCGAAGGAATTAACCACCCCCAAGCGGAGGTATGAAAACCGTGCCGAAAGCTGAATGGCACCTGGGTGAGGTGTCTAGAACGGTGACTCTGGGATACCGGGAGACCTCTCAGAATAAGCAGCCTTATCCTTGCATGCGGGGCTCTACAAGGATGGTGGAACCCCTTTCCCTAGCTTCTAGTGGGAACAACAATGACAACACCAAACATAGTTGTAGTAAATGCGGTCCAAAACAACAGAACGCGCAGGGCTCCCGACAATGGGTCGGCCAACAATGCCGACCAATCTAGAGCTGGGGGAGCCAATGAAAATGGATTCAATGCGATGGATCGGCGGGATCTCATGACCTTTGGGAGGACGGAGCCTGCATGCTCTGTGGTGCGAGAAATACCCGGAGCTATCGCACTTTTCGCAGCAATGTCTACGAAACCATGCTGAACTACTCCGTAAAAGGGGCTATGTAAGCGGAACGCCTACTCTACCACAGCTAGAACAACCCGGCAACAAAGAAAGAGAGGCGACACTAAGACCAACCGCGGGCTGGCATCTAATAGATGAAGAGCGATGCTTTACGACCCGGAGAAACATCAACATCAAGGTTTCTCTCAAGCCTAAAGATCTGGCTGAAATGGATGACGAGCTTCGTGGACATTTTTCCGGTGAATCCGACCTCTGGGCTATCAATTATTGTGTGTATAATGCAGCGAGAGCTTTGGCAGATGCGAACCGTAAAACAAAACCAATGGCTGATCATAAGACCAAAAGACGAATGCATCAACTTGCCATAAAGATAGGCTGGGCAAGACAGTATGCGTCCCGCATTCAGTGTGTGATTGAGTACATCACATCTGGCAGGAATTTTACCGCCAAGGTTCGAAAGTTCGCGCGCCAACTCCGAACCCGTTATCACACACTTAACAAGTCAAAGCTGCTGACCATCAGGCAGCATATTGTTTAGAGAATACGTATACTATCTGACGCTAAGAGAAGTCTCGAGCGGAGGGAGAGGTGGGTCAGAGAAAATCAACAGTTTCTCTCTGACCCATCTCGACTCTTCCAAGACCCTCCAGTTACTGTCGAACACCCACCCAAACCAGCGGAGGTCGAAGTATTTTGGAGAGAAGTCTACGAAGTTCAGCACAGAGTGGACGAAGACTCAGAAAATATAAATAGCTTCAAGCAGTTATGTGTTGCCCTCATAACACCTGATAAAGAATGCCCACCCATCACTACCGAGGAGGTGAAAA
>NC_046661.1:79938904-79940846 GCF_010883055.1 Belonocnema kinseyi | reverse complement strand
AAAGCTTTCGATTCTACATCCCATAGACTTATCATCTGTCTTTTGGAAATCTTAAAGGTTCATTCGCAAATAGTTGGGTGCATAGAGAGATTGATGCCGCTTCGGAAAACCGGATTTACTATCTCATCTGGCAAAAATCGTGTGACAACTAACAAGGTCACGTTTCAGAGAGGTGTCTTTCAGGGCAACACCATGAGCCCACTCGTCTTTTGCCTTACATTATTGCCACTATCTCTAGCACTGCGCCATTCCGACGGGTACTTGTGCGGCAAACCTGCAGATCGAAAGTACAAGATGACTCATGTATTTTACATGGACGATCTTAAGATCTATGCTAAAAACAGAGAGCAACTGCATCTAGCTTTGGGAATTGTCGAACGATATACTAAGGAAATTGGAATGGAATTTGGGTTTGACAAATGCGCCAAGGTTTATTTGAAGCGAGGAAAACTTAATGGCATCCCTGAAGATCCTGAGCTCGTTGATAGAAGCGCCATACGACACCTTTGCGCTGGAGAGACTTATACATACCTGGGCGTGCCACAGAGCCGCATTCAGGATGTGACATCTATAAAGGATACTCTCCGAAGCAGATACAAACGTCTCATCCGACAGATTTGGTCTCCTGAACTGTCGGCGATCAACAAAGTATCTGCAACGAACATGCTTGTCGTCCCGGTACTACTCTATTCATTTGAAGTAGTTTCATGGACGAAGAACGAGCTCAGGTCTCTTGATATCGGGACAAGAAAGATTATGCACATGAACAAAAGCATGCATCTTAAGTCTTCTGTTCCGCGACTGAACATCTCACGCCGTCAAGGGGGTCGCGAAATATTGAGTCTTGAATGTCTTCACAACAGGATTATTCTGGGTACAGCACATAGAGTTGCAAATGGAGAGACCCTCTTCTTAAAATGGTCAGGAATCACGCAGAAGTGGGCAAAGGAGCATTTCTGTACAAAGCAGCGGAGGAGGCTGCTGAAACACTCGGACTTCAGTATTAGGGTTGAGCAAAATGCATCAAATCTAATCCATCTCGAGTACTCACTCCTGAAAGCCCGGATTAAGAAAGCACAAGAGAAAAACTTTCTTAAACAGCTCCTCGATAAGATGATGCACGGTATCTTCCACAGGAATGTGAAGGATCAGTCAATGTCTTGTGAGCTAACGTTTGCTTTCCTTAAATCGCCCGGATTGAAGTCTGGTACAGAGGGTTTTATTTTTGCATGCCAAGACGGTATCATTTCCAACTTAACATACCGTCGCCACATTTTGAGCCAAGACATTCCCGATGATAGCTGCAGGGCGTGCCATGCACACCCCGAGCATTTAGCTCACATACTATCTAGTTGTCCAACACGCGCGGGAACGACCTACATTCAAAGGCACAATGCGGCACTAAGACTACTTTATTACCATCTCTGTCACTCCTACGGAATTCACCTTAATATCGCTCCTCTAAATGCTCCTAGGGAATTGAGTCAATTGTCGAGAATGGGAAGTGCCGCATATACTGGAACTTTATATTCTCGACAATTGTTTCTGTTGCTCACTCGAGGCCTGACATTGTTCTTCTTGACTTCGTGAAGCGAACCATGTTCGTTATCGAATTTTCAGCACCAGCTGACAAATACATCATAGCCAAGGAGAATGAAAAGAAACAGAGGTATCGAGACGTTATAAGGGAGTTGCAACGATTGTACCCGGAATATTCTGTTAAAGTGATCGTCCTTATCGTCGGCGCTCTTGGAGGTGCCAAGCTTTCACTTGCTAATAGCCTAAAAGGCATCCCTACGTGTCAACAATATGCTAGAAAACTTGCGAGAAAAATGCAGATGGCGGTTGTCCTTGGGTCACTCCGTGTTCTTAGGGTGCACGAGGCTTTTGCTGGATCGTCGTATTGATTTCTTTACAGACTGTAACCACCTATCTCACGGTT
>NC_046661.1:79905542-79938804 GCF_010883055.1 Belonocnema kinseyi | reverse complement strand
TTTGTCATAAGGACAACCGGAGGATTTCGCCAAATTAAAAACAACAAATTAAAAAAGAAACACAAATTAATAATAAATATTTTCAAATAACATTTTTGATGTAGCGAAATAGGGGGAGGCAGAGCCAACCGGCGGGGCGAAGGTAACTTTTATTATATCATCGCTATTAATAACGAATTTCAGTTCTACTTTGCATTAAATCAATTTATTTTATAATAGAGATAGTGCTACTTGCTAAAATCTTGAAAATTTACGTTGTAAAAGAAAAATTATACAGAAAATAGTTTTTACTATGCAGGAATAGAAGTTTCGCTGACAGAAATATGAAGTTTTCAACTTTAATGACAATACTTACAGAATAAAAATTTAATATTTTAACAGATAAAGCAATATCACATAATGTTATTATAATAATTAGACACAATTTAAGTCACAAATATGTTAAATCTCATTAGTAATTGAGGCCTGGTTTCAGTTAAAATTTCTTTTGTCCTCTTTCCCAACTTTTCCTCTACACCCCTCTCTTTTATTGCCTGCCAGAGCACTTTTCTGTTCACTGAATCAAACACTGCTTCGAAATATACGAACGAAGCCACAAGTTTCCCTTTCTTTCTCCCCAAATTTCTGTTAACTAAGTAGTTTAGTACGTAGATGTTGTCTATAGTTCCCATCCCTTTTCTAAATCCCATCTGATTGTGTGGTATACTTTCTTTTTGTTCTATCTATCCCTAATCCCTAATCCCTTCTCCTTAATACTTCATCGCTTAGTTCTGCATCCCATCGTCTCCTGTCGCCTTGTTTCTTTTTATCCTATTTATTGCCTCATCCACTTCTTTTCTTGTTATCTCGTTCCCTTCCTCCAGTTCTCCTTGGACTATTCTACACTTTTTCCCTTTGATCTTATTTTGCTCTCAACCTAATAGAGGCTTGAAATAATCCGTTTATTCCTCCATTTCTATTTCTTCGTTCACACCCTTTCTTTCTCCTCTATCCCTATTTATTACATCCAACACTCTACCTTCTTTGTTCGCTTTTTCTACTTCTGCTTTATATTATTCCATTCCCTTTTGTCTTTTTCATTCCAGCATCTTCTCATGTTCTTCTTTCCTCCTGTTATACTTCTCCTTTTCCATTTCCCCTTTTCTCAATTTTCTTACACACTCTTTCATTCTCTCTTTACTCTCCCATACCTAACCTTTTCCTTTTCTTCCTTTTGTTTAAATTTTTTCATTTATCGACCCCCTAGAATCCCATTTTCGTGTTTCTTTCGCACCCTTTTTCCTTTCTCCCTTTTCCGCGCTTACTGACGCCTCTTTTTAGTGTAGCTATGACCGTAAAGTGTTCGGACCCTATCTCAATCCCTACCTTCATACTCTCTATCATATGCCCCACTCTTTCTTCAGCCAAGATGTAGTCTATTAATGTTGCTTCCTTTTCTATGAATGTGATCCTTCCTTCCTCATCTCCTTTCATATTGCCATTACAGATAAACCATCCTGTTTCTCCTATCATGTCTAGTGACTTCCTTCCCTCCCTGTCCGTCTTACCCTTGTTCGCCTGTTCATGCATTTAGGTACCCTCCTATTAAAACCAATTCTTCATCTTTTCCTCCATCCACCTCCTTATTACTCTCCAGACTTACTCTTCCCCTATTCTTCTGTATACACAAACCACCGCTATTTCTACTTTCTCAATTATAATTCTTCTTAGAATTGTTCCATGCTCTTTCTCCATGTCCCCATCTTTTCTCCTCTTTACTGCTAATTCTTTGTTCAGCCCTGATACCATGCCACCCATCCCTCTCCCTTTAATGTGTTCTTTTCTTGCTTTTTGTATTGTCACACATAAAATTTCGGTAACAACTTTTTTATCCCCTTCCAGTCCTTCTCATCTGGCTAAGTTTCATTCATGATAATCACGAATTCTGTGATTTGAAAAACGTAAATTCGAAACTTTTTCAATTTGGATGAGGCAGAATCAAAAACTTGTCTTCTCTTCTACAAAATCATCCAGATTTTACCATTTTTTTATTTATACATTTTAAAAATATTTTACATTTAAAAATTTTTTTTAACTTTTTAAATTTTGAACTGGGAGAAAAGATTTTCAAAACTCGACGTGTTTGATAATATTTTTGAACGTACTTAAATAATTTAAAATTAAGTCAATATTGTAGGATAATTTTTTTCTATTTTTTGCAGGCGTTTGGTGTTTAAAGTTTTAGTTTAAGAAAGGAAAATTTTTTAAGTTTACACCTGTAATTTTGAAAAATATATTTTTTAATTTAAGTATAAGGCACAAAAGACTATGTTCACTTAAAAAAGAATTCAATCGTGGTTGAAGTATGTAGTTATAAACAATCATTTTTTTAAATGAGAATTAAATAAAACATTAATAAATGTCAGTTAATTTTTTAATAAAAATAATTTGAAATAAAAATGGTTACTTAATTAATAATTGCAAAAATTAATCACTGATTCAGAATAGACAATGTTTGTAAATTAAACAAATTCCGAATTAAACAAATTCAACAAACTGTTGATTTTTAAAAATAAGTATTATTCATTTATTCGAAACGCAATAACAGAATATCTGTCTTAAAGAATTTGTTTATAATGCTTAAGGTATTTAAAAATTATTTTACGAATTTAACATAGCAATAATTGTATATAAATTGTATAAAGAAAATAAATTTGAAAACAAATACCCCTCGAAGGACAAACAAATTTTCTTAACAAGTTTTCTACAAACCGAACTGAAATTTTCTGGTTCGGGTATATTATAATTTGGCCATTTTCTGTAGTAAGTTCTGTTCTACTGGAATTTTTAAATATTGTCATATTTTAAACTGTCCTGAATTTTATTAGCGGAAATTTTTTAATTGGGTATTTTTATATTTCGACAATTTTATAATTTCTTGAGTATTATTCTTCGAGATTTTTTCGTCGTCCTCTGAAAAACTTGCAAGTTCAAACTTGAAAACCATTTTTATTACACAAGCTTTATTAAATCGACTAGAAATAAGTAAACGCTTTCAGTAGAGATTACCAACTCAACATAACGGTGGTAAAAATTTCTTGTAAGATTAAAAAATATAATAATTTTAAAAATTTGTATACGCGCATGAATCATCAAAAATATTTTATAGATTTAAAAGGCTTAGTATTGATGGTTCAATTTCACTATTCCTTTCAGACAGTTGTGTACAATTTTAAACATATAAATTTACATATGTATCACAAAATAATTTTTTTTTCTTATTACAAACTTTTACATTAGGGTTAATCAAAATTTGGGTTAATCATTAAAAATAGTTTGAGGTTAACAATAGATTCTGCCTGTTTTTCCTTTTTTTATAATATGTACCAATCGAAATTGAGACCATTCTGAAGAATTCTGAATGCTTCAGACCTAATGAGAAACTTCGATAGTAAATGGGACGCCTTTTATCAATTGGAGTGACTCAACCTATTTCAAATTTTCCCGCCAATCCTACTTCTGTGTATCAACCTGTTCCTGTCCTTCTGGGATGCGTTCCACCGCTCGCGCACCAGTATGCGCATAATCCATGACGATCGCGCATGGTGGTGCGCAGGCTAATTTCGCGGTGGAACACACCCCTGGTTATACAATACTTATTGAACATCTTGAAATGCTACTAGGATTCAAGATTTTGTCCGATATTCTTGGTTGGATTAATTAATTTGTGAGTTATTTTATATTTTGTGAATTATATTTGTTGTGATTTTTTTAATATTCTGTGATTTCCTTGTGATTTTATAATGTGTTGATATGTGTTTTGTCCTGTTATTCCCTATTATTATTTAATATGTCCCTAGTGGGCACAAAGTTTTGCGACGTCTTTACGACATCGTTAAGAAATCTTTACGACAACTTTACGACATCCCATGTCCATGTCGTTTAGGAGTCTTTACGACATCGTAAAGAAGTCGTATGATCTGAAGATGTCTTTACGATATCGCAAAGATAGCGAAACGACATGGGCAATGGATGTCGTAAAGTTGTCGTAAAGATGTCGTAACGTTGTCGTAAAGAGGTTGCCAAATTTTGTGCCCACTGGGTCCCCATAATTTTGTTTCTGAATTATCATACCATTTATATTAAAGTTTATAAACAAAAACAAAAAGACAGAGGGAACAAACGCAACGTCTGGACACTAATATTTTTCTGACAAATTAAAAATTGTGGATGAAAAGAGTGGAATACTAAATATTCATGTGGCAAATTATCACATGACATTAATTAAAAGAACTTTAAAATATTTTAAGTGAAAAAACAGATTTTATTAAAATTTCTAAGAAAATTTGGAATATTGTTAGGCAATTTTTAACATTTTACATCATTTTTTTAAATTCTAATGAAAATTCGAGTCAGCTGAAAATATTTTTAAGAATTCAAGAGATATTTGGTAATATTACAGGTAATTGATGTTATCTTACGCTCTCTTGTCCAAAATTCAATTAAAAACATTTTTATAAATTTTCTGAAATTTATGAAATTTTTCGGTAATTTATGGTAATTTTACAGATAAATATGAAAACTTATCATAAATTACCTACAGTCCATTTTGAACATTTTTATAAGTTTGCAGAAATTTATTAAATTTTTTGGTAATTTATAGTAATATTACAGAATGTATGGTAACTTAAGATGAAATGCTCAAAATTCAATTGAAAAATGTCTGAAAATTTTCGGAAATTTTCTGCAAATTTTGTTAATATTCGGTAATTTGGACAATTATATTTGGTAACTTTCCATAAATTATGACAAATATCTGCAACCAAAATTTCTTTAATGTTTTTACGGCGAGTAAGCTTATCATCGTAAAATGCAAGCTCATAGATGTATAATTTTTATTATCATAAAAAAGTAATAAAAAAGACATTTTTCTTCAACCAGTAACTTGAAAAATCGAGCAAAGTTACGTTAATAATGCTCCTCTTCGACAATTTTGCAAAGTCCAATTAGATATCAGAAAATGCTATGAAATTCATTTTTTTTGTAATTCCCTTATAAAACTAAGTGAATTAGGTCCATTAATACCACTTTTTTTAAATTAGAATATTTTTTGTTGATGTTTTTCTTTCCCTTCAAAACTTCTCTTAAAAAAGCGAAAAAATATAAGTAAATTTTGCACATCATTATGCATTTCCTAGAGTCCAATAAAAGTACATTTTTCCTTAAAAATTCTCTTGTAAAATCGAAAAAAATTGATCGTGGGTAATCATTGACCCTATCTTGAACCACAATAACTCCACTCTTACCCTATCCTTAATCCACGCTTCTCCCATTACGGAGCGCGACTCTCATTGGACGCGCGCTTTGTCGGTTGGGCTTTTTTCACGGATCCGTGTTGGGCCATGGGTAACCCATTGAACCTTTTCCCCGCGTAATGTGAATGCTTCCTAATAATAGTACTCCAAAATGTTACGTTATATGGATTCACTGAATTCATTCTTTGAGAATATAATTTTAGCAAGACTATAAGTGTTTAGAAAATTCTAATAAATAAATAGTTTTTAGGGAATGGGGTGAATGATAAAGATTAACACAAAAGTTAGCGCGCAGATATAATGTTCTAGTATTGATAAAAAAAGGCAAACAAAGAAAATATTATTTATTTAGTTGGACTGAAAAATATATAAACTTAAACTCAGGAGGAATAGAATTCATCCAGAAAAGCCGCATTGCGAACAAGATAGATGAATCTTTAAAGAGGTGTATTAATATAACAAGCTGACTTTAAAATTCCTCGAAATGGGGCGGTAACGACCTATAGGAATTACTGTGTTTTCGCCTGGGGTCAACGGGATAATATTGTCTTCATTGACGGGCATGTTTATTTTCACACGTTTCATGCCATAACTAAAACGTTTATATATTCCAGCAAGCACATCTTTGGACTCCAATATTGCAAAAACGTCGCCATTGTATGTTGATAATACGATTTGTTCTTGGGCTGGCATAGGTTCATACGTTTCTTTTCCTGTCATAATTTCAAGTGATTCATCAGCAGTAAAAGTATATTTTCGAAGCTTGAGAATCTGGGTTGCATTCTTCTTGGGGACAAGCCGAATAAATCTGAGTTGGTTAATTCCACATCCATGTCCGTCAGGAGAAGGGAGCCTTATGAAAGATCGCATGTTCGGAGATCTGGACCTGACGCGAGGAGAAGTGACTGGAGGATGATTCAGATCAATTTCGGTTCGATGATTTCTTTCAGAAGAAGAAGGAGGTCTACCACGTGGCAGAATAGGAACTACTAGGCCATTGCGATTGCCATTGTCATTGGGTAAGTTTTCGGCCTGTGAACTTATCTCTGCAACAAGAAAAATAAGATTGAATTTTATTTACCAATACGTATTCATTATTGAAATAAAACAATGGTTTGATAATATCATTAATTGTGGTAATCCGGGGCTCTATTCTTCACTTTATTTCGTATACGGATCTTGCGACTTTCGAATGATTTTCAATGAACCCTATTCTTGAACAGTCACTGACGTTTTGTATACTGAAAGTTTCATATGAAAAGCAACGAGTGGGTATATGCCACTCGAAACATATGTTCATATACGTATCAAGAGTTTGATCATAAGCAGGGATTAAATTTTGCTAATTATGAAGCGGTAAAAAAAGTGACAGGAGCGAGAGTGATAGAAACAAATGATTTTTACAAATTGATACAGTAAGTGGATAATGTATTGTTTAATTGTTTTAAGAGTTACAACATTTGGGAACATTTGATCCTTTTTCATATTTAAATTCTTTAGAAATATGTTCTGTTTTGAAGTTAAAAAATACTTAATTTTAAATTGTAAGTACATTTAATTATAAATCTAAAGATAATATTGGATAGAAAATTCTAATGCTGCAATACTTGCCAGAAACGTTAACACTGCTTAATATATCAGAATGTAATCATAATTTTATATAATCTCCGAAAGTTTTCCGGATACTAACAACGACGTAAAAACTTTTTTCCGACTCAGAAGGCCTCAAAACGTCGATATTTGATGAAATCCGGCAAAGTCAGTTTTCACATAAAAGGTAATGGATTGACGATCTTTCTTCAAGTAATCAAATTTTCTGCACTCTTAGCCATATTTTTCCTCACTAATATAATATTCCACAGAAATATGAGTAGTCAAACATTTTCACATCATATTTTTAATATAATCTTATAATTAATTTATCTTGAACAATTTCACCTGCTAACAGCGGAAGCATTCAATTTTTAAACCATCCACATGTATGGCGCATTTTACACACGACTCTACAAATGATTTCATTGGCTCAAATTATTTGTCAATTGTAAAGCACTCGAATTTTGCTGTGAGTTAAACGTGGCAACGCTGTTAAGTATATTCGTATACGAATAACTCGAATCGCAAATTCGAATAGTACTCGAGAATGTGACTTCCTTCTCGTATACGTAAGTTGCCATTCGAAACTTTACATATACGTAAGTTACCATTCGAAACTTTACGTATGAGGAAAGTTTCGAACAAACTCGAGAATAGAGCCCCATTGCGTCGGTCTTGCCCCGCCTGCGGCCTCGTTTGTCTTCGACCTTGGATCTTTTAGCGTACAGCGATGCCAATGTTGGCACGCTGTGCTACTGCGCTTGCGTTAGGGCTACACGCTAGTTAGCTGCACTTGGCGCGCGATTCAAAATTACTTTAAAACACAATATGTAATTTAAATAAATAATTATTAAAATATGCACAAAAATGTATGCAAATTATGTAACTTTTAATTGAAGGCAAGCCTAAAATTTATAACAGATATTTTATAATTAACAGTTTTTTTTCATTGAACACTAGAGACTTATTTGTATTCCACAAAACAATTTTTGATAGATACATTTTTTATTTAAAAAAAAAATTGAGGCGCTTTTAAAAATTACAGCCGTTTCGTGGATTGCAACTGGGTTAAAAGTTAATTGTATAATATAATAATTATAATATTTGAATTATTCAACAAAATATTTCAGCTCAGAAGATTGCTCTTTTCGATTGAGACGTAGCCGAACGGCGCTCAAAGTAAAAAAAGTTATCAGTGCTGATAAAAAAGTTCAATGGAGAGCTTTGGGAGGCCATACAATGAATGTTAGTTCAAATAAAATAAAAAAGAAAGTTTTTAAAAAATTATTTAATTTGATAATAAATGTTATGAAAAATAAAAAATGAAGGACACTTACATAGAAAATTATATATTTATAGCAAAACAAGAACAAAAAATTAGCAAGAATTATTCGAAGTAAAGAAAAATTAAATTTAAAGTTTAAAATAACAAAATAAAAAAAGGAGAAAAAAAAGAAGGCAAAAATGTAAATCCCTTTCCTTATATTCTTCTCTCGTCTTCTATTATTTTAATTGTTTAATTCTCAATACAGCTGTTCCTGCTTTGTACATTTTTCCTGAAAAATTTGAAATCGCAATTATTATTAAAGTACAAAAAGAGCACGAGCGGTGAGCAGAAATTTAAGAAATGTGATTTTCATAGTAATGAAAGAATTAAAATGCAAAAAATTCTTAAAATTCTTAAAAAATAAAAAGGAAATGAGGAATCTAAAAATACGATTTGGACAATAACATCTTAAATCTAACCATGCAAGCAGAAACACCAAAATAAAAAAAAAGAGGGGAGAAAAAGAAGGAAAACTCTAAATCTCCTTCCCTCTCTTTTTTCTTTAGTCTTTTATTTTTAGTTTTAAATGCCCCCGTGTAAATTAAAAAACACAAAATAAAAAAAGCGTAGAGAAAAAGAAGGCAACCTCCAAATCCCTTTTTTCTCTTCTCCTTTTTTTATTATTGTTTTTTCAATGTTTTTTTAGCAGAAGCTTTTGCAACAAGAATATAATAATACACTAGTCCGAAAGTTCTCGTCGACTTTTGTAAATGATTGTAAGAATAGTAAGCGGGGAATTCCACAAATGAGCTAACAATAATGTGTATAAAGATATTTTTGGTTTTGATTCATTCCTAAAATAATGTTATTATTTTTGATTTCAGCCTGATGAGGGAATTATTAAAATTACAAAACGTTACTTTATTACAATGATTGTTTCTGCTAAAGCTTTTGTAACAGTAATATAATGATACTCTAGTCTGGAAGTTGTTGTTGACTTTTGTATTAAATGGCAATAAATAGCAATTACATAATAAATAATACTTTTCCATGCATAGGAAGAGGACAATTGCGCACCTGCGCACGAAAATTTAAGATCTTCCTGTAATGTGCCTACCACTGACGATAATGTTTCTATTGCCAAGTGGCGAAAGGGAGTTAGATCTCCTTATTATTCCTTCGTGGCCAGTGCTTGAGAACCACAACAACAGCAGAAATTGAGGTTATATCAATTTTGTGCAAATTCAAGTGAACTTAACGTCACAGTGCGCATGTCCCCTTCGTTATGAGCATTAGATTCACTAGAAATTTCAGTCAATGCCAGTGTTTCTCTGAATAACTAGGAGAACATTATTGGTTGAAATGTCTAGGGAATTGACGCATTTCGCAAAACGCAACGCAATTCTTCAATCATGGGATGCCACTCTAAGTCTGGAAGTAAATGTACAGTTACCGCAGTCAAGATGCGATATTCCTCGTACCGCAATATCGGTCTCTATTAATCCGTGTTCTGCGTTCGCATCCCCACCATCGCGCTAGTGAGCGGCGTTGTTGGTGAGAGCCCGGGTTGGTCACTGCTGACGCGCTGATTTTGAATAGTATAAATATTCAAATTTAATATTTATATTTACTAATGATTAGGAAACGCATAAACATTAATTTTCTAATAAAAGCATTTCTTTTTATCACAATGATTAATTTCGTCTCTCTATAATTTATAAATAATTTTTTTTATTCTCAACAATGGGACTTAAAGTAAAATCACTAAAATTACCAAAAATAAATGAGAAAATTTTTTTCAAGTCCGAATTAATAACGTTTTTTGCAATAAAATGACATTTTTCGCATATCGCTCTACGATTATATATTAGGATTAAGAAGTTACTTCTGATGCATTTCCCAATAATAATTTATCCTATTTATTAAATTACAATATTTATATAATTTACAATGCGCGTGCTCACAGTAACTCATCGGGTTACCAGCGCGGCGCAAGCGCATTTCAAAAAGTTCCCAAAATTGCAGCCTTGTGCATCTGAAAACAAAATGGCCATCCCTTGGTTGTCGTAAGTTAGTTAGTTCCTAATATCCCCACCGATGCGCTAGTTGAACCATCACTCCCCGTTTTTGCATTGTAAGCAATGGGAGTAAACTTCTTTATTTTAGATTCATTAATAAACAATATGTTATTTTCGTGAATAAAATGTTACACAAAAAGAATGTTACTAATTTTATATTTCAAAACTGTTTTCCAAATGATTTATATGAATGCTACTGGAAAATATCAATTAAAAAGTAACCCAATAAACTTGGTAAAGTGGAACACAAGATTGAAATTTGAAGAAAAATTTTAATATAATCCTTTTTATTTCTGAAAACATACTAAATAATATTTATATCAACAAAATATAAAAATTATTTCGTAAAAAAATTCTAATCGCATACAAGTTTAATCTTACGATTTGAGGGTTAAACGAGAACTTACACTATTGAATATAATGAATATAATGTAATTGAAGTTAAATTAAATTTTTATTAGCGCAAATATAACATAAAGATATGTGAATAACATTAAAATTTTTGAAAAAAAAATATTTTTCAGAGGAACCAATATAAATTATAATTTTGTAAAAGGTTCAAGATGTAAATAGAATAAATGTTTCAACATCTTTGGTTTAAATACTCTCTCACGGAAATAATGATAAAAGAAAGCTATTAGAGAAACTCTTTCTTTAAATCTTCACTAAATCTTAAATAACATTGTTTAAAATATAAATTTTGTTAAATTCAATTTCAAATACATTATATCCATTATATATTGGAGCACTAATTTGAAATATCAAATGTGTAGCATCGTTTGAATTTCAAAAATGTTTTGCATGAAAATAACATTTTGTTTGCTAAAAAATTTAAAAATTGATATACCCAGTGGGCACACAGTTTGGCGACGTCTTTACGACATCGTTACGACATCTTTACGACGTCGTATGTCCCTGTCGTTAAGGTGTCTTTACGATATCGTAAATAAGTCGTATGATCTGACGATGTCTTTATGATATCGCAAAGACACCGAAACGACATGGACATATGATGTCGTAAAGTTGTCGTAAAGATGTCGTAACGATGCTGTAAGGACGTCGTTAAATTTTGTGCCCAGCAGGTACTCCCATTGCTTTTCTGCAAAAACAGGGAGTGGCGGGATAACTGGCGCCACGCTGGAGATATTAGAAACTAATAAATTTTGATTGGCCAAGATTGAACCGGGACAAGAAATGATGAAAATCGCGCGATTTTCAAACCCAAGTTCGCAATTAATTTACAATTTTAAAGAATAAATATTTAAGGAATTTGAGATATTCCATGATTACAGGGAATTCGGAAAATTTGAGGGCATTCACGAAATTCAACGAATTAAGAGAAATCTGAATATTTGACGAATTAATGAAATTTTAAGAATTCAAGGAATTTCAGGAATTCAGTAAAATCAACGAATTGTGAGAACTCAAGAAATTCCGAATATTAAAGAATTTCTGGAAATTCAGAGTATTTAAAGATTTCAGAAAATTGGAAGATTTCAGAGAATGTAATGAATTTTCAGATGATTTCAGGAATTTAGAGAATTAAAAGAATTTTGAGAATTTAAGGAATTTAAAAAATTTAAGAAATTCAAAGAATTAACGGAATTTAAAGTACTCCTAGGAGTTCAGAAAAATGAAACAAATTCTGCAAATTCAGAATATTTGAAGGAATTGAGGGGATTTCGAAAATCTAAAGTATTTTAGGAATTTAAGAAATTCAGAATATTATAGGATTCCAGGAATGCAGAATATTCAAGAAATTTCAGGAATTCATTTTAATTTGATAAAAAAATTTATTTTAGTAAAAATTGGTCCTAATTTGTTTTTCACCCGAAATATAAATATTTTTAAACGACTTAACGAAATCTGTATTATCGATAGAGGTAGTTACTGTCGATGAGTGTAGATATAATTCCACAATCTGTAAAAATAGAAGTCAAAACAGTCGATCAATTTAACTCTTTAAATAACAAAAAATTGGAATTTTCAAAATTGTTTCCAATTTTGTCCAATTTTCTATTAAATTGAGTTACATACTGAATTACAGTTGAAAAAATAATTATATAAATAATTTATTATTATTGTCAATAATATTTAATTTAAATAATGCAAAAAATTGCGGTTTATCTCAAATTTATGACTATTTGTCTCCTTTTTCCTTAAGGTGAGTTGATAAATATTTCAATTTAGAAAAAATAATTATTTAATCAAATTTTTATGGTTTACATTTAGAGTGAAATAATTAAAACAAATTAGTTTGGTTCAGTTATTTTATCAGTTGTTGTTTAACTTTTTACTTACATCTTACTGAGTGAATTATTAAATATTGCACGTTGACAAGCATGGTTGCTGAAACTATTTATTGTTATTTATAACAAATAAGTGAAGCTCAACAAGAATAATATTTTAAATACTATTGTACTTTTTTGAGTGAATTATTTTTACTCTTTTCCAAAATTAAAATTTTTTAAATCAACAAAAAAGCTATCTTACACCCCTCCCCTCCTTTCAGTAAAATATATTTACGAAAAATAACAATATCATTTATCGTAAGTTTCTCTCTAATGTTTATTCATCACGTGTCTATAACTTAGAAGGCAAAGCAAAGTTAAAGATTAAAAAAAAGAAACTCTCCAGCACTTATCTAAGAGAAGATGGTTATAAACAATAATAAACTCCTTAAACGAATATTTTTATTACTTTGCAATTATTATTGCTTTACTAAGTGAAAATCGGACGAAAAGTTACAAATATCAGAATAACAGCAAACTATCTGTCATTAATATAGATGAAGATAGTTTAAAATAATAATTTGGTAAAACCATTATTTTGCCTAAAATGAATAAGAATTAAGTCACTCCAAGTGAGAAATAAACTATTATTTTTAATCATTTAGTAATAGAACTAATTAGTAATAGACAATTAACGATAATCTTTAATTGCTTAAACAATTATTTTTGTTGATTAACATTAATTATTACTTTAATATAACTGAAAAATTGTATCCTTGAGAGGGCACTGTGCGGGAAATATGTGTCGCCATAACGGGCGGAAGAAGCAGAAAGCATTTGTGGTAAAAGTGTTCGGATTCGGTTAAAAAGAACTGTTACCTTTTATTTGAATAGATTGTTTCATGCGTGGATGTTATCTAAAGTTTCTGGTGGAGATAAAACGGGATAATATTTGACTAAAGACTCGGTCAAAAATCGAGGTTATGTTGGACAGAATCAGTGATGCGGGAAAAGCGCAGAGAGCGTTGGAAGGTGGCGACAATTCGAGAGAACCACAAGAATTTGTTGGGGATGCGAAGAGAAGGACAGGGTGGTCGCCGAAAATTGAGAAAGAAATAGCGTCAAACATCAAACGTGGTAAAGTTCTCAAAGGTTTTCTGAACGGGGGAAAAAGTGAGCCAACTGTTAATGAAAAGTTTGAGTCGCAATTAAGTGAGGATAGTGCGGCCGTAACGGATAATGTAAGAATTGTGGTGAATTCCGGGGAACCTAAGTCCGGAAGAAAAACTCAGTATCGAATAAGAGACATCTCGAAATTAAGATCAAGAAGCTTGGATAATTTTTCAAGATTGGTCTACGTGGGGGAAATTGAAGCTCAGGCAGGGAGAACACATTTGTCAAGAGAGTTACAAAAGTTCTAGACGAGTTCTGGGAACGAAAGGTTAGCTCAAGATTTCTGAAGTTAATTGCAGATATGGAAGGGAAGATGAAGGCACTTGAAGGAGAAAGACTAGAGAATGAAGAAAGAAACTCAGCGACGTTCATAACTCTGATAAGATCGAGAGAGAGGGAAAGCGACTTGCGAAAAGAGAATGAGCAGCTCAAAGAAGAAATAGGGAACTTTACAAAACGTGCAAATATGGTCCAGGCGGGATACCATCAAGTGGCAGGGAAGATCATAGCTGAGGAACACAATAATAACATAGAGGAGTCTGACGGTGAGGACAGCCGAAGAGACTTCAGTAGAGTGCATGAAGAAAAAGAAATGAGATTAATGGAACCGGAGTGGATGAAAAAAGGCGAGTTAAATTTTGAAATGGAGGAAAGAGTATGAAGGAAAACTGGATTTTTTTGAGAGGGATAGGAGCAAATAGTGGAGTGAAAGCGAGTAGAAAAATCCAAGCTTTGATTAGGGAACTTACTGGTGTAGAAATAACTCAAGACGATTAGAGTGATAGGAAAAGGATCTTTACATAAACTTGCTTCGTGGGAGGAAAAGAGAAGACTTATGGCGAAAAAATATAGGTTGAAGGGAATTTCTATTACAATGAAGGACGATTTAACTCTAAGGGAAATTGAAGTGCTAGATTGGATAAAAAGCGAGGTGGAGACTGTCTGGCAAAAAGGCACAGCAGCTGCTAGCGGTTATATGAAATGGACCATAGGTGACACTAAATTTGTTTGAAGCGAGGAAAGAAGAATGATACAGACATTTCGTTACGTGTGCAATTAGGGAATTCAATACAGTGACATGGAATATAGCTGGAAGTAGCAACAGCGTGAAGACCTGGGACTTTTGGAGTAGGTACAATCTTGTCATATTTCATGAAAAGTGGCTGGAGGAGCGCTTATGGAAAGATTTCAGAAGAATATTCGGCTCTGACTACATCTGGTATGCTAAAGCAGCAGTGAGAGAAAATACCAAACGTAGGGCTAAAGGGGGGCACTTATTAGGAATAATAAAAGATTGGTGTACAAAAGTAAGTGTGACGGAGTGGGAATATTACCTGATTTTAGAAAGTGTCAAACTCAGGGCTTATAGCAAAAATATATAAATTATATCGTTATACAATAATGTTAGGGCAAAACGTGTAATTAGGGCTATAGAATTTTTTATAGAGGAGGCGCAGAAAAACGGAGAACATTTAATTATCGTAGGCGATTCGAATGCGAGAGTAGGAGAAAACAAGTGTGAGGATTAGGAATATAGGGAAGTAAATTTAGAAGAGGACTGCGTGATAGATAAAAATGGTTCAGATGTAGTAAGTCGGAAGATAAAGTGTTGAATTCTGAAGGATCGGTCTTAGATTACGCAATTTACATGGATAGGGGGGAGGGATGTCCGGTAAAAGAAGTCAAAGTGGAGGTGAGAATAGGATCGGACCATCTTCCAGTAACTTTTAGGATGGACTTAGAGGAAGGGGACAACCAAGTAGCACATGCAGAAGTCCTGGAGGGAGATGTAACGGAAAAGCTGGCATGGACCCGGAGAAAGAAAGTCAGTTTGAAAACAAAATGGGAAAACTAGGGGAAGAAGTAGATAAGGTGGAAGGATTGCAGGAAAGATGTGATAGGCTTAAAGCATGTATCTGGGAAGCGGCGAAGAGAGTAGGAATGACTATCAAAGTTGTTAAAAGTAAACAATTAAAAAATAAGGGAAAGAAGAAAGAGTTTGGTGAAGAGTATGCTAACCAGAGGAAAAAAGTTTGGGTGAGTCTGAAAAAGTATTTTAAACGTAAAGCACACGGACATAAGATTAGGCTACAGGAAGAAAAGAGAAAACTCAGAAGAATAGTGAGAAAGATTAAAAAAGGGAAAAGGGTAGCTCTCATAGAGAATATAGAAAAAAGTAGGGATTTGAGTAGTTTCTAGAAAGCAATGAAAGGATTCAGACCTAAGAGAAACCAGAGAAAAGGTGGAGGGATAGGAAAAGAGAAGTAGAAAACTCACTTTTAAAACCTGTTAGAAGCAGATAAAGGGTCGATTAGAAATAACCAACACCTGGGTGGGGATAATTAGGAAAATTACAGGGAAAACGAGCAGGAAAATCTAGGAAAACCATAACCTGGCACTGAAAGAGCAAGAGAAACTGTACAGGATGTGCTGAATAATTAAATAACATTAGAAGAGATAGTGAAAAGTATGAAGAGAATGAAAAGTGGCAAGGCTCCAGGAGAGGATGGAATAATAGTAGAGTTTATTAAAGGAGTTCCATCAGTTTGGGGGGAAGAATTACATTAAATTATAAATGGGTTCTGGAATTCGAACCAAATAGCTAATGGCTGGGAAAAAGCCACTTTTTAACCAATATTCAAAGGGGGTATGAGAAGGACACTGGGAATTACAGAGGGTTTTTATTATTAGATGTAGGGTACACAATTTTAGCATCATTGATGGACGAGAAAATTAGGGAATGGTAGGAGAGGCTTGGTTTTTATAAAGAGACACAGGCAGGCTTTAGATAGAAGAGACAAAGATGCCTACTCAGTCCCACTTTATTTAATATCTTCATTGATGATATAGCCGAGATTTGGAAGAGTTGAAACATTGGGGGAACAGTGATTGGTCAAACCGAAATTGCCTAGAAATTCGCGGACGATTTAGCGATAGTGGCAGACCTTCCAGAGGATCTGAGAACAATGCTAAAACTGAGTGAGGAGTATGTGAACCGGAACAAGTTAGAAATTAACGTTCTGTAAACTAAAATTGTGATTTTTGGAAAAAGGGGAAGTGGAAGGAGAAATAGGAAAATTGCAGTATTGCAGGAGAACAGATCGAAGAGGTGGATAGTTTTAAGTATCTCGGTTTTTGGTTTTCTGCAGGTGGGAACTACAAAAAGGACGTCAAGGTTATGGTAGGGAAGATACAAAGAGTAACTAATGCAGCATGGGGCTTCATAGAAATACTCCAGGTTATATTTGGAGAATAGAGGCAGGGAGAGGTAGTCTAGACATAGAGGCTAAAGACAGAGCTCGAAAATTTTTCGCAGAAATATTGCAAATGGAAGAAAGTGGACTCCCCAATATTTGTCTCAAAGAGGAATTAAGGTCCATAGGTAACAATAACTCCTCGCAATGGTGTAAAAGTTGTATAGAGACTCTAACTGACATGCAAGCAGACATTATTCTATAGTCGGCACAGGAAGAGGGCAGGGAATATGATATTATAAAGAAACTTCAGAAAGGGATAGAATTAAAGAAAAAGTCAGAGTTCAGAGAAGATTGCGCTAGAATTGAAAATTTGTCCTATTCGTTCTATTCCAGTTTATGAAAGGTACTAAATAATTTTTCGATCTAAATGAAGGAAAATAAAAAAATGAAAAAGATTTTTACTTGAAACTGTTATGCATTTAAATTTCTCTTCCGTTGCATTTATTTTAATTTAGTACGAACTTTTTCAGACTTTTTCGAAAAATTGGAACATCGGTTGTCAGAAACTTTTTTTTAGTAATATTGCTAGATTTTCTACGTATTCGGAAAATTGATAAAAGTCATTTCAATTCTTAAAATGAAAAACTTTAAATAAACTTCTTCGTTTTCCAGAAAATATAATTTCGTTCAGATTATTTGAAAAAGGTGACGGCCACCATTTTAGGATAATTAAAAAATTTATTCATTAAATATAATATAATAGAATCAAGAGCTTCATCTCATCTAATTATAGTTATCATTTTTCTTCTTACAATTATGAAATAATTTGTCTTTTCTGACGTCTAAAAAAAGTAAAGGAGAACGTATAGAGATTCCGAAATTAAAAATAATATTTGCTGATCATTACTCAGTGTTGAAAAAAGTCGAACTGCACAAGCAATTAAATTATTTTTTTAGAATTCAAACCTTTTTGTACGTGATGATAGTTGAATTAAATTTGGAAACTTCAATTAAAAGAAATTTAGACTGCACAATGAAGAATTAGTATACTCAAAAACTCAAAACTTAAAAATACGAAATGAGCCTATATTCAATTGACTTAAAATTAAAAAAATTCGCCCCTTCTTATATTAAACAAAATGTGTAAATTGCAGAATTTTTCAATTTTTAACTTTTTTAAATATTCACCAAGATGTTAAAAACCAAAAAAATTGATTTTTTCCATCTCAATAAAAATGTAAACAATTTATAAATAAAAAGCCAAATCTTATTTCAAAACCCTGAGTTTCGCAAATGAAGAAACTCTTTTGGATTGATTAATTTTTTTAAATCTGAAAATAAAATGGTTTCATCTTTTAGAATTTGATTTGAAAATATAAATATAGATTTCCATTGTTTTTCGTGCTTAAGAAATTGAAAATGAATAGTGATTACAATTAAATAATTTTTATTTCGCAATATTAAATCATTGAAGACGCTAAAATTCAACAACTTCTACATTATTTATCGTGCACGCAAGCTTATGAAATTAGAACGAAAGTATTATTAATTAAAATTTAAGCGTATGTGGATATCAATATTTGAATAACATGTGTCTGTCAGACAAAAGTTATCTGCTAAGGATCAGCAAATAAAAAACTGTAAAATGTATAGAGACAGTTATGATATTTAGTTACGTACAAAAAACATCCATAAAAATATGAACATTGAGATAATAATATTTTTTCAAACATATTTTACGAACTAAAAATAATCATGTATCAAATTATTTACCTCGTTTCATCTATTTTAAGAAGTCATCCAAAATCAACTCACTGATGTATAAATATATAAATGAGGATGTCTTTTTTAAAATTAATTTAGTACCCCCACACATTATTCCTGTTAATAAGAAAAACACCCCTGATTTTTACCAGAAATAACAATAAATTATTTAGATGTCTTTCAAGGTCAATTGTGTTCAAAAATATAATAAGCTTTACAATACAGTAGAACATTGTTAAAATCATAATTTTGGAAAAAAATGCCAATTTTACGTTTAAAATTGGGTAAATGTGTCAAACCAGTGGAAAATAATTAAAGTATAGGCTTAAAAACTTGTAAAGGTGTAGTTAAAACTAAGTTCTAACCACTCGAACTTGTAAGTTGTAATTACAAGCAACTGATTGTGAAGGATTGAGAAATACGTGTATTTGTTTAACAAAAAGTTGAGAATTGTTTTAAATACTTTTCAGATTTTGTAATCATGTAGTATTTCTCAACAATTTTTATATATTTATATCTTATTATACTTACCAACAAAATTAAGCAGGATACCCGTTATTGTGAGAAAGAGAGTTCCATTAACAATCTTCATTTTTTTCTGTAGCAGAATTTCTTAAGCGAGACTGAGAAATTTAGCATGGAATCACTGCTATTTATGCTAAAGATTACTTAGCTTTATCTTAAATTTCACATAAAAATAGAGTTTTATCATGAGTCAAATAACACGTTCTAGGGCTAAAAATTGATTACTTACTGTAGACTGATAAAATATATTATCAGATCTCATTTAATTAAGAATTTCATCATGAAAGAATTTTATGATGGCCATAGACAATAAATCAGTCTGATTTTTACTAAAGTGTTATTTTCTTCTAAAAGTAATCAAACAACCTGTCAATCTAACGTGATTTTTACTGATTAATTTTTCTTGTCCATATTTTTAGAATTAGTCGAAAAACAAGCTAAGGCTATTAAAATGAATTTGGATTGTTTGGCAAAATCTCACTGTTTGTTATGAATTAAGAAAGTATTTTAACTTTCAACCAACCATTTGAATTTCGAAACGAAAAAGACGAATTCATGACAAACAATGTAATAGTTAATATTTTACACAATATTTTCATTTTAAATCAAAAATCGTTTAATTAGACAAAAAATACGAAAAATTTTATCCAAAAATTTCATAAGAATTGTTAAAGGACCCCGCACGAAATGTATGGGAAAATGGCTTTTGGTGGATTTAGCTGAAACTTTGAAATTTTTAAGGTTATAAGTGCCGGATGAAATATCCGTAAAAAATTTTTTTTAAATGGATAGTTTTAGCGCTATGCGGCGCTAAGCGTTCAAGATCAGTGAATAAAACGAATTACAACAGATTTTGTTACAAAAGCGATGTCAACATAGAAATCACAGTTCAGATCGTCGTCTGTCATATTTTCGCCTACACCGTTGACTCATATAGCGCGCTTTTCAAAACAATCAAACGCTAAGCGCCCAAGATTTGAACTTGACAAATTAATCACTTCTTTGAAGGCAGAAATGGTACCCAAAGTAACATTAGTAACTAGTGCGCACATACCGATAATAGCATTCTAACCGTCGCAAGACGGTCAAGCGCAAAGCGCTCAAGATCAGCGAATAAAACCAATCCTAGTAACTTTAGCGACAAAAGCGATGTTTCCATACGAAACACGTATCAAGAAGTGGTCAGTAACATGTTTGGCCAAGCCAATGACAATATGAGTCAACACCATTGACTCATATAGCGCGCTTCTCAGAACGGGCAAACGCTAAGCGCAGAAGATTTGAACTTGACTAAGAAATCACTTTTTCAAAGGCCTTTCACAAAAGAAATGGCAGACAAACATACCGTCATCGATGGAAATAATAAGTGAATGCTGCATTATGAACGACTGTCACTTTTTAAAACAAAAACCGAACGACTTCAGAATGAGCGACGAACTGAAAGTAGGCCTAATGACTTTAAAAAAGTTGAAACCTCGGCATTCACTTATTTTTATATTAAACATATATATGGGTCATTCCATGTCAGATTTACCACTAAAATTTAAATTCACTCAAAGTTATATTTTTCTTGATTTTAACACAAAAATAGAAGACACGTATTTTTTCTTTTCAATATGACATGTGAAATTCACAAGTTATCATTATTTGAGCTTTCAGAATCTAATGAAGATCACTTTTTTGAAATGGTCAAAAGTAACAATTATTTATTCATTAGAATCTGAATATTTTATAATGAAGTTCATAATTGTTCATACTTTGACTGTGTAATATGCGCAAAATATTAATTATTTATTTATCCGGGAAACATGCAAAAATGTTAAACAAATTGCATTTACAAGAAAAAGGTATCTCCGAAATGAAATTTTTTCCTATGTAATTTTGCAATATACTTCGGAGAGTATCTCACGAAAATTTCAGAGTGGACTGTTAATAAGTTTCTGAGATATAACAAATAATGTAGAGCCGTGTTACATTGAGCGGGAGCTGCTGCATCGTCTTACCCAGTCTACCACCAGCATGTAAAGTCGAGTTCGTTAACTTACGTAATCGTGGATATTTTCCCAAAGGCTTCCAGCCAATCAAGTTTGAATGAGAGTCAGCTATAGTTTTTTTCAAATTCTGTTAAATAAATTATGTTTACGATATTCGTTATATGCATAAACAATGTTTTTAATATTATCAAAGAACAATAATTCGTATAAGCTGCAGTATTGTGAAGGAAAACTTTTCTAATTCAGCAGCTGTTTCATAATCTCATTCATTTTTGTAAATTACCGATATATTAGAAAAACACCCGTCATTCTTTGCCCATTCATACAATTCTAATGCCGAACTTATTTCACTATCTGCACTCATTTGTAGACTTTTTCTTCGTGCTTTTCTTTTCAGAGCCCCACCTGCTCCATCACATGGGTCTTTTTCATGTGCGGTGGCTTGAAAATGTGACTTTGCGGAACGACCGAAATCTTGCTCATGGTGATAAATAGTTGAAAAATGTTTCGCGTTTTTAAATTTCTGGGGCGCTCCGTCCGAAAAATAAATGCATTCACTCAGATTTGGATAGAAGCTCGAAAGAAACTTGTTAAATTTTTGTAAAAATACGTACACTGCGACTGAGTCGTGTTTTTTACAGTCCGAAATAAAAACCAAAGTCTTGTGCTGAATTGAACCATTATTTTTGAAATAAAAAAGTATTGGGAAAATTTTTGCCTGGTCGTTATTCCAATGAACACCAGGGATAGCATTTTGGATAACAAACACATAGTTTTCTGCAAAATCACAAATTACAAGACATTGCTCATCTTGCAAATATTTTTTTACATTTTTGTAACAAGTTGCCTGTTCATTCGCGATAAAAGAATGAATAAGGAATGCTTTACCGGATTCGCAAATGTTTTGAATGAATTGTTCGGTTGAAACTGCTAAAGATTGTTTAGTTGTTCTAGGTTGTGAAAACCACTGTTTGTAACTTATCTGCGGAACGTTAATTTTATCAAAAACTTTCGACAAAATATTGGACAAAATTTGGAATGTGGGGCATTCTTGACATTGTCCAAAAAAATATTTCTCTGTCGGATTTGGGCAAAGTGAAAGCAACAAAATATCTTGATAGTTGCTTGCAGAATGGTTTTCTTTTTTCATCAAATTCACGATGTGACTTCCTGTGAAAGAAGGAATTATTATGCTATTATTTTGAAATATTACTGTGAAGTATTACTAAATATTTAATTGTGTCTTAGAATTTTTGATGTTTTTAAAATGGAAGAAACTAGGCGAAAATAATGAAAAACTTAATAAATAAATTTAAAAATTGGAGTTTACTGATTTGTTTTACGATCATTTAGGTTAACTTAATAATTGCGTTAAATAATATTGAATTTTATCAAATAACTTTTTCTACGCTGTGTACCTGATGCCATTAGCTTCATATTTTCATGGACGGGACAAACGCAAACAATATGTGTTCCGCCTGAACCAGCCAAAATACAATGCTCTGGCCTGAGCGAGCAAAATTTACTCTAGCCAACTTTCATATTAGTATTTACCTTGATGAATTTCAAGTATATTTCTTTCAAGTTTCCCAATATTAAACGTTTTTGGAAAACAACGGATTTCCCATTTATGTTCACCGATTTTGTATCTTTTTGCCCAGGCATTGGAGAAATAACATCGTCGTATTCATAAAACTCTTTAATTTTAGTTTCTGTTTCGGCAGAAATAACTTTACCTGCAATTAAATAAACCGATAAATTTGAAGTAATAAAATTTTCAACATAGCTTACGTTAAATGTTTATGCAGCTAACAACTATTAAAATTAATTAATGATAAATGACTTCAAAATTCGAACTACGGCTAAGCAGCTCTTTTGGGAGGTGTTGAAGTAACGCGAAGTATTCATTAATTTAGCTGTCTTACGCACAGACCATTTTGTTCCCAAAACTGTCAATATTTGAATTTTCTCTTGCTGGCTTTTAATTGGGTCATGAAACTTTGCTTTCAATTTAGAAACAAACTGAGGACTATGTTCAAATTCATCCTACAATGAGTAAACATGACACAAATATTTAAATGTAAAAAACATTGATAATTAATGAAAAATTTCCAAAACATCAACTTACTTTGGATTTAGAATCGGAAAGCGAAAAAATGTTGTCATCTGAGATGTCAGTGTCAGAGCCACTTGAATTCTTAGGGTTAGAGTTGAAGTCATTTGACGTTTTTATTGTGTCTGAATAAATTAATCACATACATAAAAAAATAATAACGCGATTAGGAGAAAATTTGACCAACTAATAAAGCAAGTACTCACTCGTTTCTCTAACGCACTGATTCCCGATTTTTTTCTCTGGATGGTGCACACAAAACATCGCTTGATCTTAAAAATTGTAATTTTTCTAAGATCAATTTTGACAGGTGGCGTAAATTGGTCCTTTGACTTTTTAAAGAGTGCGTTTTTTCATTGAAGTGATTACAAGACTGGGTTTTGAATTTTACAACCGACATTTTTAACAAAAAATGCAAAATGCGAAATGAAACACTGCGTGAGTGAAACTGAACTTCCGACTGTCAGAAATCGAAGCATTCAAGAAAAATGACAAATGTGCAAAACATCGTGTTTTGTTTTCTTCGTGGTGTCAACAAGCAAGATCTTCGCCTCCGCTAGACACAATCTTAGAACAAGGTTGCACGTGTATCGGTTGAAGTAACACGGCTCTACATTATTTGTCATATCTCAAAAACTTATTGACGGTCCACTCTGAAACTTTCGTGAGATACTCTCTGAAGTATATTGCAAAATTACATAGGAAAAAATTCCATTTCGGAGATACCTTTTTCTTGTAAATCCAATTTGTTTAAAATTTTTGCATGTTTCCCGGATAAATAAATAATTAATATTTTTCGCATATTACAAAAAGTATGAAAAATTATGAACTTCATTATAAAACATCCCGATTCTAATGAACAAATAATTATTACTTTGCAGCATTTCGAAAAAGTGATCTTCATTAGATTTTGAAAGTTCAAATAATGATAAATTGTGAATTTCACATATCATATTGAAAAGAAAAAATACGTGTCTTCTATTTTTGTGTTAAAATCAAGAAAAATATAACTTTGAGTGAATTTAAATTTTAGTGGTAAATCTGACCATATGTATATATATTAAACATATACTAAACAGAATTCACTTATTATTTCCATTTACGATGGTATGCTTGTCATTTCTTTTGTGAAAGGTCTCGAGAGCGGATAGTAATTTTACTGGTTAGCTTAGGAAAAAAAATTCCTATCTGTTCCCTCCTGTATTAATTATGTTGTATTTCTTATTCCCCTTTTGTGTTTAGTTTCTTGTGTTTATTTGTTTTATTTTGTTGTTTCTGAATTTTTCTTTCGTTTTAATAATACATTTCTCTGCCTTTCAAGACCATAAGAGCTTGTTTCTCTTGTGGTTTAAAAAATGGCATTCAGAGTTCGAGTTAATTGCTATGTGTGCGATAGAGTCTATCAAACAGGACAAATGGCTCGAATTGATGGAAATAATAATCCTGATAGGCAAAACATCGCAATTTTTAGACGCCTTCAACTTCGAAGACCACCACTTGAAGTCGCTGATGAGAGTAGGTTATGTCTCAATTGCAATCACTCGATTCGCAATGAAAAAGAGGAGCTCCAACGTGACCCAGGCTGTTTAAAACTGAATGTTCTTACACAAACAGGCAGGCAAACGTGCATGTTCTGTAATGCTAATGTTAATACTCCAAATCTTTCAATTGAGTTTAGAGTTAACGCCTTTATTGGCATGGACATTTTCATTCCAGAAGAAACAAGAGCATGCTTAAATCATTTGGATGAACATGGTTTCATCTTAGGCAACTTCGTAAAGAAGCAAATGTTCATGCGGCCGCGGCGTTTAATAATGAGGATAGTTTCACTGATGAAGAGTTTGAAGCTATTGCTCCTGTAATAAAGGAACAATTTAGAGAATTGTATGCATTTTGTGATCCTATTCCGCAGTTACATGGACATGGTGCCAGATACCTGAGGAAAAAAGAACTGCTGACTTTGGATTTAATGCGATAAGCAGAAAGGAATTCATTGAAAGACACGTGACATCATTCGCCAATGAACTTTATAATCCACAACCAGAAATTCCCAGAGCTATGGCTATCATCGAAGGAACTTATGCTTACATGCAGAAGAGCAGTAACTTTCGCGTACTTCGACAGTCATTCTGCAAACAAAAAGGACGTCACTTGGTAAAACCTGCTCTCATTATTGCTCCAGACGGATACATACTTGAAATAAAAGGACCATATTTTTCTGACTCGCGAAACAATGGCGCACAAATGCTCATTAATGAATTTGAAAGAGATGTGGAATTTTTCGACTTTGGTGATATTTTTATAGAGGACCGTGGATATAAAGATGCCAAACCACTTTTAGAACGCTTAGGAATTGTGTCCAAGATACCACCATTTCTCCAACAAGGACAGAATCAATTGGTAACGGAAGAAGCAAACGAAGCTCGGCTACTAACGAAATCTAGATGGATAGTGGAATCCAGAAATGGCCACATAAAGTACATTTTCAAGTCCTTCGAGAAAACCATTCCGATGGCTCATGTATACAATCTAAGGGACTTCTTTCGTATTGCTGGTGCCATAATTAATCGATACCATCCTGTTATCAAGATGCAAGGCGCTACAGCAGAGCTTGCAAGAGAATATATGGCGAGAGCTCGTGAGCCAAATATTGTGCAACCACAATTTCCTCGCCTTACATTGGAAGAAATACGCGACATAACAATCGGCGTGTATCAAGTAGAATTTGCCCCATCTTACGTTCAAGACAAGCTGCAACGAGAAGAAGATGAGGAGTTTTAACTAGATACGTGACTTAATGAACCTGGTTTGATCAGAGTACGAGTATTTTCTCGTTTCCCAAATGCGACAAGGTACCAGCTGTGGATAGCGTTCAATGAGATCGATGACATAGGACCAGACAATAACGAAACGCTTCTCGGTTATTACTGCACATGTAAGTCAGGGGCCAGAACTCTTATCACTTGCGCACATATTGCAAGCGTTTTATGGTTCCTGGGTTATACACGTTACCAGCAACACGTAAAGTATCCTCAAACTTCCTTGCTACAAAGGATTCTAGACGCTGCTAATAGAGGTGAACAAGCGAACTGGAATCAAGAGCCAGAAATCGTTTAATATTTCGCAAAAGAACTAGTTACTAATGTTACTTTGGATACTACTTCTGTCGTTAAAAAAGTGATGAATTAGTCAAGTTAAAATCTTGGGCGCTTAGCGTTTGATCGTTTTGAGAAGCGCGCTATATGAGTCAACGGTGTAGGCGAAAATATGACAGACCACGATCTGAACCGTGATTTCTATGTTGACATCGCTTTTGTAA
This sequence comes from Belonocnema kinseyi, assembly GCF_010883055.1. Classification (NCBI taxonomy): domain Eukaryota; kingdom Metazoa; phylum Arthropoda; class Insecta; order Hymenoptera; family Cynipidae; genus Belonocnema; species Belonocnema kinseyi. The sequence goes on along the minus strand of NC_046661.1, from coordinate 79,912,256 downwards.
CAAAATCTGTTGTAATTCGTATTATTCACTGATCTTGAACGCTTAGCGCCGCATAGCGCTAAAACTGTCCATTTTTTTGGATTTTTTACGGATATTTCATCCGGCACTTATAACCTCAAAAAATTACAAAGTTTCAGCTAAATCCACCGAAAGCCATTTTCCCATACATTTAGTGCGGGGTCCTTTACAAGTCAAAAAGAGGAGGTTTTTAAAAAACCGTTGAATTTTTAACAAAAAATATCGAATTCCAATCTACATGTCTATTCAAAGGACGATTTTGTATCGGAAATTGAACTTTTAATTAGGAATGCTTTTTTAGTCAAAAAGGAAAAGAAAATCATCTTAATTGTTGAATTTTGTACCAGTTAATTGAATTATTACCCAAAAAGAGACATTTTAATCTAAATAATTAATTTTATACTAAAGAAGTAAATCCTTAACTAATTACATAAATTTCTAAGCAAATGGTTTAATTTTTAATCAAGAAGATTAATTTCTCACGAAAAAGGATACTTTATCTACAAAATTTATAATGTTTAACCAACTAGTTGAATTTTCAACAGAATTAATAAAATTTTCACTGAATATTGAGACGTCTAATGGTTTTCAGCAGCAGCCCTCGTCACAGATTTCCATAATTCGCGAAACCAGGATGCACACGATTGCCCAATTAAAGACCCCAGTTTAGGGATGTGATGTTCGTTGATGTAGTGATGATAAACGTGGTGTAGGTAGTAGATGACATAAACATGACAGAGGATGTGGTGGTGAAGATGCATATGTAGAAAGTGATGGATGAGGTGAATGTGGTGAAGGATATGGTAGTGAATTTGGGGGAAGTAGTGGTGGATGTGATTACGTTGTGCGGTAGATGCAGTGTATGTGGTGCAGGACGAGGTGCTTATATTGGAGTTGATAGTGGATATAATGCTGGTAGAAGTGTATTTCGTGGACTTGGTGATGATGTTGGTAGTGGTAGAGGATGTGATTGAGGTGGTAGATGTAGTGGATCCAGGGATTTTTTTGGATGTCGTAAAAAATGCGGTAGTGGTGGTGGATGTTGTGGAGAATTTGGTGGTAGTGGATGTAGTGAGCGATATGGTGCATGTGGTAGAGAATGAAGTAAATGTGATGGAGCAGGTGGTGGATTTAATGGTAGTACAGGTGCACGTAGTGAAGGCAGTAGATGTCCTAGCAATCATCCACCTGAGTAGGCGATTCTCAGGATGGGTAGTGTCAGATTCTTACTGACTTAAACCCCCTCTGTTGTCAACCCATGTTCCTGGGACTGCTTTTGTATTACTTCGGGAACTTCTTTCTTCTTTCACTACTTTTCAATGGTGCGCCTCGTCCTTGGTAGAAGAGACGGGTGGCTCTTCTCGGGCTCGCCGGCCTTCGGCAGCCTACGGGCGGAAACAACAAAAAATTTTCTCTTAAGAAACTCCGGGCTCCTCTATTTTCTTGGTGCGTAGAACTGTTACACAGTATCCTGCAATTATATTCTTATTTTTCTCTGACGGCATCGATTGCATATAAAAAAGAAGTTTTCGGCGTCATCGGTACCCTCCTGTGTACGGTAACTGCAACTTAGGATGTCCTTTTTCTTTATTTTGTGTAGGTTTGCGTGGATCATACCATGCCCACTAAGTGGGCATAGTATGGGAGTTATTCCAGGAGTTGCGAAGATGAAAGATGTCATTTTCCACATTCGGGGAGAAGTAGCAGCTGAAAAAAGTTGCGTCTAGGCTTTTGACACAAACAAAACCCTCGCCTCTTCCCCAATAAGTCACAGGAAATTTCCCAGTGTCCTTTACCCAGATTGCTCCTGTTCCAGCGAGATTTGTGTACCAGCTAGTTGTTTACATGATTATATACTGCTCACAAATTATAAGCAGGTCAGCTTTCAACTTATTTGAACGGTGTCCACTAAAATCTTGAACTACTCTGCTACGCTGAAGTTTTCCCTGTATCACTGTAGCAATCGAAGGTTTTTCCTTTTCTTGGCGTCTAGAAGCACGGTACACCTCGCTGATCCTGTTACGCGATTAACTTTTTTTGTGGATCTATCTCCGCACATAGCTAGCATTTCGAGTTTGGCTCTGAAGTCAGGTGTTTGGTGATTTTTATCAACACACCTCCAGCACGAACCTGTTCTATCCGTCGTCTGGCAATTCCTCCGCCATATGGCCATATCCGGGGCATTAGAAACATCGAAGAAGAGACGTCTCCCTTTTTCTGATCGGGCAATTGACCAAGTCTATCTCGATGTAGCTTATCTTGTCCAGCTTGGTCGCAATGGTCTCATTCATTTCGACGAACTCCATCAGATTGCCCCAACCATTCGTTCTTGACAGGTTTATCTTGAGATTTTCTCTTGGGTTAAAAATTAAAATTGAAAAAATTTAAATGATATTAACATCAGATTAAAAATCCTAATTAACTTCCAATAATAAAGTTAATGAGCAGAATTCGTGAATGTGAAATCAAGAATCCAACGACCAAATTTGGTCAATCAGCATAAAATTGTCCATTGAAATCTGCAAAAAAAATTATTTTCCTTTCTTCCCTAAAAAAGCATAGAAAAAAACCTATCCCTTTAGACAAAAACAAAAAAGAGGAAGAGTAAGGAAAAGAACAAAAAAGAGGAAAGAAAAATGAGAAGGCGACCAACCAAATCCTCTTCCTTCTCGCTATTCTTTTCTTTTTGTTTTTTTCTTTTTCCATATATGAATAATTTATTTTATATTTCTTTCGTCTTTTTCGTTTTTATTATCGAACCAAAAAAAGTCAAAGTATAATCACCAACGTTTTGGCACTCATACAGCACCCTTATCAAGGCAAAATAAAAAATTATAATACATGCCTACAGGAACAGCAACACCACCATGAAGCTCTCTCCCTGACACCCTAGAATGTTGTGAGGGTTAAAAGGCAAACCAATTGTAAACAATCCTGAAATAGAAATGAACTCCAATCCAAGTCAGCTAAATTAAAATTGAAGAAATTTAAATGAGATTAAAATCAGATTAAAAATCCTAATTAACGTCCAATCAAGTTAATGAGCAGAATTCCTGAAAGTGACATCAAGAATCCAACGACCAAATTTGGACAATCAGCATACAATTTTCCCATTGAAATCTGCAAAAAAATTGTTTTCCTTTCTTCATAGGGAAGAAAAGGAAAAAATTTTTTTGCAGATTTCAATGGGAAAATTTTATGCTGATTGTCCAAATTTGGTCGTTGGATTCTTGATTTAACTTTCAGGAATTCTGCTCATTATTCTGGGTTCAGTTCTAAGTTTGTTTAGTTTCGAAAGTTTTCTATTAGAAATAACCTTTGATAAAGTAATAAAATCTTCTTTGAGATATATACCCATGTCCGGTGAACTGTCAATTTATTGACAGAATAATAGTCTGATTAATAGTTAATTTGAAAAATTATATATAATTTATTGAATTAAAAATAATAATTTCTGACGAAAGAGGCCAACGCTACCTCAAAAATAAACGATTTTAAATGTTCAATATATTTTCAGATTTAATACTATTTGTTTAACTTAATCGGTTTCTGGTGAAAAAGATCGAATTGTTGTAAGATTTTAAACCTGGTTCTTATTATAATGATTTCTTTTTAAACACTAACATAACCTCAAATTGTTTAAAGTTATCATCTTGTTAGGAAAATAATAATTTTTTAAATAAAAATATTAATTTCTGACAGCAGAAACTATCACAAACTAAAATTGTTCAAGATTCTAATGTTTGTGAGGCGATTTTTGTTAAAAAATGCTTATTCACTAAGGAAAGCTAATACAACCTAGAATTTTTATACAGCTTAAGTTTTCTTTCTTCAAAACTTTATGATTTAATTTGAAAATTCAATTAAAAAGAGACTAATTTGTGGACAAAATACTAAGATAAAACATTTATAATGTGTTAAATAATGATTTATTAGATAATTGAGAAGTTCTAATTTAACCGCTTAAGAGTATTAAAAACCAGAAGTGTTTTTTCTTTCGCCGTGAGCTCTTCTTCCATTTTTTTTATTCGGAATTATAACATTTTCAATCATTTTCAATTATTTTACTTTAAATTATTTCTTATCTTAAATTTTGCCGATTACTGGTCAAATAATTTTCAGAGAAGCGAGAAAAAATATGCCTTAGCCCCAATTTGAGCCAAAACGCTACTATTCAGGAGTAGCGCTTTTAACCAATTAAGCCACCGGACCACATTAGATCGTTTTAATTGGCTTTTCGTATTCAAATCCGTTCAGAGGCAGATTTTTTTTAATTTCTTCAAAAATTATTTTGCGAGTTATCGGCAAATTTTAAGCTAAAAAATTATTTCATTAATTACTCTGGGTTAAAAAAATAACATTAATGCTCTAAATTATATTTAGATTCGCTCAATTTATTCAAACTATAATTAATCACTAAAACTTCACATGTTCTTGAGATCCAAACCCGTGTCATCCTGTGGAAATATAAGAGACAAGAAAATATCTTCTGTGGCCATGATGGCGTAGGTGGTTAAACGCTCAATTAGTGTAAAGTGGTGCTACCGGTTCAAATCCTGGCCAAGGCAGATTTTTTTTTCGTTTTTCTAAAAAATACTCTAGAATTTCAAATTTTATGGACTTTTTAAACTTAAACTTCAATCTGTAGATTGCACAATTAAAAATTGATATATCCAATAACAAAGAAGCAAATTGAACTGATAAATGACTCCTTTTCATCATAAACTCAGTAATCATGTTATAAATAAAAATCTCGCCTTTTTCAATTTAAAAAGAATGTGGAAATTATGGCATTTTCCACCCAATAACTTAATCAAAATATGTAAAAAGAAATAGTAAATTGCTTCAATGCATAATTTTTAAATAGATTCATTTTTCATGCCACAAGTTGAAAATTATTTCTCAGTTCAGGAAGTTTATATTTTGACATTTCATTTTTTCTTTGATTTTAAACATTTTTTACTTTTTATGTTAGGAAACGGCCTGAATTTTTCTATTTACGATGATTAAGGCAAAGGAATTTTTCGATAATTATTTATTACGATGATTTCCTACCGGATTTTAGTAATAAATGAAATTCATCAATTAAAAATGATTGAAATCAATCTATTTTGATTTCATAATACTAGAAAATTTGTAGATGTTTAACATTTTATAATTTATTGATTATTATTTGTACAAGTAAGTTGAATAAATCCGAACGAAAGTATTACAGTTTATAATTTAACCGTACTTAACTAAAAATTTCTCAATGAAGAGAGTTTCTTAAACAAAAGTTATCTGCTGTGGACCAGCAAATAAAAAACTGTAAGAATATGTTCTGTCATGTAAGATTTTCAGTTACGTAAAAAAAATTATTATCCATTCATATATTAAAATTTGCAGCAACATTTTTCTTTTAAACATATTTTATTCACCAGAATCAATCATTTATTCGATTATTTCACTCGTTTCATATATTTAAGAATTGTGAGTATTACTAAATATCTTTTTATACATTTAAAAAAATAATAATTTTCTTTTAATATTAGAAAATAAAAAAAAACAATCAGTCAATAATTTACTGATGCATTAATACAGGGTGGACACGCTGGGGCTTACATACATGGCGCACTTGATGCTACTAGAATTGCACAATAACAGGGAAGAAGCCATTGTACAGGGGTATTTTCATATTTCGCGCCTTTAAAGTTGCGTTCGGATCGACCATTCGGTCAAGCCTGTGCATCTTTGCATCAAGTTTATCATAGTGTCCATGGTTGCGTTCGAAACTTCAAATGGATACAAGTGTCAAAAAATATAGGTTATGTTATGTAGTAATTACAAATCATAAAAGTGTTTCATTGATAATGAAGTGAGACCTGTGTACTGAGAAGTAAACGACAATTATTTTCCGTGCCAATAACATTATGGAATGTCTGCTGAGTGACAAGTACTATAAAATAGTAATAATATTCTGCGATTCCAATGGGCGAAGAGTGAACTGTGTTAAACGCTTATTTGCGGTAAAAAAAGTATGTTATGAATATATAGAATACGTATTAAGTGAAGTAAATAAAACGTTACATGCGTAAACTTTAAATTGACATTACCCATATTTACTTACAGCGATTAGGACAAACACGTGAATCCGAACATAACCTCGAAATAATGACAGATCGGCCCGGCTTGTTTATTATACTTTCGATTGTTTATTATTAGCCAAAATAAATGTTTTGTGGTTTTGTATGCTTATTACTGACAATGCCGCCAGTAATAATTTAAAAAATAATTACTTAGTAATAATTTAACAAACATGACTTATTAATGATTTTAATAGGTAACACTTTATTCCTGAAATTCATAACTGATTTCCATTGTTTTTTTTTCACAGATCGATCATAGATGAAATACAAGTACAGATCAGGAAATGCAGATGAATTTTGTGCATTCCAGCTGGTTCATTTCAATGAACATCATTGAAAAATCATTACCTCTAGACCTTATCCCAAGACTGGGAATTGAGCAGCCTAAAATTAATTCTAATCCAATCTGATGGTATAGGTGTACCAAAAAAATATTTCGAGGTAATTTGTCTTGTCTGAATTTTAATTAATAAAATATTCAGGAATTTTTTGGTATTTTAGAAAATGTTTTCTCTGGACCTCATCCTAAAATTTGGTTTAGTCAACCTATAAAATAAATTAGAGACTCGTT